>NW_027556180.1:165127773-165635273 GCF_003287225.1 Phascolarctos cinereus
AGTACCTTATCCAAGACTGGTTTGGAGTGAGTATATGCATATATTCATATATATATATACATACACACACACATATATGTACATATACATATGCATATACATATACATGTAAAGCATAGTTATGTATATTATGCATTTTATATATATTATACCTATTTATAAATACATATATACATACACACATACATACACACATATATACATATGCACACACATATATATGAGCATATATGTGTTGTGTGTGCATGCATGTGTGTGGGAAGCCAATGTCACATCAGTCCAAGGTAGATCTAGATGAAAGGGGCTAAAATGTCAAGGGTCAGCAACATGGTATTAATGGCCACATAAGCTATCATGTGTAATATGGTGGTGAGATGGCTGCTTATAATACGTACAGTGAGTTTATGCAAATCTAGGAGATGTCGCCATGGTGTGCACATTTTTCTTTTTTATCTTGCACTTACCATCAGTGAATTCTGTATTTCATCTTTTCTCCAATTTGCAAAGGCCACTTTGAAATACTGATATTTGCTAAGGCTCATTCAATTTTAGAGCTGGACAAGGGCCTTATCTTATTAACCAAAGTAATTCTTCAGTAAATGAGCACTTAATTCTACAAGCATAATGCTACCAGGTGTGGGGAACCTGTGGCCTCAAGGCCACATGTGTTCCTCTAGGTCCTCAAGTTCAACCCCTTGACTGAACCCAAACTTGACAGAACAAATCCTCTTAACAAAAGGACTTGTTCTATAAAACTTGGCCTCAGTCAAAAGGCCACACCTGAGAACCTAGAATGCCACATGTGGCCTCAAGGCCGCAGGCTCCTCCCCCCATTAGGCTTTGCAAAATGAATGAGACATGGCCCCTGACCTCATTAAGATGACTATCGTGCAGTGAAGGGGTTCTTCACCTAGAGTTCCGTCAACTTAAAAAAACTGATAACTGTATTTCAATGTAATTAGTTTCCTTTATAATCCTACGTATTTTATTTTATGCATTTAAAAACATTGTTCTCAGAAGAGGCCCAGAGGCTTCACTAGATTGCCAAGATCAACAACACACACACACACACACACACACACACACACAGAGTTGAGAAACTCTGATAGTAAGCTCTCATTTTCATGAAGACACTGAGGCTCAGCAGTGAAGTGACATCAATTCAACAAACATTTATTTAGTGGCTACTAGGTACAAGACACTGTGCTAGGATTTGGGCATACAAAGACAAAAAACAAAACAGTCCTTGCCCTCAAGGAGCTTACATTCTAAAAGACTTAACTAAGACCACACAGCTAGGTATGTAGTTTACTGGCAGAACTGGCACCAGAACTCAGCTCTGAACTAGAACTCCTAGTCCTAGGTTTTTTGTTTTGTTTTGTTTTTTTCCACTACAATACTGTAAGCAAGCCTGTTCAACTCATGTTTTTTTCATGGAATCAATGAGTATCCTGCCTAGCCCATCACCCACATCAATGCTAAAGATATTAAATAATAACAGAACTAAGAATGACCCTTCTGGGGACCACTAGCTTGGTCCTTCTCAAGTTGACTCTGAGTTATTATACTCTTTGGTGCAATCATCCTCTTCCTAAAGGTAGTGGCCCAACCCAGACCAGTCTCCCTAGTTGATTGATGAGCCCATAGCCTGGGTCAGAATCAAAGTCTTATTAAAATTGATGTAATAGATAACCTGACTGAATTGGTTCTTTCCTGATCCATGTGAGTTACTATCTAGCACTCTGAGATCTTCTAAGGCCTTGCAAATTTACTTTTAAATGAATAGTTCTAGTAACTTAACCAGTATCTGGATTAACTCCTTCATTCTCTATCTAGTTGTTCTTTTTGTTCTTTCTTAAAAGTGAATGCTACATGACCCTTCCCTGTCCTCTATGAGTTCTTAAAAATGACAAGCCAAGATTATCTTTCTTCACAGAATGGCTTCAGGAACCATTCTGACAGTGGCTTGAGGTCAAATCAATCAATGTAGATTGGATTAGTTGATCAGTCTGACCAACAATTATCAATCATGAGGCAGTTACTATAATCAATGAGTATGCAGACAATGTCTGAGTGACCCAGAGATGCTATTAGCCAATTTCCCAGATGCCTTGATATACATATGACCAGTCCCCAGTAATCTTAAAAAAATGTTCTTTTACATCTTCAAGGATTTTTTCTCTTGTCTTATTTTATTGTACTTTTTACAAACCAGTGGCAGCCACAATGGTTTCATGATTTGCAGATGCCCGGATCACATGATTTTAATTAAAGTGAAAATGGGACAAGAATAAAAATCCAAAGGCCTTTGTTATCCATAAATCATTGCTAAATATTTCTATTTAACAGGCAGATTTTCATTAGTACTTCTGTTTGGCTTTGACAAGTCAAAAGGAATTATTATTTGACTTTTTTTTTTCCTGAAGTTACACATATATTTTTGGAACCGGTTTTCCTAATTTATTTGGGAGGGGGGCACTTTTTATTTCTTAAAATTTAATATTGTGACAATTTTGAAGAAAACATCTAAGAAAAGAATATTTTTGAAATTTCTCATTAGAATTAAAATAGGAAAAGCATGCAATATTTTCAGAATGTTAATATTTATTCATTTACCTAAAAAGAGAGAAAGTGGTTTTATATCACAACTCAGAAACCCTACAGAAAGCAGGTCCTCAAAGACTTCATTTCATAAATAATGCATTTTATTTTATTGCATATGGCTATTAAGGAGAGCATCCATGATCAATACAGACTAAATACAATGCACTATTCTAGTTCCATTAATTCTTGTCTCCAGCAGCATCACATTTATCCTTATATACAGCGTGTACATTGGAAGACAGAGCAAGATAAGTTAAGTCTCTTGTCATATCACAATAGCAAGAAATATATTTAACATCTTGATATCCAGAAACGATACGTACCCAAAAAGAAAACACTTTTAATAACTGTTAAAGTTTATATAGCAAAAAATAGTTTAAATTTAAGGTAAGTCAGGCAAAATGTACAAAGACCCAATATACATTGTGAAGTTTTAGCAAACATAACATTTATACATTTTGGTTCCATTCTGTAAACTAAATTAAAATGTAAATATTGCATATGCCTTTTGTGAAATGTACAGGATAGAGGAAAATTTAGTACATTGTCAATTTTTTTTGTTTTTTTTTTGTTTGTTTGCTTTTAGAGTTGCAGTGTGAATATGAACCATTTCCTATAGTGGCATGACTTTACTGTAAGTACAGAGGACTACTTCAAAATATAAGTCAATACACTATCGTGTTCAGCAGGTTCCACATTCAGTGCTATTTTAGTTGGGGAATTACATAGCAAATATCACCCATCATCTTATTTCTGAAACTAAATAAAAATTTTAGAACATTTTACACCCTTTTAATAAAGCATATTATACACTGAAATTGACCTTCAAACTAGTATTGTATGGCCTATGCAGTGCTGCATTGTGAAATCCCAGAAAATTAAAACCTTAAAAATGTTCAGGGGGATTACTTTACATTCATCTTTGTCTTGTAATACAATCCTCTGTTCTAAAAGTTCAGCATGGAAGGAGGAAGACTTTTTGCATTGCCATTAACTGGATTTGTAAGATTTAATTTTTTGGTCTTCCTCAAATAAACCTCATTTGATTAATGCATTCTTTTACAGTGATGTAATAATATATATATTTTTCCCGTAGCATGAAACTTTTCAAACGTTTCACATCTACACTGAATTAGTGTAATACATACATGACTATCAGAAGGCAGACACTGGGGTTGTACCCATGGAGAAAAAAAGCATGTGAATTCTCCCATCCAATTTCTCAAAGGAGCAGCAAGATGACATAAGATTCTGCTGGTCTGGGTCAGCAGTTCTATGTGACATCTGGGATATTTGCCACAATACTGGTATTTTCAGAACACTGAAAACATAAAACATGGGTAGTCTTGTCAAGACTTTTAGACAACTGACAAGTACTGCAATTTTTTCTTCTTTTTCCCTTAACGTCTGTGGCTGGAATGCCTCATTTTTCTTTTTGTACAAAGCAGCCATATTGGCTGGCATGATAGTATTAGAGATAACATTTTTTTTATCTGCCAAACACCCACGACCACCCTTGCATTGCTAGCATGCCTATGTGGATTTTTGGTTATAAGAAATGCAAGCTCAATATTAGGGGTAGCAGAGAAATTTGAGCTTGTAAATAGGATAAAAGGCTTTTGCAATTCAAAGTACCTACATAAACATCTACATAGAGAGGATTAAACAAGTCTGTCAAAGGTAAAAAGAGATACTCATCCCCTCCCCAAGTCCCTTCCCACCCCATCCCACCCCCACTTCAACCCCTATAGAGTTTTATGATTTTTAACTTAGGTTGCTTTAGTTACACATTATAACTATTCTGCATCCATCTTCAAAGTCCAACATAAAATTTTCATTTATTGAGACTGTTCAGTTCCATATTGGGCTCTCTGTCTCTAAATAAACCCCTACAGCTAGTGAACTGAGATCCAGCAAGCTGCTACATACTTGAATAAGTTCAATAAGGCTGATGACCATTCTTCAGAAACATTCAGCATAGACATATAAAGGAGGTCCTGCCGTACCCCAACAATACAAATCCGGCTTTACTTTGAACTGAGGTAGGACTGTGGTAATTTTGAGAGTATACCAGTAAATACCAGATTTTACTGCTTTAGTGGGTGTTAACAGAATCTCCTAGCATGCTGAGGGATAAATACAGTTTGTCTTTATAAGGATGGGGAGGGGAGAGAAAAGAAAAGAGGAGTAAGGGGAGAAGAAAATGAAGGCATTGGCCACCACTTCAGGTGGCTTGCTAAAAAGGTCTAGATTTCTATAGAATAGCTTCTTCAATTAACTTTCTCAAGCAGCAGCATGATGATAGATGCCAAAAACAGGAAACAAATGAGGCAGGTCATTTTCCTTTCTTTGATGATTCCTTGTCTTAATGTAGTCTATTATCATCTCAAAAGTTAAGTAACTGCCCAGATCAAAAAAGAAAAATAAACCATAAGCAGCTTCAGATTAAGAAATGACAAATGCTGAGCAGCTTGTGTTGTTAATGTTATACTCCGGTGTATGAGGTCATGGTGATCTAGCCAGATTTTTCACTCTGAAAAGCAAAAAAAATAAATAAAAGTGAGTAATGTTCACCCCATGAAAAAAGAAGGCAGATTTTTAAGGGCTCTACAGAAAAGCATGTCAAAAAGCATTTATTAAGTACCTACTATGTGCCTGACATTGTGTTTGATCTCAAGGAGCTCACAGTCTACTATTTTCCTATACTGTCATTAGGTTCTATAAAATTCAGTTTCCTGTAATTATCAACATATTTACAGGGCAAATTTTATAAACGATTATACAATTCTATAAAAATCAATTTATAATTAATTGTAATTAATTTACAAAAATGTGTTAAATTTTATAAAAGCAAATTCAATAGGGGAAAAAAAAAACAATGCGTCAAGTCTGCAATGTGCTTTGGTATGTTGCCTCATTGGCTTCTTCCAATAACCCCGTAAGATAGGCACAAGAATTTCTTATCTCCATTATATTAGTAACTGTGACTAAAAGGGATGGAGTTACTTGTCAGTGGCCATACAGTTAGGTAAATAGTAAAGACAGGACTGGAGACCAGTGCTTCTGACTCTAAGCTCAGCTCTCTTTGCCCTAAATACTACATTGCTTTCATTCCTAAAAACCACTGGAAAAAAAAAAAACCCTTCATTAAAAAAAAAATCAGTAATACACACCAATGGTAGTCACCATCATTTGCATATTTTGTTTTTCCATCTGTGTAAATTCCAGATATTACACTGTATTTCTTCTTCTTTCCTAGGTGGAGATGGAGCTATCCAGATAATTAAGGTTCAATTTCTTTTCACTAAGTTTTCTCCCCTTCCAAACTTGCTTTATCTTGGTTCTTCCATGGTTTTGCATGTCTTTTTTTTTTCTCCCCAGGCCTCAATAAAATTTTGGCTTCATACCCTCCTCTAACTTTTTTACACTGAATTGGACACGTAACTTAAGCTTCTAACTCGTACTTCTACATGTGTATTACATCTTTCCCGATGCTTTTTAACGTCACATTTTAATTGTTTAAAAATTCTCATGAAATCCCTTCTCTGGATCACAAAAATGACATCATTGGTCCCGCTTATTTGAAAATAAAACTTAAGGAAGCTTCCTGGGACACGCTCAGGCAATGCCAAATTCCTAGTGGACTACATATAGGTCACAAGGTTATCACAGTCCTAAAAGTGTCTCCATCCTGATAAGATAGCCCAGGGAGGAACTAACCCCAAATTTCCATTCCAAAGAGGTTAGAAGAGTGTGGAGCTCAGGGATGAGGTAGGGAATGCAAGATCACACAGAGTTAGATTTCACAGTTTTATGCCTACCTCCAGGATATCAAGTTGCATTATCCCTAGGGCTCACAACAATGTTCTCACACTGCCTTTTTCTACTCAAACCAATTTAAAAGTTTAACTTGCACCAGAAAATGAAGTAGAAAGACATGTAAATAAGGTTTCTGGCCTCAAGGAGCTTATCGTCTAATCAGAAAGTGTGGAGCCTTGAGTCTGTTCTCTTTGTTTGGGGAGTGAGGGAGGAATTGTCAGTGATTAATCACTTAATGTTCAAAGCATTTTTTTTTCCTACCATCAACCCTAATCTTAGAAAACTTATTCTTCTGAAGGATGGGGAGTCTGAGAAGTAGTCCTTCATATGAAAACATTATGAAGTTGATAGAAGTGGTTGATGGAGACAAATTCATTCCCTGAATGAAGGACCAACCTGCTACTTCAACTAGGCCAATAAAGGCCAAGATTAGAGTAGATAAGAAATTGGTAACCAGAACTTCCTGGGAAGTCAACCTGAGTTCATTAATTCCAAACAGGAAAAGCAGTTCCACAAGCTGGGAACCTTTCCTAAGGCACTAATCTGTACATAAAAGAATCCCTGAGGGCCACATTTTACTTTGTTTTGAAATGTAACATTATCAATATTTTATTTTATTTTATTTATTTTGTTAACTATTTCCCAATTACATTTTAATTTGGTTCAGCTGTATTCAGGAGTGTTGTGGGTCACCTTTGATACCACTGGCTAAGACAAGCTGAGGCCAACCTCTTCCTAAAAGCCTGGACAGCCAGGGTTAGCTTTAAACCCCTAGTAATTTTTGTAACCTTTGCTTTTGTTATGTTAAACTCTTTTATTTCCCAGTAGTAATCAGTAGATTAAAAACTCCTTAATTTCAAAGAGTAGGGAAGACAAGAAATATATATTATGTGTCCTTGGTGGGGGGGGGGGACAAAGAGCAGAAAGAAGAATTAATGAGGGTTTCAGAGGAGAAGAGAAATGGGGCAAATGACTCGACTAGGAGACCCTATAGAAATGCCTGAAAAGTGAAATGATAATAAAAGATTTAAACAGCAGTTCAAGACAACAATGGAAGAATGTCACAAAGCAGGTCCTGATCAATGGCCCAAGTTGTACTGACAAGAATTGCTACTGCGGTCTAGAGGACAGAGAGATGACTTCAGCTGGAGATGGTCAGAGGAAGGTTTTACAGAGGGTATCTGGGACTGGAGAAAGGTCTTAGAGAATAGACAGGATTGGGATAGGCAAGAAAATAAAGACAGTTCCAAGTCAGAGGAGCACTATGAAAAAAGGAACAGACACAGAAAACAATAAAGCAAGTACCTTCCAGGGACAGTTGGAGGAAACAGTGGCCTCCAAGAGAAAGCTGGTGAATGAGAATAATGGAAGGTAGGTTTATTGTTGTTCAGTCCTTTTCATTTGTGTCCAATTCTTTGTAGCCCTGTTAGGAATTTTCTGGGCAAAGATACTGGAGTGGTTTGCCATTTCCTTCACTAGCTCATTTTACAGATAAAGAAACTGAGACAAAGAGGGTTCAGTGACTTGCTCAGGGTCACACAGGTAGTGAATGTCTGAGGTTAAATGTGAACTCAGGAAAATGGGTCTTCCTGACTCCTGACCCAGCACTCCATCCACTATGCCACCCAGCTGCTCCATGGGAAATAGGACTAACAGATGGCTAGTATGTGACTATGTTGGCAGGTATTTTATCATAGAAACTAGTTACTTCTTTTTGATGTGTCCTTCTGTGAACTTTTTTAAAAGTTCTGATTTTGGTCATCTTAGAGACAGCTCAGAGGTACATTGGCATAGTAGACAGAGTCAGCCTTGAAATCACCTTGACAAGTCACTTAACCTCATTGTGACCTAGGCAACTCTCTTAGACTCTAAGTTGCAGGAAAAAGGAGTTCCAAAAATGAATGACACAATGGGGAGAAAAAGAAAGGGAACAGGCTAACAACAGATTATGGAGGATCTTGAGTTTGGAATTTATCCCGTTGGCAAATGGGAGCCATTGAAGATTTTTGTGCAGGTGAGCAGCATGGTAAAAACAGCATTAAAGGAAGATTAATTGAACCATGTGTAGAGGAAAGAATGAAAGGGAGAGAAACTAGAGATAAGGAGACAAGTTAGCAGATACTTTAGAATGAAATCTAGGTGGCCCCATGGATACAGTCAGACCTAGACCTGCATTCAAATCTGGCCACAGACCCTTACTAGCTATGTGACCCTGGACAAGTCTATTCAACCTCTTTGCCTCACTTTCCTCATCTGTAAAATGAGCTGGAGAAAGAAACGTCAAACCACTCTAGTATCTCTGCCAAGAAAACCCCAAATGGGGTTTTCAGATACAACTGAAAAAGTTAGAGACACATTTGAAAACTTTGTTTATCTAGTGAAGCAGACTCCAAGGTGGAAATGTGACTTTTGTTTCCTGACTAATTAAAAACAAAAGTGAGAAAAAAACAACCAATTCTACTGTTGCTTTAGAGATAGAGATCAAATCTATTAGATCTCATGTTCTTCAGAAATCCATCTTTCTACCAATCAGTGTGCCCTGCCTTCTTCAAACCAAACTGGCTCATTACTGGCTTGATACCAAAACAAGCTTTAGCAAACCCTCTCTATGATGGCACTGCTGATACAAGTAGACAGCTTGAGAATGCTTAGTGATACTCACAAAAACATCAACAGAGTTAGTCATCAGAAACAATACTTGTTAACAGAGAGAGATGAAGGGTAGAAATTGAAAGGCTGGAGATAGATTTCAGTTCTGATAAAGATGACTCTTCATTTCCTGAGATCTAACATGAGGATTTAGGAAGAATGGAAGCTTATTTATTAAACCCCAGAGATACCTCAATATGTCCCTCCTTCCAAATCTCTCTATGCTTTTGGTTATCCTTTTCCCTGTGCCTGGAAAGAAGCCATTCCTTCCTGGATCTTTGTTGCTTGATTTGAAATCCTTCCTTGATTAAGGCCAAATTTAGGTGTCACCTCTTTTCACAAAACTTGCCTGATCCCATAAGCTGAAAATAATCTCTTAATTCCCTATCTCTCTCACAAATGATCTGTATCCCTCCTATGTATTTTCTCTATTCTCATTTATTATTCTTTAACTTATTATCTCTTAATTGAGACTGTAAGCATTTTGGGTTAAGGGGCTATTTCATTTATCTTTTCATTCTCTACCCCCAATACAGTATTGTCCATATGGAAGATGCTCTAATCAATAAATGTATGATCAATTGAAATCTCTGAGCTCACCTCAATTCAACAAATACTTATTAAGCTCCAACTATTTCAAGGCATAAAGCTAGGCACAAGGAAACAAAGAAAAAAACCACAATAGCTCTTATTCTTAAGCTTACAATCTAAAGAGAGAAATGGCATACACACAAATAAGTTTGATATGGGGTGTGAGAAAAGTAAAATGGAAAGATCTCAGCCAAGTTTTATAACAAGTTTGAAGGAAGGATTATTTTTACTTCAGGGCAAGGGAAGAACAACAAAATTTCTATGGGGGAGGCAGAAACTGCATTGTGTCTTGAAAAAAGAGGGGAACTTCAACAAATAGAGACGGGGCTAAGTAAGTCCACTCATGATATGGAGGATTAGTGAACAAAGGCACTGATACTGGACAAGAGCTAGAAAGGGTCTACAATCCAACCTGGATGAACACAGAGTACATGATGGGGAGTAGCATGAAATTATATATATGTATATGTGTATATATAGATATATATATCTATGTATGTGTATGTATATGTATATATGCATATATACACATGCATATACATATACACACACACACATATACACACACACATACTTTTTTTTGGTGAGGCAAGTGGGGTTTAGTGACTTGCCTAGAGTCACACAGCTAGTGACTGTTATGTGTCTGAGGCTGGATTTGAACTAGGTCCTCCTGACTCCAGGGCCGGTGCTCTATTCACTGCACCACCTAGCTGCCCTGAGCATAAGATAATATTGAACCTAGAAGTTGAAGCAAATCTTTGGAGGGTCTGTGATAACGCATATTTAAAAGATGTGCCAATTTTAGGAATTCATTTTCAACTATTTATTTTGGAAATGTTATTTACAGAAGCTCACTTCTTTAATTGCACATTTTTTTTTATCAGTGTGAGTCAGTTCAAGCAAGTCACTTCCCATTTGTGGCGTTGGCTGGGTGAGAGGATTTCCAAAGTTCCTTTCATCTTCAATATGCTATGCTTCTAAGAATCTACATAGTAGGGAGACCTTGAATTGAGATCAGCAATGATAGAAGACTGACTCAACAAAGAGAAATGGGAGGTAGAAACTTCACAGTAAACATGCCACTTAAATGATTCACACATGGCAGACAAGCAACCATCTTCTGCATTTCAGCAACACAGCACTTGAACGTGAGAAAGCAAAATGAAGATGGTGTGTTTCTGGTTGTTGTTACTGAGTTACTGCAGCTGACAAGCTCTCACTCCACAATGTCACTTCCTCATTCCCAGCAAGACTGAAGGAGGAAAGCAAGAGTAATGAAGTATTCCCGCATACAGTGTAATTGGGGGATATGAATACACTAATGCTTTGGCTTTAAATGTTAAAATGGGCTGGTGTGGTGGCAGATGACCATAATGCTTGCTACTGTGGTGGCTGGGAATAGTGAATTCCTTGAGCTTGGGAGCCATGAAACTTCATTCAGTAGGCTAAGCCAATTGGGTATCCCTAGGTCTAGCACCAAAAGAGCCACTGAGAGTAGGCAGCAACTAAAATGCCTAAGGAGAGGCAAACCCATCCATGATGGAAATGAAGCAGGTAAAAGTTCTTGTGACTGTCAGTAGTGGTACTGGACCATGAACCTCCACTGTACTTACAGACTGAATTAAAGAGAGACTCAGTCTAATAAAACTAAAACCAAATAAAACAATAACAACCATACCACCACCACTTTGGCGAACACTGCCCCTTCACAGAACTAATCCTTTATTTTCAAGTTTTTTTTAAATTATCTTTGCTATCAGTAAGATTATTCTAGCAAGATTGTTTATGTTAGTTCCCTTGTTGCTTAAAAGTGATTTTATTTCCTACTTAATAACAAATAGAGTCAAGAAACTATCCCTTTTGGGGGATATGACATTAATTTTATGCTCATTCTACTCTGTATATTTTCTAAGCTGAATGGCACTTGAATTACACTAAGTATAACTGCAAGAGAGAACCTAATTATTAGGAGGTATATAATTTTGGGAAAATGCTGCGGTTACTGAATAGTATGTACTGGCTATGTTCCTTTGGAGGGTGTACACACAATAGAAAGAATAAGAAAAGTTGCTTTGTCCCTACTTTTCAAAATTCCACCAAATATGAGATGGTTATTCTATATGCCACATCATCTAGACAATATAATTTCCACATTTACATTTTAAAAATGTAAAGTTATGCATAATTTCTAGGATTCTTTAAGAACTGGATAACAAATTAACTGATATGATTGGAACTTAAGTACAATCTAAGAATTAAGTAAAGAAAATCCAACATTTAGGTAAAGGTAGAGGATTAAAAATAAAATTGAATAAGCTCTAAACTGTATCCTTTTGGCTAGGCTTTAATGAACATTTATAACTGGGGGGACTTTTGGCTTCAACAGTATCCTTACTTTCTCTTGTCCTCATGTTATACCAAGTTACATGAAAACACAGAACAGATACTTCAAAAGGGGGATCTCTGAACTGTTCTTTCTTTCTCCATAGAAAGCAATATGACAATTTATGGGGTGAGGGAAAAAGTATTTAAACATTTTCAACTTAGAGTTAAGACCATTCCTAATATTGAACTGCAAAAGCAAATCAAATTTTGAAATGGAAATTTGACTTTTTTTAAAATAATTAGCATTATGGATTAATGAAACAATTTATTTTTTTGAATATAAATTTATTTATTTGTAGTTTTCAACATTCATTTCCACAAGTTTTTGAGTTCCAAATTTTTACCCTGTCTCACCCTCCACCCACCCTAAGATGGCATGCATGCTGAATATTCCTTCCCCTAGTCAGTCCTCTTTTCTTTCTCTCCCCCCTTCTCTTATCCCCTTCCCCTTCTATTTTCCTGTAGGGCAGGATAGACTTCTGTACCCCATTTCCTGTATTTCTTATTTCCCGATAGCATGTGAAAACTTTTTTTTAAACATATGTTTTTAAAACTTTAGGTTTCAAATTTTCTCTCTTCCTCCCTCCCCACCCACCCTCATTGAAAAGGCAAGCAACTCAATATAGGTTGTACATGTGCAGTTATGCAAAACACTTCCATAGTAGACATGTTGTGAAAAACTAACTCTATTTCCCTTAATCCTATCTGCCCTCCCATTTATTCTATTCTTTCTTTTGACCCTGTCCTCCTCAGAAGTATTTACTTCTGATTACACCCTTTCCAATCTGCCCTCCTCTCTATCATCCCCTGCTCTCTTGTCCCCTTCTCCCCCTATTTTCTGTAGGGTAAGACAATTCCATACCCAATTGAATGTGTATGTTATTCCCTCCTTAAGCCAAATCCTATGAGAATAAGATTTACTCATTCCCTCTCACCTTCCCTGCTTCCCCTCCACTGTAAGAGACTTTTCTTTTCTGTTTTTTTTGTGAGATAATTTACCCCATTCTACCTCTCCCTTTCTTCTTCTCTGAGTATAATCCTCCTCATCCCTTAATTTTATTCTCCAGATATGACCCCTTAATCTTCAACTCACCCTGTGCCCTCTATCTATCTATCTACTACTACTATCTATCTATCTATCTATCTACATACTATAATTTTTTTCCTCCAACTACCCTAAATACTGACAAAGGTCTCATGAGTTATAAATATCATCTTTCCATGCAGGAATGTAAACAGTTCAATCTTAATAAGTCTCTTATGATTTCTCTTTCCTGTTTACCTCTTCATGTTCCACTTGAGTCCTGTATTTGAAAGTCAAATTTTCTATTCAGCTCTGGTCTTTTCATCAGGAATGCTTGAAAGTCCTCTATTTCACTGAATGACCATTTTTTCCCCTGAAGGATTATACTCAGTTTTGCTGGGTAGGTGATTCTTGGTTGTAATCCTATCTCCTTTGCCCTCCGGAATATTATATTCCATGCCCTGCGGTCCTTTAATGTAGAAGCTGCTAAATCTTGTGTTATCCTGATTGTGTTTCCACAGTACTTGAATTGTTTCCTTCTAGCAGCTTGTAATGTTTTCTCCTTGACCTGGGAAGCCTGGAATTTGGCTACAATATTCCTAGGAGTTTTTCTTTGGGGATCTCTTTCAGGAGGAGATCTGTGGATTCTTTCAATTTCTATTTTGCCCTCTGGTTCTAATATATCAGGGCAGTTTTCCTTGATAATTTCTTGAAAGATGATGTCTAGGCTCTTTTTTTGATCATGGCTTTCAGATAGTCCAATAATTTTTAAATTCTCTCTCCTGGATCTATTTTCCAGGTCAGTTGTTTTTCCAATGAGATATTTCACATTGTTTTCTAATTTTTCATTCTTTTGGATTTGTTTTACAGTGTCTTGATTTCTCATAAAGTCACTAGCTTCCAATTGCTCTATTCTAATTTTTAAGGAAGTATTTTCTTCAGTAATCTTTTGGACTTCCTTTTCCATTTGGCCAATTTTTCTTTTTAGGGCATTTTTCTCCTCATTGGCTTTTTGGACCTCTTTTGCCATTTGGGTTAGGCTATTTTTTAAGGTGTTATTTTCTTCAGTATTTTTTTGGGTCTCCTTTAGCAAGCTGTTGACTTTTTTTCATGATTTTCTTGCATCACTCTCATTTCTCTTCCCAGTTTTTCCTCTACTTCCCTTACTTGCTTCTCAAAATCCCTTTTGAGCTCTTCCAAGGCCTGGGACTGATTCATATTTTTCTTGGAGGCTTTGGATGTAGGAGCTTTGACTTTGTTGTCTTCTTCTGGTTGTATATTTTGATCTTCTTTTTCACCAAAGTAAGATAATATAGTCTGACTCTTTTTGTGCTGCTTGCTCATGATCCCAGCCAATTACTTGAGTTTTAAACTCTTTGTTAAGGTAAGAGTCTGCTTCCAATGTGGAGAATGTACTGTCCCAAGCTTCAGGGGTTTGTATAGCTGTTTTCAGAGATACTTGTAGGGACCTGTAAATTTTCAGTTCTTCCAAGGTGGTATGATAAGGGGTGAGGTGTTTACTCCTTTCCTGGCCTGTGACCACAAGTATTCCTTTCTGTCCTGTAACTGTAAGGAAGGGTTCCTCTCCACAGCCACTACAAGCTCCACCATGCCAGTGTTCCTCCTCACCCCAGCACCGCCACCCAGAACTGTGACCCAGATCCAAACACAGGCAAAGCAAGAGATTCCTGCCTCAGCACTGGCAAAGAGATCCCTGCAATCCCTCTCTGATCAGCCACTGGATTCCCCCTCAGTCTGTGGGCCAGAAGCTCGGGAAGCAGCTGCCCCCCCCAGGGCCGCGCCCTTGGGGAATGGAGCTGAAACCCCACCTTCCCGTCTCAGCACCGACAGAAACAGACTTTTCCCACTGACCTTCTAAGTTGTCTTTGGCATTAGTGGGTTGAGGAGTCTGGAACCCTCCACAGCTGCCTGTGATTCACTCCTCTGAGGCCTGCTCCAGGTTCGCTTTGGCCTGTGCTCCCAGCCTGGCATGATACACCTTTCTGATCAATCATCCAGGTTGTCTTAAGCCGGAAATTTGTTTCACTCTGTCTTTTTGTGGGTTCTGCTGCTTCAGAATTTGTTTAGAGCCATTTTTTATGAGTATTTGGAGGGGTTTGGGGAGAGCTTAAGCAAGTCACTGCTTTCACTCTGCCATCTTGGCTCTGCCCCCCGAAATTATTTTCTAATAAATTCAAACAAATTACTATCTAGGTCAGCCCTCTTCACTGAATAGATGAGGAAACTGAGGTCCAGACAGATAAAATGACTATCTTAAAGTCATTACAGTTGACACTACTATCAATCTTCCAGGACAGAATTTTATTCCTGAATTAAAATATAGTATTACAAAAGGAAAGTACAGCTTTTAGTAACAACAAAAATTCTTGGAAAAAATAAACCTGACTGCTATGCCTTCCTTTATTAAAATCAAAGCAAGACATTTCAAAAATATATCCAGAATGGTAAGTTGACATTTCTTGAGTTATGCAAGGGAATAAATACAGGGGAAAGTTTTTTATTTTAATTTTTTTATTTGTTACAGGAAGTTTATAGGAAAGTAAAGCTTCTCAGGCTGAAGAAAACAATTCTGAATATCTCTTAATCTTTCATGAGATGAATTCATAACTTCTTTTACATTAGCTCATTACTCCCACTTACAATTTGAACCATCATTCCTTTCTGAACCTTTGTTATTAAAGTATTCACTTCTAATCAAGTTGTAACTTGATGTTAATGCCACTCCACAAGGATGAGACAATCTAGTTTTTATAGAGACCTTATTGCTAAGAACGAAACAAAACAAAAAAGACTAGCTTCCCTTCTCATATTCCTGTTTTTCCACCAACTAAAAACTACTACATAAACCATTCAAAACCCACTCCCTACCAACTCATTCTACTTACTGTTAGTAAACATATAGTTCAAAATATATCTTTGTGTTCACAATTTAGTCCAAGACAACCGGTGCTAAATCCAATACTGGGTTCTAGAGTGAGTGTCAACCACGCTGTATGTTCAATAATTAAACATTTTGCTTTATCTTTGCCCTTTTTCTTTTTTTGCTTTTTGCTCATAAATCAAAAAATAGGCATTAACTGATCTCAGCCTACTGTGGAACCCTTAAATCTTTTCAGCCACATCTGTACACAAAACAGTGGTTACTGTACAGCCTCTAACATAAAAATTATTGCACCACCATCTAGTATAAAAGGACAAGTAAATAATTACTTGACATAAAGGCACTACCCAACCATACCCTGGATTTCAGGGGAGTCCACAAAAGAGAGGCCTTGTCTTTATAGAATCACAGAACGTAAAGAGCCGAGGAAACAATTTAGTTGAATTCCCTAACTTTACAGATAAGTAAACTAGGTCCAGAGAGATTAAAAGATCACACATCTAATTAGTGGCAGACCGAAGACTTCAAGCACGCCTTCCTGACTGAATCTGGTCATCTTCTCAATATGTCACAGGTATGTTTCTTTAACAAATGAAAAAGAGGGTAAAAAGCACCTTTCTGAAATTTTTGCTTAGATACTAGAACTTAAATGTAAGGGATCATTTTACTTTGGTCTAGACCAGTGATTTAATCAGTATGAGACAAATCCCAAAGCACAAACTCCACTGATACAATTTAACAACCCATCTATAATTTAAGTTCTTTTAAAATTGCCTGAAGTACTCACAAGATAAGTGACTTGTCCATGGTTAAACAGCAGCTGTATGACAAAATGCAAAATTTGAATCCAGATCTTCCTGAACTTAGGGCTGACCCTCTGTCTACTATGCCAGGTAGCCTCTCTGTTTAGAGCCATATTTTTTACAGGTATTCGGAGGGGTTTGGGTGAAAACTCAAAAGCAAGCCACTGCTTTCACTCCACCATCTTACAGGTAGCCTCTCTGTAAGGGATCCCCTGGAACTTAATAAATGCTTTGATGCTGACATAATTAAAAACTGTATAACAGAACTATCCCTTCAGAAAGCCCTCTCAGATGATGATTTCTCATATTCCTTCTACATTTTTCCTTTCCAATAGAATACTGTTACTTACCCAAAGGAATTAAAAAGCGTAACACACACACACACACACACACACACACACACACACGAAAAATGACCAACACGGCTATTCACCCCAGCTAGCTGTAAACACAGCAGGGAAAGATCCCTTTTTACAGTTTACCTATGATAGTGTGGCTCCAAGGAAAATACATAACAACTTTTATTTTGTTAAAGAAAAGAGTGAGGAAAAAAGGAGGGCAGTTTTATCCCAATAACACAATAAATTTCCATCTGTGTGTTACACCTGGAGACCAACTGATACTCCCTTTGAAAATCACCAGCAAGCTTGCTTACTTTAGAAATGCAATACTATCCCCTAAAAACCACACTATCCTATTACAGAGCCAATGGAAAATGAGGAAGCCAGTCATAAAATCATTTATGAAACCAAGAAGCATTTGGAAGAATCCACCTCTGTCTCATGGGCATTTCACTTTGCTTTTCTCACATAGTATGCAAATTGTGCTCAATAAATTAGATTACTACTAGGTGACCTTCACATATCTAGCACCCTTTTATCTAGATGGTATACAAGTAAACTTGCATTCATCAGACCTGCAAAACAAATGAGGAAACAAAGTTTTGCTTTTTCAAAGGTAGTGAAAGAATGTAAATCTTGAAAGGGTGTGTGTGTGTGTGTGTGTGTGTGTGTGTGTGTGTGTGTGTGTATACACTAAATCTTTTTTGGACAGAAAGAAGATGGACTCTGTCTAATTTGTGTATAGTATTGTAGAAAAAGTACTAAATTTGGAATCAGAGGACCTAGGTTTTAATCTTAGCTCTGTAACTTCTACTTGTGGGAGATTGGTCAAATCCCTTCATCCCTCTGGGCCTCAGTGACTTTATCTGTAAAATGAAGGGGTTAGAATGGATTATTTTTAAAGTTCTTCATTAACTGTGTCATCAATTTTTAAAACAACATCAAAAAACCCTTTTTAGAACAAATATGTTTTCAGGAAAAAATTAAAATGATGTAGTCCCTACTACCACTCCTGTCTCATGTTATTCCTGCTAATGATAAGTCATGTTCTCTTAACACTATACAACAGTATGCTTTTATTGCTTTTCCTCGTCCCAAAATATTATTTGTGAAAAATAACACTGCCAGTTGCTATAAAAGTCACTTTATAAGGATACTTCACCCAGCAAAGAACTGAAAATAATATTATTTAAAATACTTACTACTTTAATACTTAAAACCAATGGAATAAATAACCCTTCAAGTAAAACAAATATATTCACTTAAATTCTGTAGAAAGTAAATAGGATTGGAGTTGTTTTTCCAAGAACTAGCTATAGGCCTCTGAAAAGCTTAAAGTCCTTCAAGATATTGCAAAGGGCTCAGAGCATGACAGAGTTGCTTTCTCAATGCACTGTGAATGGCAGGCAAACACACTGAAAGAGGGTGCAGCCAATAGGATAGGCAGCTGCATAGCTAGAGAATGCCAAAATCCTTTTTAATTTCACATGTACTGAGCAAGGACAATACATCATAAACTAACTAGATACAAGTCTAGTCGAGGCCATGCAGCAATAGCAATTTGGGTTTCTCTAGCTGATAAAAATATGCACCAATTGGTAGATCTACACGTAAGTCCTTCAGTCCAAGAAAAATGATTTACATTCAAATCACCCATTATTTAGGTTTCACTACTGAAAAAGACCAAACACCAAGTAACAAATTATCATTATACAGTTAATTTACATAAGAGGGACCAGAGAAATAGGCCCTTCATACCGAGGACAAATACAGGACCCACAACCATAATGAAGGCAGTGAATACAGGTTTTCACTGAGTCATACTCTGTGCACTCTTACCATCCAACATTTATTAAATTGAACCTCAAGAGAACCCTTCAAAGGAAGAACACCTTAAGAAGGAAGCCTGAGTGCTACGTATGGAAAAGAGAAATAATGGTCTCCATCAATTTAATTTGGTAAAAGAGTATATGCGCTGTCCATATGATTGCAAACTTCAGGCATTCCTATTGTCTCCAGGAGTCACTATAGTACCCTCAGGTCCTCAAAGCGCTACATGTAACATTTCTTTTCAGACACACACACACACATACACCCATGTCTATACACACGTGTGTATATACATACATACATGTATATATACACATGTATGTGTGTATAGACATGGGCATATGTATGTGTATGCTATCCTCCATACAGATTTATTTATACCTATTTTTTTTTAATGTGGGCTTCAGGAAGTAAGAATTTGTACAATCACATCTCAGGAACAGAGGATGCTAGAATTAAAAGTTAGAATGTAACTCGGTTCTAATCTAACTCCATTCATTTGACAGATAAACTGAGGGAGGTGAACTAATTTGCCCAACATCACCCAGGTGGCAAATGGCAGAGCCAGGTTTCAAAATAATCTCTTCTGACTCCAAACCCAGAGCTGTTTACAATATACCATATTGTTTCTTTTCTGTCACAAGGAAGATTAAGTTGTAGATAAATGAGATGGTAGTTTATGAGGAATCACTTCTAAACCACTGACATTTTAAAGGCGTTGTATGAGTGGAAAACAAATTTCAGTGAAGATTTCATCACATCTGGCTCCCAACTCCCAAAATGTCTCCAGATGAACTGTTGATTTAAAAAGAGAAACAAAGTCTTCTTAAGACAATCTGCCTACACCCTTCTTCAGATACAATTTCTGTAACACCTAATTGCAAGTCTAAGAAACACAACCTCCTTTTCTGAATTAGAAAAAGTAGCAAAAGAAAGAGAGGTTCAAGGTCAATGACAGACACATCCGCTTCATCTCTTCCAGACTGGAAGGCAATGATGCCATTTATGACACATGATTATAAGCATTTCTGGTGACGCTTCCCTCATTAAACACCCAAATGACAGAAGGATTATAAGTAAAATTCTTATCTACACAAACATAAAAGTTCCCAAAATGTCTGTAGTACAAAATCACCATCCAAAGAATCTACTCACTGAAACTGGAGATAAAGGATGTAAACAAATACATATGCTCTCAATTATAAGATTTTTTTCCCCAAAGCAATATAGTACTGCCAACATTTTCCACATATGCAACATAATGTCTTTAAATTGATTTACTTAGTTATTTAAAATCAAAATTTAAAGCTCTAAATTAACAGATACATAGAAAAAGGTTGGACTAGAAGACTTCCAAGGTTCTTTCTGGATAATTCCTTCCTTGTCTATGATATTCTGACAATGAGATAGCCTCAATTTTCCTTTTTTGTCATTATTATTTTTATGTTTTATTATTATTTTTCCTGAAGCCCAATCACACAAAGATGGGAGATGCTATCCCCCAAAATAAATATCAATCAGTACACTTGAGTGTTTTTGGTTAATTTAATTTTGTGATATCCATTTTATATGGCTTAATAAGTGGATACTGAAAAGCGTGTGACATAGTGGATAGAGAATTGTCCTCAGAGTCAGGAAAATATCTGGTTCAAGTTCTATATCTGACATGATGTGTGACCTTAAATATGTCCTTTAACCTCTCAGTGCCCCCAGAAAACTATGACTTTAAGTTGCAAAAGAGTGACAATCTGCATTTGTAAAAGGAGTTTCCTCATTAAGAGTTTGCTATTCCAATGAAATCATAAGTTTTGGAATATATATATATATATGTGTGTGTGTGTGTGTGTGTATGTGTGTGTGTGTGTGTGTGTCTGTATACACACACACACACACACACACACACATATCCGCATGCCATAGGATTATATTGACAGAGAGAGAGAGAGAGATCCTGCATATACATACACGTATATATGTGTGTATGTATATGGAAGATTACTTGACAATTTCTCATCTTGACAGAATCACAAAATGTTGGGGCTGGAAGAGATTTAAGAGATCATCTGTTTCAACCCCTTTATTTTACAGATGAGAAAACTTCAATTCAAGTTACCCAAGGAAAGTAAGCAGCAGAGCTGAGACTAGAACCCATGTCTCTTTCAAAGACAGCAAGTAGATCATTTTAAAAACACAACTGTATTTTCATTCCTATTTCCTAAAGGGTATTTCCAACTTTTAATTCAACTAAATATAAATGAATTAAGCCTACTTCTGTGATGAAAATGTAAGGCATGACACAGAGATCCAAAAAATTAACTAAGAAAAGGAATGTGTAATAAAAACAAAAATGCTAACTTTACCAAAACATAAGCCAGTTTCAACAAATTAAAGACTGTAAACCAATCAAATGATTTATAAATATGTTGATGATTTTTTCCCTAAAAATCAGGCTTTACGTATTATCTTCAGAGACACTGAGCAGGAATCTCCTACGCTCTTTTCATAATTGCTGCAAAGGGCACCAGGGTTCACCACATGCACTACTGCTTGTCACAACCTTCCCTTTGTTTATATTCCCAACAATGCAAAAACAGCTGCTTCCTTTCATCTGCTGTTTCTACTTTCATTACCCCCTTTAAGGAAATCTTCTAAGATTTACCTTATGACAACAGAGGCTGTCAAAAGGATCTGGATATACAGTGCTGCTTTCTAGAACCCATGTGACAGTAAAAAATTTAATTTGGTATTTCTGACTTGAAAGAAAAAAAACAATAATGCCTGAGAAGGAATATTTAATTATGCAGACACAACAAAGAATTAAATGGAAGGGTTTTATCCTTCTCCCCCCTCACCTCTGATTAATGAAGGATAGCATTTTATAGGTATAGCAACTACACATTGTAATAGCAGAGGAGAGTACAGATTTGAAGGAGGAAATTTATTTTTACATACACTGCAATGGCTTTGCAATGAGGATATTCTTTGACAGATCATGTGTTTTAATTTTCATTAATTTTAATTTGGAAAATATGATTATCATCTTTATAGGAGGCTCCTTATATGTCAATAATGATTAATGAGGGTGATATTCTTATTCTAGGAAAACCAACATGTAGAACTGAGCCTGGATCCTAAAAGAAAAGGGTTGATAAAAGCATTTATCAAGTTTTTAAAAATATGCTCAAATGTAAATAATTGTGAAAAGTTTATCAAGTTAACCAAATTACATGAAAGGTCAAAGCATTCTGAGCTAGATGGAATCCCTTAGCCCACTACTCTCATTTTATAAAGGCCAGAGAATTCAAATGATTTGCTGAAAGTCACCAAGGTAATAAATAGCAGAGTCAGGATTTGAATTCAGGCCCCCTTACTCCTAGTTCAGTTATTTTCCCCCACTATATCACACTGCCTCTACATGGTCTCCAGCTCCAATAAGACAAAGTGGGGGAAGGCATCATGCTTCATTATAGCTTATCAGTGTTTCCACAATTTTTACATCACTAGTTCTAAATTTTCTTTCCATTGGTACAAAGTCTATGGAAGATATGGGATAATGACAGCTGACACTTGGGAGGACCAAAATGACATCACTACAACTGGGTCAAGGTACATAAATAGTCCAGCTAACCCTTACAACGGTGTTTTAAGGCTTATTAGGTGTGTGGTTGACATTACTTCATTTAAGGGCTTAAAGTTATTATTATCCCCATTTCATAGATGATAAATCTGAGCTTTGTCCATGTCCTTGGAGTATAAGAGGCAAGATTTTCACCCTAGGTGTACCTGACTCCAACTCCAGTCTTCTATCTAGGATGCCACACTATTTCTCTATGGGATGGTAGACTGACTGACTTAATCTATTTAGGAGGCAGGACAGTATAACTATAAGACAGTGTGATATACAACAGAAAGAGACCAAGATAGAAAACCAAGGTTAAAAACCTTACTGCTATTTAGGGGTGTGTGACCTCTGGCAAGTCAATTGAACATTGCTGTTCCTCGTTAGATAGGGAGTTCAGTTAAGGCATAGGACTGTTGTGAAAATCAAGTGAGATAAAAAAAAATTGCCAAAGCTATTTACAAATTTTAAAGTACTTTACAAATATGGAGAGACAGCAAGCCAGTGGATAAAAAGCCAGCTTTGGAAATTGAAAGATCTGTTTTCAAGTCTGGCCTATGACACATATTGGTTGTGATACCCTGGGTAGATTATATCACCTCTTTAAGACCTGCATTGGTGGAGAGAATTTCCATCATCCAAGGGGTTCCCTATACCAAATTAACAGTCAACTCTCTACCGTTTATCCCTTACAAATCTGTAAGATATCATTACTAACATTTTGGTTCCAAAATTAATGAAGTGAGTCAAAGATTAAAACCTTTACTTCATGATTTTAAGGTAAAAAAATTTAAAGGAAAGCAAATACAGTGGGAAATGTACTGTAATGGATAATGCAATATAAGGCAGCTTATTAATGAATATACTGTAAATAATTAGTCGTTTGAAAGACTTATGGCAGTTTCACATTTCAGGCAATCCCAGATATTGAACCCAGGAGACAGTACTGTAGTACAAACACAACACAACAGAAAGAATACATAACTAAACAGAGTTCATAATTCAATTACTAATTGCTAATAACAGAAGAATTTTGGATAGTGCTGCTTTAACGGATCTACCAGTTCTTTTACCTGCTCTTCATTTCTACCGAAAGGCAAAGAAGATTTTTTTAAAGGACAGTGATTTCATTGGCAAAGACAGTGCCCAGTAATCAAGCTCCCTCTTCCAATACAAGTCAGCACTTTCTCTGAGATGTACCATTTTAAAGAGTTTCCAAGAGCATTGAGAAGTTAGAGGACTTGGCAGGATTAAGACACCTGCTAGTATGTTTCAGGGGCAGAAACTGAACTCAGGTCTTCCTGATTCCAAGGCCAATTCTCTCTATATACTACTTACTTCATGCTGCCTCTCAAGATTTTTTAAAACTGTACGTAAAAATATTTTATAAAGAAATATAAGAGTTGACATTTACCTAATTGTACGCTGAAATATCACATGGGCCACAATGAACAGAATGAAGGGATGACCACCCAATATAAAAGTCTCAAAGGATTTTACTGATTGCTCCAAAGCTACCATACTTTTCTGTGAATAGCCTTCCTTTGACGTAGTAGCTGGCAATGGTCAACTTATTTTAGTAAAGTTTAAATATACTCTCCCACTAAATGAAAGTTTTAGGAATGGAAAACTCATAGACAATTCAGTGTTTCTCTCTTAACACAATTCAATAACAAAATCTCTGCTTTCTGAACTTTGAAAAATGCCTCAGCTGTAAGCTTCTTTCAAATGGAGTATTTGGATGTCTTTAAAATGTCTTTTTAAAAAAAACCTAGAGAACACATATTCAGGAGATAAGGCCATTTTAACAATGTACAAATTAAGTTACCTACTTTTATTTTAATTTTTAAAATAAAATTGGTGGATATACGGTTTCAATAAAGAGGCTCCAAGAAAATCAGACTTCAATTTTAAATTTAGTTTTAAGATAAATAATCAGCTATACATATACAATGCAAAGGAAGCCTAAAAATAAATATAAATAATAATAATCAATAAAATAAATAAATAATGAATAATTTAATTACAATTTAATTAAAAAATCAAAAAATAAATAATTGATAATAAATAAAAAATGATTAAGTTTTAAAATAAAATTTATCATGCTATTTCTAAATTCCTCCCTCCCTCTCTCTCTAAACCATTAATGTAATTGTGAAATTGTGGCAGACTCAGTTTATTTTTACACCTAGAGGCATACTATGCTAAATTAATGCAGGAACAGGTTTACAAATGGTTAAAAAAAACTGTACATGTACCCACACAGCTCACTTAATTGTCCTCTTAGATCTTAACTGTAAAAATGAATGTGTTTAAAGAAATGTTTCCTTTAATTGGCATTCTTGTAGAATGAAGTATTCCATGTATCTGAACTCCAGACACCTAAGGCTTAATCCTTTAAAAGTGCCAACACTTATCATATTGCTTGCCTATGGCTGATGATAAAATGAATGTTTAAAAAAGTGCCAACACTCCTTAAAGAAAACGTTTTTGAAGGGAATTCTTTCAAAAATGTGTTCCACATTTCCTTGTCTTACTAACAGTATATGCTTATCAAAATGTACCTATTTCAGGGGCAGCCATCAGTATAAAAATTAATTACTGCACTACAGTCTAATACAGCAGATCCCTCAAAGGCTTTTGAATTATGTTAAACATCCCCAGAATGCTAAGCTTTTATAATAAGTTTTTCCTGCTTTTCAAAACTGTATCCTTCCCAAGTTTTCACTGTTCCCAAATAGCGTTAAATCCTAGCATCCCCCTTTAATGTTTCTCATCTGTAAATAACCAAGCTTTAAATGAGCACCCCACGTGCATGGGCTTTATGACAACTATTTTCCATCTTGACTCAGATGAGTTCTAAATGGTTGAGGTTGGCAGGCAGGGTATTATGGTACTGTTTATATTCCTGATGCCCAGGTATAGTTGTTCTGAAATAGGAGATGAAGAGTCTTATTTTGCCTCTACCACAGTCTAGGTGTATAGCCTCAGGCCAGAACTATGATTCAGCTTCCTCATCTTCTAAATTATCTTAAGGTCCTTTCCAACTCCAAAA
This sequence comes from Phascolarctos cinereus, assembly GCF_003287225.1. Lineage (NCBI taxonomy): Eukaryota > Metazoa > Chordata > Mammalia > Diprotodontia > Phascolarctidae > Phascolarctos > Phascolarctos cinereus. The sequence continues at coordinate 165,153,396 of NW_027556180.1, forward strand.
TTTGATGCTCTATGAGGTCCCATATGTTTTTCTGCCCTCCCTACACTCTCCCATCTCTCACTCCCCCTACCAAGGCAGCCTTTAAGTGAAGTTCCTGTCGTTACTTTTGTAAAGAATAGTGACAGAGGGTTATAAAAGAAAGGGAAAAAGGTAAGAACGACAGGGAACTCACCTGCAGCTGATTCCCCTATGGGTTCATGATTCAGGGCTGCCCAGTCAAATCAGATTTCCCTTCTCCAACTACTGTCACAGTAGTGGAAGGAACTGCGCTGAGTGGCAGTGATTTTTCAATGCAGGAAGCATTATAAACAGTAGGGACTGACAGTGGCAGCATACCCTCCTTTGCACATGAAGGAAAGGAGACTTTCCTGGATATTTCATAGATATCTGTGAAAAGGATGGGACAAATGCTTAAAAAAAAAAGCCCCTACATCATTACTGATGTTTTTCAAGTGCCTACATAAAAATACAACCTCATCATCTAACTAGGGAAACTAGGTGGTGCATGGATAGAGTGCCAGGCCTGGAGGCAGGAGGAGTGGAAAGGATTGAAATAACTAATAACAAAATAGACAAAATCATCTAACTACTAGAAGAATTGTTTTAGGATTAAATAAGAATTTTAAAGTACTGAGACCACATGGTATTCCTTGATACAGTTATATGGAAAAGAGAAAAAGAAAATCACCTCCTCATGGAAGAAAAAAACTCATGACTGCTAAAAATGAAGCAATGCATGGGTAAAAATTCCTAGGGCTTGTTAACACACACACACACACACACACACACACACACACACACACACACACTTCCACATGGGTGTCAGAGGATAGGCAAGGATAAGGGACTACAGGCATGAAGTTAAGAGAAGTTGCAATGCTAGAGTAAAAACAGCAAAGGGTAAGAAGCCAAGAGAGCAGAATGAGGTGGAGACTTGGACTGGCTTGGAAAAATCACGGACCTTCTTTTGCCTCAGTTTCCCCATATTCAAAAGCGGAGGTTTAATGTCTCTAAGATTCCTTCTCGCTTTATTTGTCTAGGAAAATATGTGACTACATAGAAGCACTGTCATATGGAACTCAGAATGAGAAGAGGGATGTTGTGTGTGCATATGTATATGTATGCCTATATCCACATGTATGCGTCCACATAGATATATAAACATGTATAAGTCTGCTAAAAGAATAGAACAAATTCATACCTCAGCATCATCAGATTATAGAAAAATCAATATTTTATATATCACAGTGGTGTGATTACTAATTAGAATCAGAGTATTAATCCACTTGTGATTTTGTGAATGTTTTACACAAAAGATTAACGAATACTGAAAAAATCAGGTGATAAGAGAAAAAAAGTGTTCTAAGTCCTACAGACAGCCTTTATAGCTAGTTTCGGGCAGCTAGGTGGTACAAGGGGTAGAGTGCAGAGCTTGGACCCATCTTCCTGAGTTCAAATCTAACTTCAGACACTTAGTAGATGTATGGCTCTGGGCAAGTCACTTAACTCTGTTTGCCTCAGTTTCCTCATTTGTAAAATGAGTTGGAGAAGGAAATGGCAAATCACTCCAGTATCTTTGCCAAGAAAACCCCAAATGGGATCACAAAGAGGTGGACATGACTGAAAAATGACTGAGCAACAGAGGTGGTTTTAGGTTGTTATTATAAAGTAAAAGGTTATTATTTCCCATCTATACTTAGACACAGTAATTATTATCACTGAGGGATCAGAATCCTCCATCCATGCACATTCATACTACATTGCAGGATTTCCTTATCGACACTGAAAAATAAATGGTTGTGTGAAATATCAGAGTGAACAATAATATTTTTTGACTAAGTAACAGGTTCATATGAACAGAGTCCCACCCTTACTGAAGGTCTAAGGTTTCCAATACCTGCAAATGTAAAAATCCTCAAATTGAATATAAATGGAATCATTATGGTAAGAACTCCACTACCTGGGGCCTCAAACTTTTATAGGTGTTTCATGAGTTGGATAAAGCAAGGAACAGGGAAAGAATTAACACAGTTTGGTCTAAGGAAGTTACATATTTGATGTTGGTTTTCTATTACTACTACTAATAGCATTGTTAATAATAATTCACATATATAGCATTTTAAGGATGACAAGGCATTTCTTCCACAACAGTCCTATAAAGTAGGTGATGCAGGTATTCTTTTCTATTTTACAGATTAGGAAACTGAGGCTCAGAGAAGCTAAATGGTGGACCACAGCTACAATGTTTAGTGAATGAACTCAAGCCTAGGTCTCAGCTTTTATTCTAGGTTCCTTCTTTGCGTTATGCTGTCTTTAAGAAATAAAGGGTGATAACATAAATAAATTAAGGAAGCATGGAAATATGTCCCCATCAGATCTGTGCATAATGGAAGAGTTTATGACCAAACAAGAGACAGAGAAGATCATGGGAAGTAAAATACGTAATTTTGATTACATAAAATTAAAGGGCTTTTGAACAAACAAAACCAATGCAGCCATAAATAGAAGGAAAGCAGGAAACTGGGGAAAAATGTACAGGAAGTTTCTCTGATAAATGCCTCATTTCTCAAATATATAGGGAACTGAGCCAAATTCATAAATATAAGAGCCATTCCCCAGGGGATAAATGGTCAAAGGATATGAAAAGGCAGTTTTCAGAAGAAGAAATCTAAGTGATCAACAGTCACATGAAAAAATGCTCTAAATCACTACTGATGACAGAAATACAAATTAAAACAACTCTAAAAAGTAAAAACTTGGATCTATCAGATTGGCTAACATGAAAGAAAAAGAAAAAGATAAATGCTGGAGGGAATATGGAAAAATAGATACATTAATGAACTGGCAGAGTTGTTAACTGGTCCAAATATTCTGGAGAACGGTTTGGAACTATGTCCAAAGGGTGATAAAACTGCATATCCTTTGACTCTGCACTATCTCTATCAGGTCTTTATCTCAAAGAGATCAAAGGAAAGGGAAAAGGACCTATATATACAAGAATATTTATAGCAACTCTTGAGGTTGGGAAAGAATTGGAAATTGAGGGGATGTGTTTCAATTGGAGAATAGCTAAACAAGCTGTGGATTGTGATGGAATACACTGTTTTGTAAGAAATGACAAGCAGGATGGCTCCTGAAAAATACTGGGAAGACATATATGAACTGATGCAAAGTGAAGTGATCAGAACCAGAATAACACTGTATACAATAATAGCAATATTCAATTGATCAACTGTGAAAACAATCATCTAAGACAATTCCAAAGTACTCAAGATGAAAAACGCTATCTACCTCCAGAGAGAGAACTGAGGAACTTTGAATGCAGTTGAAGCATACTTTTTTCCCCTTTCTTTAATTTCTTTCTTTTTATTGTTTGTTTGTTTTTGCAACATGGCTAATATGGAAATATATCCTGCATGACTTCATATGGATAATCTATACTATACTGCTTGCTTTCTCAGTAGGTGGGCATGTGAAGAAGGGAGAGAATTTAGAACTCAAAATTTAAAAATAAATTTTAAAAGAATGTTAAAAGTAAATTAATTAAAAATAAAGGATAGGAAGATGAAAAAATATTGTAATGAACTTTGACAAACTCAACTCCTTAATACAAAGTGCTTCAGAAGTAAGGCTAAAAGTGAGTCTGAGCATTCCAGGGCTTTTTCACATCAATATTATAATCCTTTGATATGACTAGAACTTTTAAATATCCTTAGCTTTGAAAGAAACACAAGCTTTATCCAAAAAAAGTCTGCTTTTTACAAATTTGCAGAAATTGTGAAAAAACTAAAGCTTTTCATTTTAAAAAGGCCATCACTGGATTTTTTTAGGCTTCAAATAGCAAAGTGACAGAGTTTCCATTTGTTTATAATAAATAGCAAATTATACATTGCTTTTATTTGATTTTCTCACATTCATCAGAAGATAGTATTAAGTTGTCAAGAATTTTCATGGAATATAGATTTATACATATGTACCTTTGTGAAGCCTAATCCTACCCACCCCCACCCCCCAGAAAAAAAGAGAAAAATAAACTATTTTCCTTTTTAGCAAAATTACTTTTTCACTGAATACCTAAATAAGTTTTAAATGAAATCGTGTATTTATTTTAAATCTCTCTAGAAGGTCAACACAAGAACTAATTTAAGTGTAGAATTTTTGATTGACCCAATTTGTAAGATTACCACTAGAATAGCTTCCTGATGTGTTTGCAGTAGTAATCTCTATACTTCTGCATTTACCTTAGGTCATTATCTAGATGAATTTTAAAAAGACAAAAATAAGATATAAATACTACAGTGAGCATTTACCAGATGATATTTTATTAGTAATGCTGATACTACCATAAAAAATGCCTAGGGGCCTGTGGTATGGGAAGTTGACTATTAGGTTCTGCTTTTCTACGGAATTTCTGCTAAATCTGGTCTCAGAAACTTTGTGATTGGGCAATAAACGAGAGCCCTAGTGTCTCCATTTCTAACTTCTTTAAACAAAAACAAGCTGCTCAACACAACATTTAATCCACACATCACCTAATCCTGCTTAATACTCCAAAAACTCCGGGTAATATTTGGGTAGTTTTTAAATTTAGCAAGAACATCCTGGCCTATTTCAAAGACCTTTTTTTCTCCCACCACTCTGCATCCCCCCTAACCCCTAATATAGTCTATCAGTGCTTTTTGAAAACTTGAAAGAAATAAAAGCCAGGGAGTCCCACATTAATATAAGCTGGTCCCTTGGCATGGCAGTAACAGATGGTAGTGTAACTCAGAACTAGGTTTACTGAAGGATTCTTCAACAACAGAGAAGGGAATTTGTGATGATGAAATAGATTTCAGTCCCTCTTCTAGAATGACCCTATATCACAATGCTGGGCAGTGTATATAACTCCACAAACTCTATCCCTCACTCTGGAGATAGCAAGATTGCACATCAATAAACTGTGTCGTTGTAAGAGACCTGGGTGCGTGTGTACTTACAGTACATCTTTATTTCCTTTAATTTGCTTTTATTCAGCTTCAAAAGTAAATAAATCCACTACCAGGAGAAATTTCCTTTTTTTCCAGGAAAGGAAAAGTTTTATCGCTACCTTAATAACTTTTACTGAAGGGGAAAAATATCCCCCTATTTTGTTTACCCTGTGAGGCAGACAGTCTCCAATCATTAGCCTGTTGTCAACAGTGATGCTGGGGTAGATTACTAGTGTGTATTGCTTGTAATGGCAGGTGCATGGCCCTGGGGCTGCCATCTGCTAGGAAGGAAGTATTCTCTTCTAGGATGCTGAAGAGACTGACAGCTAACGTAAACAAAACACTGAGTCATCTATAATAAACAGAGTCCATATAGGAGACTTCTAGGCACTTTTCTCTATACATACAACATTCACTTTTATTCATTTATTTAGTTATTTATGCTTTGGCAAAAGCATGTATTTCTAAAAGGAATATTATTCTCATAATGACTATTATTAGAGATTGGTTTTCATGCTAAATTCATATATTCAACTTGGCTAACAATTTCTCTTTATTTTCTTAAGAATAACACAAGTTTTGGTAGAATTATCAACTCACAAAGAGATAAAGTAGTATTAAAAAAATGATAGGTTATTTATCTATCCTCAGGCAAGTTCTAAATTGGTTAGTTTTCCAATAACCCATCACTGAATGGGTTAATGACTCATATCTTAAGAAACCGTTAAAGGAGTTAGACATAATGAAGGGTATAAAGTATTTCATTTGAAATAATAAATTAGCCTTGAAAAACATGAACAACTCCAAACAAACAAAAAATCCAACTGAGTAGACGCTGAGTAGAGCTTATTAGTTATTGCATTTATAACCTAAGCTATGTCTACCTAGTTCTATTCTAAGAAGGTTCTTGGAACTGAATTATCCCTAATATTTGGCTGTCTGCATTGCGTAAATTACTTAGATGCTTGAGAAATCTCCACTTCATTTTTGTGTTATGGGGGCACTATTAAAATTAGCCAGAGACTTTCTGTGCAAAAACTTGTCACTTTACTTAGCCTCCTCTGGATTAATTAAGAAGGTACCTTCTATCCATTCCCAAGAAGCAATTTATTCTAGTAGACTGAGGGGTCATAAAGGAGCTTCTACAAATGCCTGACTTGCTCCAAAGTCTACCCTGAAAAAAATCAAGAAACTATTAGTCATTATAAGAGAGTGCAAGGCACTCTCTTTAATGCGTACAAATTTTCCTACTGCTTGGGAAAGTCACATAAACTCTGGGTTTTAGTTTTCTACTCTGTAATATGGCACTAACTACATGACATGTCTTTATTTCCATTTCTAAAATTCCATTGATGAAATCCTAGATGAAATCCTAGAAATATTAAAGCAAGTTCTTCAAACTGAATAACCTATTTAAATTCTTCCAAAAGTTTTAGAAACTTTCTTACCTTTCTCCCCTGAATCTTTATGTCTTCATACACAAGCATAAATGGCCAATGTTACACATACATACACATACACACACACACACACACACACACACACACATCCCTATCTCAGGAAAACTGTGATGTGGATATTATAATACGGTATGAATCTTCTAAGATGACCACATATAATTTATGGGGCAGCATGACACTGTAGAAAGAGAATTGGACTAAAAGTTTGAAGACTGAGACTCCAGTTCTATCTCCATTACTAGTCTGTCATTCTCTCTGAACCTCAGTCTACACATCTACAAAATACATGGAAGGATACCTCCCATGCTTACTACTCAGAGTTGTTCAGTATTTTACTACAAGTAAATGTAGCTAATAACTCCAACATAATTAATGTAGTAGATAATTCTAAATATAACATAGTAAAAAGCTCCAAAGATAATATACTAAATAACTCCAAATAACTAATGTAGTAGATAACTCCAAACTACTTGATGATTGTCAAGTTAATGCTATTGAACAGTTACTTATTAAGGTAAAATTTTAGAAACATCATTAACAGTTCTTTTGCCAAAAAAAAAATAGAAAAAATCTGAAGCTTGTGAGTAGAAATCAGTAAATCTTTCATTACAGCTAAACTCAATAGCATTCCTTCAGAAACAAAAGACATTCTCCAAAAGGTTGTGGGATTGTTTTTAAACTTGTCATTTGGGGGCGTATTTGTAGATAGATACGAACAGCTTATTTGATGCACTACAAGAGAGAACATATTTTCCCATACATAAACTTTAGGATTATGCAATAAAACTTTGAAGTATAATTGATTATTGCACAAGCTTTGGGATAACTGTTAATGTGATGATGAAACAGATTATCATGACAGGAACCTTTGCCACAAAAAAAAAAATCTCAAGTTTAGAAAATAATCTATTTTATTTACTTCTTTGATCAATTTATCACTTTGAATTTGTATTTAGAACACAGCAAAAACTACTTTTCTTCCTGTGGGATTGCTTTTTAAATTTATATAAGTGTGTTCAAATGAGGATAAGTATATATAAATATCAATCTAAGAATACAGTTTCTGGAAAATTTATAAATAATTTGGTTAATTTAAAATCCGTAAATAAATCAGTGGCTTAGGGGCAGTGAATGCAGTCAATAGAGCTGGCCTTAAAGTCAGAAAGACCTGGGTTCAAGGCCAGCTTCTGATTCGCGACTGCTGTGTGACCCTGGGCAAGTCATTTAGCCTGTTCGTATTCTGGGCAATCCCTATAAATTGGGTTATAGGCTATAATTGAAGAGTAGGTGTCAAACTGCAATGTAAGTGGTAGTTTCCTCACCTAGATGTTCTCTATTCAAATGAAATTACAGGTCAATTCCCTATCTCTTTCTAAATTACTCCATAATGATATAGGCCATTTGGAAGATGCTATATTTGCAAATGACAGTAAAAGTAATTATTTGCCTGCGAAATGAACTTTGAAGAATTATATACTGTCCAAATTAACTAAAACTGACAGAATGTCAAAATTAACATAGCTCACTTTTAAAAGTTTATGATTACCTAAAATACACACAAAAACATTCACGTTGCACCAATTACAGTATTCTAAAATTCAATAAATCAAAGTTTAAAGGATTTGTTTGCCAGTCAAAAATTATCACTTATTCTAATTCCCATAGTAAGCACCTGGATTATACAAAATAACATTTCCCCAAGTTAATAAAATAAATCAGAATGACCAAATTGAATATGAGCAGGGTAAGAACACAACATACTAGTTTCAGCCTAATTTTCCTGCAGCATTCTAATGTAATGAAATTCTCTACGTTAATAAGTATGGCAAGCTCTATCTAACATTATTTTCTCTTATGGATAGTGGGAGGGAAAGCTTAGTGCATAAAATATGCTCCAAATCTTTTCTCTGTTTAAACATACATTCCTATATGTATTTTACTTAGAGCCGAGTCAATGTTACTCTCTGTAGCTATCTTGAAAGAAATCAAGTAATCAGAAGCAACCATCAACCTAACCATTTCCTCTGCCTTGAGCAATGACTCTGCTGGTTCACTTTAGAACAAACCACCCTTCAACTTTGTCTACAATAATTTATCTTAAGTGGTTCAGAGTTAACTATGACAGTCTTCAAATGGACATTCAAACTAAATATAACTTAAAATATAAAGAAAAAAAAAGGAACTTTAATGTCCAGCACCCCCTACCCCGCTTTGCATTTCAGATGGCATTGACTTTATTTTTTAATAATGTGTAAATTAAAGCTTAAAATGGAAAATGTTTAGGGTTTTCCCCCCTGCAAAATGTATTTTTTTTTATATTTTGAGTTAAATTTTGCTTTTGAAGATGTCAGGTTACACAATTCATGGCACTTTTAAATTCAAATACTTTATATTAATTTCAATTAGAAGCACATATTATTTTTAGTCTTGTCTATACTACAGAAATTCTTCAGAGAACTTGGTTTGTGGACTGACTAGGACCTAACTGGAGAACTTTGCCTAGAAGGGTGGGCCCACAAAAGCTTATTTTACCCTGAATGATTTTTTTTCCTCCAAACTCTATTTGGTAATGTAGATAAAAGACTAAAGTTACATTTTCCCTTAAGTTTAAGGTGAAACTGGAACAGTTGATTCTGTGCTACAAAAAAAAGGCAAAAACTCCCTTTAGCTGCCAAATCTGATACCAAAAGTTAACTAATTCTTGGAACTATGTTTCTGTGGAAAATGCATTAGTGAGTATTTTAACAGAAAAACCATTATGCTTTGGTATGGCTGGAAAACCGTGACCTTGTTTTAGGTTTTTCTTAAAAACAACAACAAAGTCTGGATTAACGTTAATAAAATGTTTTTAAAGACTCAATTTTCAATTAAAACAGAATTTGGATAGAAGGCGATGTTAAAATGTAGATATATTCCTACATTGTTGCAAAACCAAAGAGCACAGCATTACAAGTCAAAACACGGTGCACTGAGGGACCAATCTCATTTAATCAGCCCAAAAGAATGAAATACCAAAGTGAACAAAGAATGATGGAGGCAATGGAAAGTCTGAGGAATTGGTTATTGTTGTTGTAATGTATCTCATAACAGCTTGGACTGCCACTAGTAAAACAAATGTATATTTTTCCTAAACACAAACTGTCACTACTAAAACAATGTAGGCTTTAACATACATGCTCATCTGGAAAGCCTCTCTTTAAATAAGAAGTAATTATAAAGGGTAATTGAAATAAAAATTAAAGTCTTTAGGTAGCTCCAAGAGTAAGAAAATAGTTTTCATAATGATCTATTTTGAGGTGTAATTTGGAACACTAATGAATTAACATTAATGGTATCTTTAAATAAACGTTCAAGTTAAATAAAAAACAATGAAAAACACCAATATCAGGAGGTTTGGTACCTTAAAATAGATAGAGCACCTATTTCTTAATGAATGGCTTTGTCACACATGTATTATCTCCCCCATTTCAAAAACTAAACACAAAACTCAAAAGATAAGCAATCTATCTATATACATATGTAGGTACATGTGTATTCACATATACATATGTAGATATATGTATATTCACATATACATACATATACATATATGCATATGCTTATATAATTATATAAAAACTGGTGCATTTTTTAAAAGAGCAAACAATTTCACAGGTTTAAAAATATTTCTTAGATCTGTGAAATTGTGTGCTCATTTAAAACAATGTACCAGTTCTTTGTATATTTGTGAATTCTTGATAGGGTGTGTGTGTGTGTGTGTGTGTGTGTATGTGTTTAAATAAGTAGAAGTAGCAACAGAATTCTTGGATTGAGATCCCACCTTTCTTTGAAAGAACTCTAAAGTGCCCTGATATCTTTTATCTATCTCCTTTACCCTAACAACTGTGCCTATGAGATAGTTAAGTGGAGGGAAGTTATTATCCCTATTCTGCAGATGGAGAAACTGAGAAAAAAAAGTGTTAAGTAGCTTCCCTAAGGTCACACAGTGATTCAGTAACAGAGCAGGAACTAGAAACCTGGCTTCCTGATACCTAATTCAGTGTTCTATGGAACAGATTATGTGCCTACTATGAAGTACTATTTTTGTAAAGGCTTCCCTTTCAATAAAGGAAACAGAACCAGTCATGTGACTTTCATTCAAGAAAGGGTGCATGTGTTTTCATTAGCACCTTACTTGTCTACTCCTGGGAATGGGATAGGAACTCTACACCAGTATTATCTTGTTATGACAAGAGCTAGCCAACTAAACCAAGGGAAAAAAAAAAAGAAAGGTTATTTGGTTTGTCAACTAAGCTCATTATACTTCTGAAAGTGTTCAAGTGCTTTGATATTTCAGTAAGTACAACTTCCTCTTAAATGTAAATAGAGTAGTGCCTTTATTGTTCCCTTGCAAGCATTTCTTTCATACCAAAGTTACTCAACCATTGGTTTTAAAATCATCATGTGATATACTCTTTATCAAATAAATTTTAGACAAATCCACCTGAAAAATTGACATCAGATATTACTTTAAGCAGTATTTCTTGTCAAATTTGTTTTAGAATATTCAAATAAATCTTAAAATGAGAAGCCCTCCAAGAATAGAAAAAAAGCTAAAATACTAATTTTTCTTAATAGCCAGTATAAGCCACTGTACAAATTTTGCTACATCTGGTTGTCAAGTTTACACAAATCAATAGTTTTTTAAAAGCAATAACAAATTTCTGATCCAATAAAAATCCAGATGGATAACAGAATGAAAACAAGTGTTCCTGCACACACACAAAAGGTGGGTGACCTTTATTTCATTTCTTCTTTAAAACAATTACACAGTTATTTTTAATTCATATTTTCATTTATACCACTTTAAAAAAAAACTGCCTACCTAAAGCTTTTATCAATGAACTTTGGTGATCCAGTAAAAGTCCATTGCAAACACAAGCAAACAATGATACACACCCTTTGTGCTACTACTTATGCAAACAGTAAACAGGATATAACTAGCACCAAGGTATTTTTCTTCAATCGATACCGTTTTTCTATACCCAGCACAGTTGTTCTGCACAAATATTAAACACTTCCAAGAATTAAGGCTAAAATCCAATGTGATCGAGGGCACTCCTTCCTCTTAGCTCACTGTAAAAGATCAATTCCTTTTTTTCCCCCTAATCCTACAACGGCATTTCTATAAATCACACTCTTAGAAGGCATTTGTGCTGTTATGGCCTTTTTATGTAAAAGAACCAGAAACACTTTTCATATGTAATTCTAATCAACACAGAGGATTATTCTGTGAATTTGTAAATGCTAATGGTCTGGCTCAATAGATCACTACTTATGGATTACATTAATAATGAAAGATGAAACATTTGTACTTTCCTAATCTACTATTCCTTGTGTTACAAGTTAATTCACTATAGGTTCATTTAATATAAAGCCTCCTTTTTTATTTATCTTGAAATTGGCTAACCTGCTTCCAAGCAGGGTGTATGCAAATAGACATACACACACATACTTACGAAAACTGCCAGCCAAAAAAACTGTTCAGTTATGAAGGATACAAAATACATAGCATTTTAACTTGAAAGCAATAAATTCTTCACAAGGGAGAGAGAGAGAGACAGAGAGACAGAGAGACAGAGAGAGAGAGAGAGAGAGACAGACAGACAGACAGACAGAGAGAGAGAGAGCGAGAGAGCGAGAGAGAGAGAGAGAGAGAGAGAGAGAGAGAGAGAGAGAGAGAGAGAGAGAGAGATATTCAGGTAGGAAAACTATCCAAAATAGGCTAAGCTTGGTCTCCAAACACACAGTATCAGGCTGTTTACCATTTTTATTAACCCTAAGAGGGCACTGTATCATACACGAATCAGAATCATATTTTGGAATCAAATTTGCTTCATCAGATAGCTCTCAAGCCCTGTACCTTCAGTGAGCTCACTCAATGAACAGACTCCAACCCTAATACCTCCTGTAAACTGAAGGCAGAAACCAACAGCCAGGGCCTCACCTGAATCCAGTCCAGGTTTTTATTACCCTGCTCCTCCCCTTCAGGGACAGGCCGGAAACAGTAAAAGCTATCAGTTCTTCAGCTTGTGTGTGTTTGTGTTTTGTTCTTGTTTTTGTTTTATTTTAGTATAATCAGGTCTGGGCAAAAATTGTTACTTTTACAGTTTGTGTGTCAAAATATACCTACTAAGACACACAGGGACTTTATTTCTGTTGCTCTATTGATATATTCTATGCAAATTTTCAGCTAACCCTTTCACTCCCTTCAGAAAGTTGGCAGAACTACCTAGAATATTTGTTTGGTACACTGTACAACAAAATAACCTTCAGTGAATGAATGATGTTATAGGAAAAAGTCTAACACATCAACTTTATCTGAGTTTCATTAGTCTCCAAAAGTCCTTATTATTTTTCAATTATTGTGTCACTCAACTTTTGGACTTACTTCCGAAAGAGGAAATAGCTTTTCCTCTAGAAAACTAACATGGGGAGGCAGAGAGGGGGACATATTTTATGATTATAGCTAAATCTTCTAAAATACTACTACTATTTCATAAAATGCCTACTAGATTTAGATGTGTTCTTGTTAGGGAGACAAAAAAGAAAGAGATAAATGTGACCTCTTGCCAGCCTAGTCATCCAATGCAATGCTTGCTAGTTGTTTACTCAAAAAGCAAAACAAAACAAAATTAAAAAAACCTCATCAATTATAATATTCAATTGGTCCTGTTCAAGTTTCCCTGCTGGAAAACCTAAAACATGCCTCTAAAAACCAGCACCTCAGCAAAGGAACAGCTATGGAATCAAAAAAGAAACCCAACATTTGAATCTTTCTTTTTGTCTTCAAGCTTTGTGTATTTCAGCTCTACTCCAACATACAAGCCAATTACCATGCCTTCATATTTAGAATGAACTGCCACCTGCAGTTTACACATCACTATTCACAGGCCTTTGAAGAAAATTCCCAGAACCATGATGAACCCTCATACAACTATTACCGACAAAACCCATGTTTTTGTTTCACATTCTGTGCTTCGTGCAGATTCACTAAAATTCCTCTATAACAGATAAAAATAATTTGGATAGTGGAAAATATCATTTAGTTTCTATACAAAAGTTTAATTAAATTAATAATTATTTGATAAGCTAATCAATTATTCACCCTGTCACCCAGGGAAAATGGTCGGTAACTTTCTAAAGAAATTTTCTCTGTACTCTATTTTCAAAAAAACAAAACACCAAAAAGAAAAAAAAAACTTTTAAGTAACATTTAAAAAATTAACATGTATCCAGTCTAGAGTACTGCAATCCAGGGGAAGGTGAGAACAGGAAGAAGTCTAAGCAGGACTTATTTAGACCTTCCAAATAATGTTCTAGTCACTAAAAAGATAAATAGTGCTGTTTTACGCAAGAAAGGTTCGTAGTGTTAACAGATTGGATTTTTCAATCTGTGTGGAGGAGTGTTGGGGGGAGGGAGGGAGAGAAATGACCTGGATGGAAAAATGAAAATATCACTGTTTTTAAGCCTCCTTCACATTAACTGTTTTCCTGGTTTTGGGGAAGGCCTTACTCTGGCAGAAAGGCCCATACAGGAGCCCAAAGTCAAACAAACCAAGCTGAATTCAGGGCTTTTGCCATTCAGGTCAAGTTATTAAGAATGAGAAAGAGTAGAGTTCAGGCAGTACAGGTTCCCCATGCCTGCCTTTTGCTACTCCCCCCACTTTGCACCCAATTACAAAGCAAAGATGGTCTCACCTTTCACAGCTGTAGCCTCCTTCAGATGATGGGACATAAAGTCAATGCTAGCATAGGTGTTGGCTGTGGGCAAGGGTCCAGAGCCTGGTCCCACACAACCACCTGTGTTGCTGCCATTTCCACCATTGATGAGCCCACCCAGGCCACGGGTCCGGGCCCAAGTATTCTTGTCTCCAGACTGCTGCTGCTGCTGCAACAATAGGCCAGCTTCATCTCTAACATCAATGGCAATGTAGTTGAGACCATTCTGGAAGCCTGCTGATGTCTCCCGACACATAGGAGAGGTACTGCCCCCAGGGCAACCGACTAACGCTCCAGATTGGTTTTGGGTCCACCTCAGCTGCTGGGGCTGAGGTGGCAGAGGGAGCGAAGGCTGCTGAAGGTGGGGAGACATAGACGGCTCTTCTTCACCTCCTCCAAGACTCTCACCACCACTGCCACTGGGCCCTTCGCCACTTTTCCTGAGAGAGACATTTTCCACAGAGGCCGAGTTGTGGCGCTTAGGATTGTGTGCGAAGGACGGGGACACAGGGGTCACAGTAGTGGTCGAGGAAAAGGTTTCCGAGCTGTGGCGTCGGCGGCCACCCTGTGGGTCAGCACGGATGACCTTGGCACCCCGGTGTGGGTCTGGGGGTGGGCTGGCCAGCAGGAAGGCCTCTACACCAGACACCTGCTCCATCAAACTCAGCCGCTTCACACCAGATGTAGGGCTGGTCACCCGGGCACTTTCTGGCTTCGGAGGGGCTGCAATGGGCTGTGGTGGAGTGGCAGCTATGCCGAAGGCCATCTCGGTGTAGTCACCACTATCCCCTGACTCAGGGGGACAAGACGGAGAGGAGGAAGAAACAGGGGCTGGGTGGCAGGTAGAAGAAGCTGGAGGCAGGCGGTATAGCTCTCCCGGTGGTGGTGGAGGTGGTAGTTGCTGCTGCTGTGAGGAAGAAGTAGAGGAGGAGGCAGGTGGTGTTGGCAGTGGTGGGCAGGGCGAGGAGGCCTCAGGGGACATCAAGGCATCCAAAGAGCCCACAGAGCCACCACCCTCAGTGCCAGATTTGGGTGACTTGGGTGAGCCAAAGCCAAGGTTCATATAATCAGAGAGAGGAGAACGCCTCCGGCTGTCACCACTGGTGCCAGGGGTACCTGAGCCCATCGAAGAGGCGGGGCTGCTAGCTGAGAGTAGCGATGATGATGAGGCTGCTGAGGTCAGCAGAGGAGGTGGAGGTGGTGAGAGGTGGGCTCCAGACTCACTAAAGTCAATGTTGATGTACTCACCTGGGCTTTTGGGCTCAGGTGGCAGAGGGTACTCATGCATGCTAGGTAGGGTTCTAAGCCCCTCCAGGGACAGACGAGTTGGCCGGACTGCTCTGCAACGCTGAATGAGGAAACTCTCTGGCCGGCTGTTGTTGCCACTGCTACTGCCACTCTGCCTAACTGCTGAAGGCACTAGGTGGTGAGGCTGGGAGTGGCTGTCCCCGTTAGACACAAAGGGCCTGGTGGTCTGGGTGCAGGGGGTAGCCGTGGCGGGCAGTGGCTGCAGCCTCGGCTGCTCTTGCTCCTCTTCCACAATCCTCCTCCCCACTGGAGAATTCATGAAGACATACTGGTCACTATCCCCATTTCGAGGACAGGGAGTCTTGTAGGACCGGGGCAGTGAGCTGTAACAGCAGCCTGGGATTCCCTTGGGTCGTTCTCCACCACCAGGCAAGGGGACTGAGTCATAGAAGAAGTCAGGTGGGGTGAGAGAAGCTCCAGCATCACTAGGGGACATGTTAAGGTAATCCCCATTGGGAAGTAGCTTGCCCTCAGAGCTTTCCACCGACAGCTTGGACCCGCACCACATGCGCATGTACCCACTGTCCTCAGGAGAGCTTTCAGCTGGAGAACTGGTCTTGAAGCTGCTGCCATTCAGTGGAGAGCCTCTACCGCTTGTTGCTGATGAGGCTGCCTGGGAGGCTGCACCTGCAGCAAGGGAGGCTGCTGCCATCCGTGGCTGTAGTATCTGTTTGGGAGCAGAGACGCTGGTGGGACTCATGGGCATGTAGTCATCACTTTTGCAGCTTCCAATGCTGCCCCCTGCCAGTGGGGCCACTCCAGGAGTCATGGGCATGTAGCCATCATCTGCTCCAAGGTTACTGCTGGAGCTCCGGTGGGAGCCAATCTCAATGTCCCCATAGTCCTCTGGGTATGGGTTGTAGGTCACTTTGGGAGATGAGGCTGGGTAAAGGCGGCTTGAGCTGCCTGCAAAACTGGCCCGCATCAGAGTATATTCATCAAGAGAGGCAGAGGACACCTGGGGTACTGCACGTTGGCGAGCAGGAGTGGTCAGAGAGTAAGTCCTCTTTCTGTGACCTTTGTCCAAGTCTGAGGCCCCCTCCCCGGACACCCTTCGGTAGTTTCGGCCACACAGACTCAGGGGTCTCTCCATGGTCATGTATCCATATAGTTCAGTCCCACTACCATCTCTTGCTGGTGGGGTCTCAGCTATAGACTCAGGAGTGTTGCTTCGGTTACTGCAGAAGGCCCGCAGGTCCCCAGGGCTAGAGCCATATTCATCCAAGGACATGAAGCCTGGGTCACTGGGGGAGCCAGAAGCAGAAGCACTGCCACTAGAGGGCCGCTGGCCCTGGTGGAGGTGAAGGTGGTGTGGATGTGGATGCTGTCCTTGAGGCAAGGAGTAAGAAGCTGAGCCATTCCCGCTGCTGGAGGACAGGCTGCCAGGGCTGGTGGCAGACGGAGGCGAATGGGATACCGGCATAGACGTGGATCTGCTGTGCTGCAGGGAGCCTCCTGCAGGGGCTAACATCATCTTATTAGGTCGCATGGAGGCGCTGCAGCTGCTGCTCAGAGTATGGGACCTGCTCAGGGGAGTCCTCACCGGGCCGGGACTCATGGGGCTGCCGGCCACTGACACCGGCCTGCAGCCCGCCCCTCCTCCGCTCCCGCTGCTGCCATCCCCCTCGCTGGCCGTGCGTACCCTACAAGAGCTGCACTTCCCAGCTCCTGGGGCCTGGGTCGCAATGGGGTTACTCGCGGCGGGAGGCGTGGCGGCCAGGCTGTCGGTCCGGGATCGGCGAAGGAGCCCAGTCTGGCTGGGTGGCAGGTTGACCAAATGATGGTGGTGATGACGCCGGGTGCCCGGGACGCTGATGGGGTGGGTGGAAGAGGAGCCCGAGGACTGGCTCTTGCTGCGGGGTCGGAATTCGAACAGCTCCTTCAGAGCTTTCATGGCCTCCAGGATGGTTTCGTGGATGTTCTGGGCCACCACTGAGTCATCTGCCTGCATCCAGAGCTCGCCAGGGCCCGTGGACGCCGAGCGCCCTACCTCGATGAAGAAGAAGCTGTCCGAGTGGCCGCAGCGTCGGATGTTCATCAGCTGCAGAGTGACCGACGGCACCTCGCAGTTGAGCTTCACAAAACCAATGGTGCGTGCGGAGAGGCAGAGCCGGTACACCCCGGTCAGGTTCTTGCTCTGTCCCAGCCCTTTGGGCTTCAGGTTCACCTGCCAGACCTCCCGGTAAGCCGCGGTGGCCGGGGTGATCAGCCCATAGTGGAGGTCCTCGGCCGCTGCCCCAAAAGAGCCGCTGCCGCCCGAGCCAGGCAGGGAGGCGCTGCAGGACGAGGCGCTGGCCGACGAGGCGCCGGACGAGAGGCAGTGCGGGTAGAGCGTGCTGGAATCATAAGCGGCTTTGCCCTCGTTGAGCAGGTCGGTGAGCGCCCGGTACCAGCCCTCCTGCTCCTGCTCATTTTCGGCTGCCACAGCGAAGTACTCGTCCTTGGTATAGAGGGCGATCAGATACTTGTGCTTGGCGTCCGCCCGCTTGTTGATGTTGAGGCAGGAGTCTAGGGCGATCACCCTTTTCGGGGCCCCCGACTTGTTTTTCCACTTTTTCTCATTCTCGTAGTACTCCAGCCTCGCGGGCAGGGGTGGCTGCCCCCCAGGCCCCCCACCGCTCTGCTCTTCCCCGCCACCCCCAGGGCCCCGGAGCACGAAAAAGCGTTTGTGCCCGTGTTTTTGCTTCCTCAGGTAGCCGCACTTCCGCACGCTGTGGTTGTTGTTGTTGTTGTTGTTGTTCAGGTTGGTGCCGCCGCCACTGCCGCCACCACTGCCGCCGCCTCCTCCTCCGCTGGAGGAATTCGCCGGGGTCAGGAGCCCGTTCAGTGGCGGGCTGGCCATGCTCCCGGGAGGGTGCAGTCCTGACCTCCCCAATCCAGTCGCGAAGGCAACAGGGGGAGGGGGAAGGGGAGGCAAAGGGAGGGGTGATTTGGGGAGGGGGAGTGATTTGGGGATGGGAGGTTGGGGATGGCTTCCCTTCACTCAATTGAAAGCGTCTCTTTCCCCAAAGGTTTAAAAAAAAAAAAAGGAACGATCGGAAGATGAGCCGAGCCGGCTTCCCTCGGATGCTCGGTTATCTCTGGTGGTCGGGCCGAATGATGCACAGATCACAGTCCACTCCCGCCCCCACCTTCACCAACTTCCCGCGGCTTCTCTCTCTCCAGTATCTCAGGCTGCCCTAAAAAGCACACTGTAGACCCCGTCTCTGGACTGCAGGCGCCTTCACTGTTTAGGCTGTCCGCTGCTCCGGGTTAAGCGGCGGCACTTGTCCCTACTGCCGGGGCTGCAGCCACTACCGCCGCCGCCGCCGCCGCCACAGCGGCTGCCGCTGCCTCTTTGCGCTCTGGGCTGCTTCGGTGAGCGGCGAATCCCTCGGCGTGGCTCGGGGGTTGCTGCCTCTGCTACTGCTACTGGTGCTACTGCCGCCGCCAACGGCGACTCTTGCCTGTCTCGGTCCCAGCTGAACAGTGAGTAACACATCGCGCACTGAGTGACTGAACTAAAGAGCAAAACAACATGTGACTCTGCGTTACGCAGGCACACACACGAGCGCAAGGCGAGGGGGGAAAGAGGGGGCTAGAGAGCCGCACTCCTCCCCCACACGCACCCCGCATTGGGTGCAGCGCCAGGGGACTGACGGCCCTAAGCACCAATTGAGCACCACGCAGAGGAAGTTGGGGGTGGAGGCGGGGGGGGGAAGAGGGGGAGCCAGAGGGTGGCGGGAGGAGGGAGAAGGGAGGAGAGAGAAGGCGGGCCGTAAAGCACCCCTCCTTCCCCCCCCTCTTCCCTCCCTCCCTCCTCCTCTCTCTCCTCCTTTCTCCTTCTGTTTCTTTTCCCGCCTATCCCCTCCCCCGCTCTGAGCTCCCCTCCCCTCCCCGCACACACGGTAAAGAGATGGAGGGACTGGGAAGGGGGGCGTAGGGTATGGGGGAAATGCCAGCTCTAGTGCCTCATTAATCAGAGGCTTGTTGTTGATGCACGCGAAGGAAATGCCACCCAGGGCGTGAAAAAGGAGAGAGGAGAAGGGGCGGGGAAAGGGGAGCTGGGGGAGGAAGTGGGGGGGGCGAGACGGACCTTTCACTCCTGCTATTGAATATATTAAATTATCCCCACACTTCCGCTGTAAAGGAAATACTGTAAAGCATGTATGGGGAGGAGGTGGGGGGACTCTTTGGAGATCAAAGCGCAGACACAGCTAGCTAATAGGTTGGGAAAGGGGGGCGGGAAGCATCCCCCCGAATAAGCCCCAATGCATCTCACACTCTACCCCCGCCCCCCACTCCAAATCTGCTGCGGCTCCGGCTTCATGGAATCTTTTCGTTTGGGAAGAAAGGAGGTGTGGACGAATTCGGACTTCTTTCTCGGCACTCTCCCCCAGCGCCGACCCCAATTCCGGAAAAGCAAGCCGTTCTTTAATATTTCTGAGAAGTTTATGCTGCCGATTAGCCGTTCGGTGGAAAGGAGAATGTGTGGCGCAGCTCATGTTTGTTTACGGGTCTAGGGTGGAAGGTCTCTGGGGTCGGGGTGCCCTCACTTTTGTTGAGCTCTCAGTATTTTTTTTTTATTTTAACATTCTGTCTCTCTCTTCCCCTTGTCTGTAAAGGGTGGCCCTGGAGAGAGCCTGGCTGGCGCTTGTTTACGAACATCAAAATTAGTCACACGGTGAGATGAAGCTCAATAGCAGCTTCATTCCCTTTACGGGAAAGAAGGGGGGCGGAGGGTGGGGGGGATAAGAAGAATTCTCATTGTTAAGAAGAGGACAGCCCCTGAGATACAAGCTGGGGAGGGAGGGGGTGTTGAAAATCATTGCTTAGGGTGAGGTATGCCGCGTAAAAACTGGGGGGGGGGGAGCAGAATACGGAGAGGAAAGAGTAATGATTCTTGGGATGAAAGCAAAGCTCAATGGAAACCCCCCAGCTTAGGCTGGTTTTAATCAGCCACAAATCTCTCTCCCAGACCAGGCTTCAGACCTTTCTTTTTTACATATGCTTGGGGGGGGTGGAGGTAGGGGGTTAGGGGTGGGAGGGCGGATGTGTGTGGCAGGGGGTGGGGGCAAGATGAGGGAAGAGGGGGACTGGTCGCACAAACATCCCTGTTTTCGCATTTTCTTTTCGGGATGTCATCAGAACCTATTAACTTGTCAGATTGTCATGAAGTTGAACCCATCTGTTTTGGATGTAACAGGAGAAAAAGAATGAGAAGGAACAGCAGCCAGAGAAAAATACAGTTTCCATAGTGCAGGGATAGGGCGGGCACCAGCAAGAAAACAACATTAGCTAAACTCTGTGTCAGCAGCCGTTTGTTCCTTGCCTGCTCAGACCCCATCCCACACGTACACACACTCACAAGAGGGTAGGAGAGCATATACCCACCTTGCAGCTAGCGATCCCTCCTCCCCCCTAGGTAGAACAGAATTTTGAATTCCTGCTTCTAATTTTTGGGATGGTTTTATGGATTTTGAAGATTTTCCCCCCTTCTTTGGTCTGGACCTGCGATTTCATCTTTGTAGATGTCTCCTGGTTAGGAAAGTCCCTTTTGGCAATACAAATCAACAACTATACTTTTATTTGTTGTCTCAGAGAGTTGCCTGATGGTACTGAGAGTTTAAATGACTTGGTCTGGGCCACATAGCTAGTATATATCACCAGAGGTATTTGAACCCAGCTTTTCCTGTCTCCAGGTTGGCTCTTTATTCACTATGCTAGGCTGCCTCTCATGATTTTCATACTCAGAGACGAAATAGGTTCTCCAAAATCCTTTATATTAGAAACAGTAGGCTTAATTTGGCTATAGGATCATAGGTGGAAAATGAAGAATGGAATTGCTCTTTAAAAAAAAACAAACTTTTTTTTGGTTTTACTTCTTGAGAGTCTGTGAAGTTGCATGAGAGAATAATTTCTCAAAGTAATGAATAATTGTTATTAAATTATTTAAATATCAATTATGTACTTGAATTTCTTTGATAATTTGTAAAGAATAATTTTCAAAATGTGTTACAATCTTAATTGTGTCTTAAATAATTTTAAGTGGCATTTTAAAAATCAAATGTGATGTAGTTTTAAAACATTTGCATGTTAAATGATCTGAAAATTAACAAAACATTTTTGCACCATTATTTGCATAGAGTTATGATTAAAGATCAGTGTTGCAAAGAGATTTTGATATAAAATTGCCATGAAGTAAATTCATTTAAATCCCGTTCCTTAATCCTTGACCTCTTTATAAAGACATGGTAGTGTGTAACTAGGCATGCCACCTTTAAATGTGGTTTTCTTGTTTTGTTTGTGTGTAGGGGTTGGTGGGTTGGTGGGTGAGATGAGGGAGGCAATGTGTGTGGACATTTCAGTTCGATTTTCTGTTTGCTTCTTCTGTATATGTTGTTGCCTTTTATATCAACAAATGTTGCCTAGCAATTCAGTGTATCTCTATGTGGAAAGCATAGAGGGAGTCTTACCTGGAGGTTTGAAGAAAATGTATACTGCTTTATTGGCCTTGTAACAATTCACATTACATTAGGAAAAAACATGTACATATGACCCCTTTCCCTTCATCATTTCACCTAGATTACAGAAGATGTTACCAGGAGTTAAAGAGGTGACATCTTACCATCACTCTGTAACTTCCTGTGAGATGTTTGGTCCAAGTATTTTTCTTGCTCCCCAGTAACCCCCACCTTCAGATTTTTACTCTACACTAGGATGAATTAAAAATTCTTATGCATCTTCAGCTGTTAGACACATATGATGCTAGCAAGCATAATCTAGAAGAAGTTTCTTGACTGCCGTTTTAGGGCCATTCTAGTTTAAATGCCAACTTTTTTTTTCTTTATGGTTAAGGATCAGTAGCTATTATGGACAGGCATGAAGTTTAGCTTGGCTGTTGCCTTCCATCTGTTGCCAGGGTCACCAAGTTTAGGGTAGGCAAACTGAGAAAAAGGGTGGAGAATTATCATGTACGTCATTAGCATTGTCTTATACCATCAAGATTACAAATCTCTTGCAGAAGAAAAAAACCAAACTGGTTTTAATCCTGATGCCCTTGAACCTCAAAATGTGGGAGGTATATATTCAACTCACATCAGGAAGTTTATTCCAGGATGCTGAAGCCAAGAAATTCTGTACTCAGAATTATTCCAGTCTTCTTTCTCATGTGCTGTAGGCTTTTTCTTTCCATCTTTTATGGTCAGTGCATTCTCATTTCTTTCTGTGAAAATTCCTGGTTCTCTCTCTCTCTCTCTCTCTCTCTCTCTCTCTCTCTCTCTCTCTCTCTCTCTCTCTCTCTCTCTCTCTCCCCTCTCTTTCTCCCTCTCTCCCCTCTTTCTCTCTCTCTCTCTCTCACACACACACACACAGAGAATATATCATTATATACTTATTGACTAATTTAAGATCTGTTCTATACCTTCTTGTTTTCTAAATGTTCTCCCATACTGTCTTTCAGCAAAAGTCAGCTATTAACTCCTGCCCAATATGCTTTAAACTGAAGGACTGAGAACTGTTGAATGGCCTGCTGCCAGCACACAGCCTGGTTGAAAATTTTTCTCATGCCCCAAGATCTTTAGTTGGCAGTTTTTTCCACTCTTTCTGTAGGATAATAAAGTGATTATGTCTTCTACCAAAAGGGATCCTTCATGAATCTTAGAAGTATTTTTCTATCTTAAACAAATTAGTGCTCTTTCTAGAACAATGGTTTTTCCTTTATAAATTACATTGTTTTGTTTTTTTAAGGCAAGTAAATATGCATCATAATCTCATATTAAGAGAAATCCATATTGGAAAATAAAAAGTGGTAGAAAATAATGGAAACATTATTTTTTTCCTTTGAGTCATTTCAGCTGCTATTTTATGAGTGAAAAGGAAGTAGAAAGAGCATAAGAGCATTTATGGTAATTAGAAAGTAAATTCAAGGATTCTAATATGCATTGTATTTTAATCTTAATAGACTAGGGTAGGTTGACCATGTTCTACCTGCTAGGGTTTTAAAATAAATAAACACTAAGACTGTGTTTAGAATTATTGCATAGAAGATATTTTAGTACAAATCTGATTGTCAAAGAAAGATTTTTATCTTGAACATTCTTTTTAAAAGTAGTCATTCCATTATACTTCTAATAAGAGTAATGGCTTGGTAGAGTAGTTTGATTTTAAATATCCATTTTTCTGTTGAATGAACTCTGTGCAAGAAAAAAAAGCTTATTCTTCTTTTTCATAATGTAGCTGTAGTCCACTTAAACAGCAAGTTTTTCTTTACAAATTCTATTTGCTAATATTTTTCAACTGAAATTTCAAAAGAATTTTGTAACATGCTGACTGTGCATAAGTTTAACAGTCTTTTGGATTATTTACAATTTAAGGCATTTGATTATATATGTAAAGCATCAGAATTTAACAATGGAACAAAAAAATAAAGGTTTTTAAAACTTCAAATTTCCAGAATTTATACAAAATATTATTATATTTAATGTATACACATGCTTTGTCCAAGCTGAAATGCCTTCATCAGATAATGTTCTATTCTGAAAATGGGTGGAATTACATAAAGAGCATTCTCCAAAAATAGGTTTCTATAGGTACCTATTTAGTTCACAGTAAAGGATTTGTGAATATTACTGTGTGTTTTTGGCTATTGTAAAAAGTGTATTGAATGCAATTGATTTTAAATAAATATCAACACATACCTCAGTGAAAGAAGAATTGCAGTTTGAAATTAAAATGCCACCTTAATGCTGAAATGGTGAAATTTGTTGTGTTTTTTTTAATTTCTTTATGTATGAGGGAAACAATCTTATGTCATAGAATAATTATTTAAAAATTACTGCTAGCAGCCAATTCTAGGGCTTTGCTAAAGTCCTTCAGTGATTGACGTGAAAATTAAACATTTGAGCCGGAATAACATTAGTGAATCATCATAACATGGGAGTTTTCTCCTTGGAACATCTCTTTTCCTTTGAATACATGTCCTCTGTAATATAATAGGCTCATGTCTTGCGTGACCGAATTGATGCCCTGTGTACTGCTTGTTTGTAGCTCCTGCTGCTGGGTATAAAACTGGCTCTTTTCTAGTCAGAGCAGAACAAAATTGTCTACCTCTCAATCTTCAGATCATCAGTAGCAGATAAAATGAAATATGTCCCCAAAGTGACACAGCTATATTTTCTGGAAGGGGGAAGGAGGAGGATGTGAGCAATGATGATCATCTAGGATTTAGGGTATAGTGGAATATATTTCAGACATTACTAAAGGGGAAAGATCAGCATGTAGGTCTTTGATTGCACAATTTATTTTTGTGTATGGCAGAATTCTTTCTGATTTTATATTCAATGAACTGCCCATGAGATAGAGAATAGGACATGAACAACCCTGCTCCTTGACAGATGTTTCAGTGTGTTATTGAACTGTCTTATAACTTGAAGCCTTTTACTTTTCTGTACTTGTTCATGTGCTCTTCTAAGCTTGCTTTATGAGACTGTTTTCAAGAGTTGTTTTGAAATTCAACCTAAAGATAACAGTGGAAATGTAATCCACACTTGTGAATGCTGCCACCAACTGGTAAAATTTCTTCCAACGCCAGATTCAGCCCTAGCATTTTTGTTAGAGCAGCTTCTAGTACAGAAAGTTGGTTAAATGAATATTTATCCATTTTCCTGAAACAAAAAGTATTTTCTGACAGTAGTCAGGGGAAAAAAATGAAGCATAGGAAATCTGTAAATAAGAATCATTCATGAATTAATATACACACTTTTCAATCATGTGTTTGTTGTAACATCACAAAAAGATTTATAGTCTTGAAAAACTGGATTGTTTTGGGAATATCTAATGAAATACTATAGATATTCTTCATAAGAAATTTTATTTTGAAAAATTTGATGAAATTTAAGGATTCAGTGTTAATAGAAATGAATATACATGTTTATCTTATGTTCATGATTAAGCTTCATATGTTTCTGGTTTGATTAGGAAAAAACTGCTATGTATTTCCTGACCTATTTTTGACATCAAATCTTTAAAAAAAAAAAAAGCTATTTCAAAGTTATTATTGAAGTTAACCAAAGGATATGTTTTGAGTTAATTGGGAAAAAATACTTAAGAAAAACTTAAGAAAACAAGTAAAATACAAGTATCCTGTGGTCCTTGGTTATTGTCATACCAACATTTTGAGTAAATAAAATAGCCAAGACCCAGGGAGTACATAACCAATTTTAAATGCAGAGCTTACACTTTTTCTCTTACTTAATTGGATTTGTTTCAATTATTAACCAATACAAAGAATGAAGGTCTTCCATTTAATCACTGATGATACATCTGGGTGTGCATGAAGGATGATGGAGCAAGTGAAAAGCTTGGTTTAATTTGTTACCAAGTGATGACTGGGATAAGAGAGAGAGCAGAAAATATATCATCCAGCCTAAGGATGGGGGAAAACCGTAATGATGTAAGAAACTTAGGAATCCAAATTATTTGAGTATTATTGCTTTGCAGTTTTTTTATGCCTTATACTTTCATTAGAACTTTCATAATCTATTTAAAAACATGAAATTAGACTTCTTCAAGAAACGCAAAATCATGAAGTTCACACCAACTTGTGAACCTGAAATTGGTATAATTTACTGCCAGACACTTATAGCTGAAGGTCTTAGAAGAACTTAATTCATATAAGCCTCATATAAGAAAGACCAGCATAATAGAACCCTAAATTTTGATTTTGCCAATCCTTCTTTACTGCTATAGACATTAAGCTTGTTTTGTTTTTATTTGTGAAGGATATCTCTCTTGATAAATAACGATCCAAGCAATTTTTTTAATTAATTGAAAACATTGGATTACATTTTACACTGGAGTGTCTTTTGAATTGTCATAAGATCATTAATATGTAATATTTTCCCTAGTTTTTCAAAGACAAATATTAAATTGAAATGAACTATTTCTTTAGAACCTTATGAAATTTTTCTGGCTTCACTTTAGTTGTTCTCAACACATTTAAAATTCATATCACATTTAAAAACAGTATATACCATTTCAAATCTGATACATAAATTCTCACAGTAAAAATTACTATGCAGGTGGTTGGCATTTAGAGTCACTGCATGGTTGCATTATTTATTGGTGTATATGCCTTATAAGAAAAGGTGAGATGATATTTTATAGCACAAATAGAATGTATATCTTTTTTAGTTCCACATTTCTTGCCAATATGACTTCAGTAGGTTCTGTCTCTTAAAGAAATTATGGGATTTTTGTGGTGATTAAATATTTAAACACTAAATGCTTATACAGTTGTTGAACATGAAATATATACTGAATGAAATAAAGAAAACACATAAGCAACCTTTGGGGAAAAACTAAATAAGCTTCCAAATTGAACTTTCATTTAATTTCATTCCATTCTCAAACTAGCAATACTTGAGAAATAGCTTTTTTTTCCTGTGTTGCCTTACAACGGTACATTCAGACAGTATTATTTTTATAAGGAATTCCAAATCGTAAGTTTTACAAAAATTTGTGGCAATTGTTTTCCTTAATTAAAAAAAATATATCAATTTTGAACCTCTTCCTTTTTCTGTGTTTAGGGAGAATCTTCTCCCTTCTCAAGTCCAGGTACTTTCTATAAGTAAATGATATTTAGATCAGATTACATATTCAGGAAAATTCCAGGTAATGGTCTGAGTGTAGGTGTGAGGGACAAAACAAGAGATGAGTCCATCTTGGTTAGGTAGGAATTGCTGCTGAGCAAAATTGTGCTTTCTGGGAAAAAAAGAAAAGAAAAGAAATGAGAACCCCCTGAGAGCAGAATAATTACTGATTTTCAAAGGCAGATTAGAACACTACTCTGTTTTTTTTTCCCTTTCAATTCTAGAATATTTGTTTACTGATGAATCTGAAAAGATCTATGGTGAAAATATACTGATGATAGGTTCTCCCTGGGCTTTAAAATAGCTTCTAATATTCCTCTCTAGCATCACCTGATGTGGGTGTTTAATAAATGCTAAATAAAATAATAATAACCAGAATCTTTTAAAATTGCATCTGTCTGATAGCCCATTCCCTTTTATTCTGTTTCTTAAAACATAATTAAAGTGTTTGTTATACGGTTTTTGTTGTTGCTTTTCATTAGGTATCATTTGTCCTGCATTCTTAAAGTAAGAGCTTAATTCTCTCAATTGGAAAGGATGTTTACAATCTCCAGTTAATTCCATAGGGGAAAAATAGTTTTATGTCTTCCTTGATTTGCTTGCTGAAATAATGTCCTTTGTTGTGATTAGAATGCCGTATTTAAACTTAATGATACATAATGAGATCATTTTAGTAGTAATAAGGTATGTATATACCACAAGTACATATTGTACAAATAAAGGACATCAATTTTGAAAAGATCAAGAGTGCTTAGAAGTCGGTGCATGTTTTTTAGGTTATTAATTGCTTACAGGGAAATGAGATAGTTAAAAAAAAAAAGCTCTATGTATTTTCTTTCATGGTAATGAGCTTTAACCAGATACTCCAAGTAATCACATTCAGTTTATTTCAGAGTTGATTTTTTAACTAAATCTAGTTGCCTATATTGAGAACATTAAAAAATTAACCCAGAAAACCTATAACTACAATGCAATAAAAAATAATACCTTTGAACTGAAATAAAATGTAAGAAATTTTTCAGTTGTGTATCCTACCCAGATCCCTACCCATGCAATAAAATATTTGATTTCACCTATGTTGTGGAATCTGAAGGGATTTTTGTGATTTATTAATTATATAATTACTGATTAATTAGTTATAATATAGTGAAAATAGTTTAGCTCCTCTTGTTTACCTGTTTCTTCTGATAGGCAAATATAATTTAATCAAAAAATACTAAAATAAGAATTAGGAGACCTTCTTTAACCAATTTAACTAATTTATATTTAGTGTGGCACATAACATATTGTAGCCTTGGTTTCTTAAATTTGCAAAAAAAAGTGGGTTAGACCGGTTCTCTAGTGAGTTCTCTAAATTGTCTTCCATCTCTCAAAATTCTAGGATTAGTTTGTCACTTTTTATGCACAAGGACTAAGTGAGAGAAGCTTTATTTTAACTGAACCTAAAGATATTGGTGAAGATAAATCATAGAATGGAGACCTGGAAGGGACCTTAGAGCTTTTCAGATCCCCTTTCTGTTATTTCTGAATTTGTTTTTGTTTTTGTTTTATTGATGCCTTTTGTTTTTATATCAGGCATTTTGGGATATATTTTTTACAACATCCCTTATAACAAAATAAAAACAGTTCATCCCAGACAGTAGTACCTTTAACAGTCTTCTCAAATTTGCACCTCCATGAACACCTACCTTCTGCCAAAAGTTGAAAGGTTTGCTTCATTTTCTCTCTCTTTAACCAAAATTGGTTATTACCACACTTACTTAGGATTTAGCTGCCATTTAGTATTCTTTTCATTTATATTATAGTTGTCATTATATGGTTCTCTCGTGTTTTTATTTCATTCATTATCAGTTTATGCAATTTTTTTTCATTTTTCTCTGAATTTTCCATATTTTTAATTTCTTATCATGCAATAATATCTTTTGAATTCATATACATGGTTTGTTCAACCATTCTCCTGTTAATGGGCTTCTACTGTTTCTACTTCTTAAATTCTTTTATGAATAAGTTAGTGTTTTTAGGATATTTTTTCTTCCATTTGTTATCTCATTTAAGTATATGCCCAGTAGGAAAATTACTGGATCAAGCGGTATGACCAATTTTGTCACTTTCATCACCTTTTTCCCCCTATATAATTCCAAGCTGTTTTATGGGATAGTTAAATTAATTCTGTGTTAACCAGAGAGCATATTAGTGTTCCTATCTAATCTCAGCTCTACAAACTTGGACTATCTTTTTATCATCTGCACCAATTTGCTATTAATCCTCTCATCGAAGAAACTAAGGCCCATAAAGGTTAAATTTACCCAGGATTACAGAGGGAAAAAGCAGCAGATCCTCTGATTTCAAATTCACTGCTCTTTCCATTATACTATATTGACTCTATTGAATATTTTTGAAAACAAAAACAACACCATGTTAACTTCTAAATGGCTAATCATCTAGCCATTTTTCAAATGTCCAGCTATTTAAAAAAAAACACCTAAACCTTAAGAATAAAAGCTCCATAGCTAAACAAATCCCCAAATGCAGGTCCCCATGAGAATATTATGTCATGACAATTCTGTTAAAGCCAAAACCAATGGTGAAGATTCAAGATAATGCAGATGACAAAATACCAAGAACTTAGATGTTCTGTTGGAATAAATGGCCCCACACTCAACTATTCAGAACTAGATCTGCCATTATTAGACGCTAGTGAGAGCATCTAGTGGTATAGGCACTAAGTGAATGTAGGCAAGGTGACATCAGAGCAGCCCCTGATCAAAATGAGTTTACTAAGCAATTTATGAAATGACAAGGTATGAGCTATTGTTAGTCCCTAAACAAATTGAAAGAATCTCCTAATCCAACTGAAGTCTGACCATGTCACCCTCTCCTCACCCCATTCAATAAATCCAAGTGGCTCCCTGTCACCTCCAGGAAATCATCATCTTTCTCCCCAACCCTCTGCAAGAATGCCACCATCCTTCCAGTCAAGCAGGCTCGAAACCCAAGTATTATCCTCAACTCCTCACTCTTTATCACACACCATAAGCCAATTCACGTTGATCTTACCTTCAATTATAACTTCAATATTACCTGCCTCAAGTCTCTCACTACTTCAGTCTATCCTCCAGTCAGCTGTCAAATTAATTTTTGACCATGTCATTCCGCTGTTCAATGAATTCCAGTGGCTCCTTATCACATTGAGGATTACATATAAAATCCCCTGTTTGGCATCTAATGTCCATCATAACTTACCTCCCTACTACCTTTCCAGCCTTCTTATACCTTACTCCCTCTCACTTATTTTGTGACCCAGTGACACTGTCCTCTTTGCTGTTCCTTGAATAAGACATTCCGTCTCCTGACTCCAGGCATTTTATTGAGGTCCTCCATGGCTGGAATTTTCTTCATCTTCATTGCCATGTCTTGGCTCTCTGGCTTCCCAGGTGAAATTCTGCTTACTATAAGAAGCCTTTACTGATTTGCCCTTAATGCAAGTGTATTCTCTTTGCTGATTATTTCTGATTTATCTTGTATATATTTGATTTGCAAATAGTTGTTTTTCAATTTGTCTATCCCATTAGACTGTGAGCTCCTTGAAAGCCTAAGCTGTTTTGTTTGTTTGTTTGTTTTATTTTCCTTTGGTTGTATCCCTAGCACTTATCACAGGGCTCGGTTTATAGTGGGCAATTAATACATATTTATTAACCAAGAATCAAATTTATGGATCATAAAGACTTCTTAAAGATGGACTTACAGAAGAATCAGCACCTCTTCTTTGAAGCCTATAAAAGAAACTCATCATTTCTTGTAGCACAGTAGTATTCTATCACAACCATTTACCCCAACTTGTTCAGCCATTCCCCAAATGATGGGATCTTAGAAAAACATGCAAAGACTTGCATGAAATAATGAAGAGCTAAATGAGCAGAACCAAGAGAACATTGTATAAATAATAGCAATATTTTTTTAAGAATGACTTTGAGTGAATAAGTCATTTTGACTATTATAAATAACCAAATAAACCATAAAGGACATGAAAAAAGATGTTTCTGCATTCTAAGAAAGAACCGATAAATAGAAGTATGTGTAGAATAAATATGCGTGTGTGCATATGTGTGTGTGTGTGTGTGTGTGTGTGTGTGTGTGGACACACACTATTTGTGTCTGATGGCAGCCATCTCTAGGGTGGAGGGGGAAGAAAAAAGGGGAAAAATGTGTATGATAATTTTATTACATATTTAAAAGGAATAGCAAGTTGTACATAATAGATTTGCAGTTGCATGTACAATTATTTTTTTACTATACTATGTTATAGATATGTTTGTTTTATTATATAAACTAAAATATTCCATAAATTAAAAATAAAAGAAATAAAAATAGAAGAAATTCATCTTATTCTTTGGGATGCTTAACTATTAAGGATTTTTTTTTGTCGCTTGCCTTGCTCCTTCTAAAGTGCACCAACGGTTTGTGAAGAGAAGGGATTCCTCTTCCTTATGCCATCCACCATGATTAACAATTGCTTATACCCTATTATTTCGTCAGGTTGATTTAGGTTCAATTTTATCAGAAACTCCCTTGATCCACGCCTCACACCTAAAACTGTAGAATGAGTTAGTGGAAGGAAGAAGAGGATGGACTGTTTCAGAGATAGGGTAGGATCACCTGCTGGAAGGTAGCATTAGATTCTCATACCTGCTCCAGTTAATCTTAGATCAATTTATTATGAGGGTAGTTAGGGATAAACTACTTTCTCTTAGTCTTTTATGTAATATACTTTCAGTCTTTCTCATCCAAGAAAACATACTCTGATTCCCTGACCTTTCCTACTTTATGGTGTACTGCTTCCTCCTTAGAATTCATTTCACTTTTCCCACTAAATAAAGATGTTAGCAAGTTTATCTTTTAAAAATACCAGAATGAATGACTGCAGTACTCTTCAGAAGAAGATAGGAGTTATTAAAACTTGAGGAAATGATAGTAGGCAAGACAGGGACAACAGGAAATTAAGAAAGGAAGAGTAAGGGAAACATAAATTTTAAAAGAGGAAAGAGGAGGCGAGATGAGGAGGTAGAAAAACAAATGGACTGCTTGCTAATTGGGAGATACAAATACTAGGTCCTGGTTCTTCAAGTAACTTTGCTAAGTCATTTAGCCTAGTCAGCTTCAATTTCTTCATCCATAATATTAAGAGGATGGGAGCTTTATAAACTTTCTTACATATCTA
Organism: Phascolarctos cinereus; assembly: GCF_003287225.1. NCBI lineage: Eukaryota > Metazoa > Chordata > Mammalia > Diprotodontia > Phascolarctidae > Phascolarctos > Phascolarctos cinereus. Next base: position 165,185,743 of record NW_027556180.1, read on the forward strand.
AAATGCTATGTACTTGTGGCACAATTTCTATCTGTAATATATCCCATGACTGCCTGGAGGCAACTAGCTGCTAGACATATGTTGAGCACTCAACAATTCCTTTTTAACTTCTAATTTGAATCACAAGGATTCCAATAGTCTATCTTCCATCACTAGGGATTGAAATGTTTTAATTTAGGTGCTACCAAAGAGCAGACAGCTCTTATCTGTGGATCAACCACTGTACCACAATTGCCTTGCTGTGAGGACCACCTCTCTGTGGTATCTTGGTTTGAACACTGCCCTTTGCTTTGTAAAATTGTGCTCAGTTTGAACCCTGAATGTTGGTTCACGCCTTTACCTTCTGACTTCACTCTCAACTTTCTATCCTGACCTCCAGCTTGCATATTCTAGTGCCATGACTGGTCTATGTCCTCTACCTAGATTGAAACAGTAAATGCTAAACCCAAATGGTTTACTGAGGCTCTGATTCTTACCCTCATTTTCTGTAATAGTTTGGCCGTGCAATCGAAATGCTGACCTTGGCAATTCATTCAAGGTTCACTGTAACTGCATATCCCTTTTCTATATGAATTACTACTGGATCATAGTATGTGAAGTTTTTTAGCTATTTTGTCTGATAGTGAAATTTTCCTCCTCCTGACCACTGCTGTCTCATCCTCTGCTCGACCATCTGATGTTCATAATTTTCAAGGTTTCTATTGTATCAGCTGAGACAGATGTTAAGGAGCTCACTATGGCTGTTTGGAGAGTATGGTGGTACTAGATTAACGATAATAGATGTCAAGAAATCTGAGGTAATCTGTTCAGTAAGACAATTCTGGACTTCTTCCCCCCTCTAAAGAAATATCCCAAATGCTTATATAATATTTGCCATTACTTTATGCTTATGAGGCTCTTATTTTTCTAGTAAGTATCATACTTGCAATTTTGATGAGCTATCAACAAATAGATAGTGATATTTAGATTGTGGCCTTAGGGTCCAGATAGAATTTCCATATGTGTGACTAACTATATAAAAGTGAATAAATCAACATTTTGAACTTTTTTTTTATTAGTGTTATAAAGACACACTGAAATGGACTCATACCTTGAAGATTCTTTTGTTAAAGTACCTTCATGTTTTGGGGTTTTGTTTTTGTTGAATTTTTTTGTTTTGGTTGTGTGAACAATTTTGAATTTTATCTGAAGTTTGCAGTTGACATACAAAATTTAAAAGGATGAAAGAAACTTTACCTAACATATCTTTTTGTAATTGTCCTTGTTTCATGAACTCACAAAAATAGTACATAAAAGGAACAAAATCCAAAATTTGTTCTTATTGTCAGAATTAGGTCCAGAATATCACTTCAATTCTCTATTGATACAAATTGTTCAGGGTGTCATCTATTCTCACACAGTAGTTTTATTGATTCAAGGAGATATACAGTGTCTGTTTCCACTCAAGTCTGATTTTATTCAATCAAGAAAATTTCACTTCAGTTTTGTTTTACACGGGGAAATGGGGATGGTTTCAAACCCAGTCTTATTCAACAACAAACTGTCCCTATCTCTCTTGATGACTTTGATTTTTCAGAATGCTACTATAGTCTACTATGTGCAAAAAAAAAATTCTCTTTAGTACAGATAACTGTTCTTTTTTTAGTTGATCTTCTATGGTGTTTGTTGTCTCTCCTGGAAGAGCTGGCTTCCAGAAGTTTTCATGTGCACATAAGCCAGATAAGCCCCTGTTCCCTCTAGTTCAGAATAGAAAGGATAACTAAATAGCAAAGCTTTTAAACTGGTAATTATAATTTTATAGTTAATACTAAATCAATACTCACTAGAATAGGAGCTCTTTAGATTTATGGATAGATTTCAGAAGATTCATGAACAGAGGGGGGAAAACCCTCCTTATTTCAATATAATTGGTTCCTAGAATGAAGCAATGCTATGACTTTTGTGTGAGTAAAATACATAGACCTTTGATTCAATTTGTTTCCTTACTCAGAGGCCATTTTTCCTTCTACATTTGTGGATGCCTGTCAGCTGCTTGGGCTTGTTAAGGATTCAATTTCAAAGTAGAATCTCACTGTGTCTTTGAGATATGTGTCATGCATAAATTCGGTTGTATCTATTTGTTCTATATCTATCTACCTCTCTTTTTATGCATATATGAATGTATGCCATGCATACATGTATATATGTATTATGTGCATCTGAATGTATGTATAACTACCGGCAAACCACTTAATCTGTTTGAACCACAATTTCCCTATCAGTAAAATGACACCAAAGATGCATACCTTATATGAGTGTGTTGATGAGCAAATAAAATTTTACACATCCACAAGCATATAGAAACATATACATGTGAATTGTGTATATACATGTGTATACCCAAATATATATGTTATATATACCCATATACGTATATTTATTATGTGTACACACACACACACACACACACACACACACACGTGAATTTTGAGATGCTAAATGTAGCAATGACGATGGTGTTGCTGATGATGACATAAAATCTCAGGGGCTGATTCTTTTTACCTTTCTTTGTATTACCAGAGCTTAACACGTATTAAGTACTTAATACTTCTTGTTGTTGATGAGGATAATGATGATGATGATGATGCTGTGCTCCAAATTTGGTATATTTCTAAAATCCATCAAAAAGAGAATAATTTTGTCATAAAATTTATCTATTTAAAATTTATTTGGTTTAAACAATTGTCATTTCTGATAGTCCATGCAAAAATAAGTGTTTTAAAATAATATTAATTAGAAAAAAAAGAGTAATTGGGAGATCATATAATTATTTTTTCTGAAATAAAGAATTTTGTAAATTATTGTATGTTATCGCATAAAATATAACTACATAACTAGATTATCCCAAAGTGTTTTAAGTTTCTTTACAAAACACCATTAATGTGACTTTAACAATCTTTTAAAACAAAAATTCCAATGTAAGTGCACATTATTTTATTTTGCAATAATGTAAACTATTCTTCACGATAGCTACCTCACTTTTAACATGTACTATATTTTCCAAACCAGATAAACTATATGTATTAGGTGCTGAGTAACTGTTTCATGATATGGTTTCTGGTACAAATGATTCACTCTTTTAACATTGATTTAATAAATATGACATAGTGTCAACTGTATTCCAGGTGTTGTGCTATACTAGAATGTATTGTACATAGTCCTTGAACTCAAGTAGTTTGCAATCTTGTAGAATATGGTGGGTACCAAATACTGGAGATTAAGTAGAATACTTCAGTTATTTTTTGCATTTTTTTTTCTGAGAAGGAAATATTTTGTGACAGATTGGAAAGGGAAAGAAAATATCTAGCATGTCACCCTCTTTGTTTTTTCTTTGGCTTCGGTAAAGATTTTGTAGTTCTTTTGGAAAGTGCATAAAATAAAGAGTCAGAAAATCTGGAATTGTTCATAAGTGTATCTTCTTTGAGCCCAAATTTCCTTATCTATAAAATGAAGCTAACGATACTCACCTATCTCATTGGGTTGTTATGGGGAAAGTGCTTTAAAAGTATGTGAAACCTCAAATCTTTAATTTGGGGTTCTTCACTTTGGGTCTTTGAACTTTTTTTTTTTGGAGTCCATCAGGGTTAAGTAATTTGCTCAGGGTCACATAGTAAGTGTCTAAGGCTGAATTTGAACTCAGGTCCAGGGCCAGTGTTCTATCCACTATACCACTTTGCTGCCCCTGAACTTGTTTTAAAATATATTTTGGTGACTGTATTTCAATATGGTTGGCTTCCATCATAGCCCTATGTATTTTATTTTATGCATTTTTAAACATTATTTTGAGAATGTGTCCATAGGGTTCACAACATTACAAAAGGGGTCCATGATAGAAAAGGTTAATAATTCCTGCCTTAAAATGCTATAAAATATGTTATTTTTGTTGCTATTATTGTTGAAATTCTAACTATAAAAGCTCCTCATGGTATGGAAATAAAGCTTCTGTGCTTTGAAACCTCTACAAGTAGTGGCAGTATTTATAGTTGTAGGAAATACTCAAGTATGATTCTGAAAATAGATCATGTTTTTATGAAGAAATCATTCTTAGCTAAGTACAGAGAAGCTCATCACTAGTAAGTTGATCAGTTGGTGATGAGTTTCTTGGCCATGACAATTTATGAAACATGTCAAATATAAAATGGCTTTCAATCTTATGTCTTCCTTCAGCTCCAACGGTGTAGATGGAGTTGTAGAAATGGGAGAAAAGAGCAACAAGAATCACACTTTTTAGACTGTCTATGAACATTACCTTACTTGAAGGTACTCTAAGTGTAAGATCCAAGTCCAGTGACTAGCAGTTGAACATAATACTGAAAGTGCTGAGTTGTTTTAAACCTAAACATTTTAATGAAGCTAGAAGGTAAAAATAATTCCAATGAAAATATACTTTATAGACTCTTCTTCAAGAGCCAAAGAAGATGTCAGCATTTGTTTTATGTGTCCAAAAGTAAAAAAGAAGCATAATTTCATGAGTCCCTAGTGTTCCCAACTTGCATTTGAAAAAAAATGCTCCATGAGCATAATTAACATCTATACACAAACATCTGTTGGAGTGAAGAAGGTATGGTTCTTCAAAGAACTTTATAAGGTGATACAAATTAAGTCAATGTATACTTTAATGTAATTTCAATGTTAAGGTGGGCATAGAGGGAGGACAGTGAAAGACCAATGGAAAAACATAATGCAGTAGGAAGAAATAATAGAGGCAAAAGGCTTTCAGACTATACAGACTCCTTATGTCTGTATATCACAAATAACATTCTTCAAGAAAAGAGTCTGGAATTAGTAAACATAGCTAGCACAAGATATCATAAAAATAAAATTGATTCCATTTTAGCTGATAGGAAATGATTGGTTACCAATGATGAAGTCATTTCTGAATCAGACTATTGAGTCACTTCTGTCAAAGTAGTCAATTTAAGGGTCATATCTAAGCCCATTCTCATATATAACCTAAAATTAAAAGAAATGCACCAAAAAAGGGTAAAGGAATGATAACAGACAACAAAGAAAGGATATGGAAAATTATCTCAGGAAGGACATTGTAGAAAAATCAGCAGATTAATGATAAAAGCATGAATCACCGCTCAATAAAAGAAATTAATACAGTGAATAATACTACAGAGCAAAGGAAAATGACTCAAAATTCTCCTATGAAAGAGACCATTTTAAAACAAATTTTGTGCAACCTTGAGAGATGACAGTATCTTGAAGAAATTTCACAATGGTTTATAAAGTCAATAAGAAAATTAAAATAAGAGAGAAAGACAGCATAAAGGAAATTAAACAAGAGAGTAGGGTATTTAGAGGAAATCATCAGATCTTTTAAAAACAGTAGATGCTCTGAAAAAGAGAATAGTAGTTTTAGAACACAAAAATGCAGAGATTAAAGAAAGACTAATTGAACAAAGTCAGAGAACATAAATCTTTATAAGGCATGGAAACTAAGATATGATTTGAATATACAGTCTGAGGATTGTGGTACTTTCAAAAAATTTTAAATAAAAACATAACAACTATATTCTTCAGGAAATCATGCATGAAAATTTCTCTGAAGTGTGGTTTAAAGTACAGATGAAATGGAATCCACAGTGCCTTGACAGAAGGAAATGGGAAATTAAAAATCACCAAGAAGTGTTATGTCCAAATTTCAGAACTTCAGTATTAAACATCAAGTAACTTCAGTGACAGATAACAGCTATTTTAGGGAGCTAGAAAAAAGTCCTTTATATACCAAGGCAAATCAGTCTGAATCACATGTAATTACAATTTATTTGTGAAAAGATCAAAGAAAAATTTGAAGGTAATATTCCCCAAAATAAAAGGCGTTGCCTTGCACACCAATATGGCATATGCGCAAAAAATGAGCTTAATTGTCAAAGGAAAAGATTTTTTTTTAGCAAAAAGAAGGAATTTGTGTCACTTTTTTTTAAAATTTGGCAAAAAGGGTCTTGACATGCAATCTCATCAAATAAAAACAAGTAAAGGAAACAAATATGGTTATCTAGGAAAGACTAATAAATACAATCATTGTTTTAATGCTTTAGGTGTATTAGGTATTGTGTTTTTCTAACACTCAGATTCTTTGAGGGCCATTGAGACAACTAAGAATATCTATGAAAAAATTCCAAAGAGAGTGACAAAATCATGAAGAAAGAAGGAACAAGAGTTAAATTAATATTTCTTCTACTAGAATACATATTCCATCATTAAAGAATATTTTGGGGGCAACTAGGTTGCACAGTGGATAGAGCACCAGCCCTGGATTCAGGAGGACCTGAGTTCAAATCCCACCTCAGACACATAACACTAAATAGCTGTGTGACCCTGGGCAAGTCATTTAACCCCATTGCCTAACCCCCCCCCCAAAAAAAAGAATATTTTGAATGCTCAGAAAATATAGAGAATATTTCCAGTGGGTACGTGGTTAGGAGGGAAAGCAAGGGATGTGGGCTAGAGAAATATAGCAATATGCCCTATAGAAAGAGACCTAGAAAAAAAAGAGAGAACTGTGGAATTTTTTAATCATTTTCTTTATGAAGAGGATGATGGCAGCTAGTTGGTGCAGTGCATAGAAGGCTGAGTCTGGAGTCAGGAAGTCTCAACTTTTTGAGTTCAAATCTGGCTTCAGACATTTACTAGTTATGTGGCCCTGGGTAAGTCCTTTAACCCTGTTTGCCTCAGTTTCCTCATCTGCAAAATGAGCTTGAGAAGGAAATGTCAAGCCATTTCAGTATCTTTGCCAAGAAAACTTGAAATGGGATCACAAAGAGTTAGACATAACAGAAAAATGACTAACCCGAACCAACAGGATGGGTATTGGCTTTAGAAAACCAAAGAAAAAGCATTGAGGAAAGACGAGGGTTGGCAGGGATCTAGTATAGAGTCTTGCCCACAGAGAGGGAACACTATGGGACTGTCACAGATCTTTCCCCCAAAAGCGAATGGAGTCTTAAGGGGCTTTCATTGTAAAAGTTGGGCGTGGAAGTTTCAGGATCAGCAAGGGATAAGTGAGAATATTTGTATTCTAATTGGGTCCTGTGACTTTGAAATCAGAGTTCCTTTTATCTCAGGACACTATCTGCTTAATGAACATATAATTTTATCAATTAGATTCCTCACAAGAATGTCATTTCAAAACAAGAGGTAAAGAAGGCATGAGAGAAACCTACACTACATTATACAATACACTATACTACCAATGGGCTTCCTAAAGGAGGAAGCAAAGTGTTTGTCTACCAGAAGCACAACCTATTATGAAGGTGATAGAGAGAATAAGGAATGTGTAAGTACAAAATCTAAGAACTGGAAATTTGCTTCTAAACTCTAACATCTTATATGTTACAAGAAGAAAGGAGTAAGGAAAAGGATGGAATAAATTAATATTACTACTTTTCACATTATATTTAATTTTATATTTCACATTATATTTCATTTCACATAATATTACTTTTTCACAAATGATTGTTATCTAACTAAGAAATTGTATTCTGGGGTTTGAATTACCAAAGGAAAAGATTTTTTTTTTTAGCAAAAAGGAGGAATTTGTGTCACTTATTTTTTTAAATGTGACAAAAAGTTCTTGGACATGCAACCTTGTCAAATAAAAACAAGTAAAGGAAACAAATATGGTTATCTAAGAAAGACTAATAAATACAATCATTGTTTTAATGCTTTAGGTATATTAGGTATTGATATGTAACCTTTATATGATCTTTTATATGTGATCAGAAAATAAATGATACAAGAGTGAGAGAAAAGAAGACAAAAGCTAACAATAGAGATAATGAATTTAGATGTGAACAGACACTGGAAGGACAAGGGGTGTCTGGAAAGATATATGGATCAAAGTAGTGTAAGTAGAACAAAGTACGGGGATTGAGTGCTAATTTGAAAGAAAAGAAAAAAATTAATAAAAACAATTTAATGAGAAGATGACAAAGTTAAAAATTAAAGCCTTAAAAGTGAATACATTGAACTATCCATTAAAATGAAGAAAATTGCAAGATGGAAGAGAAAATAAAACCTGACAGTATGTTAATGTAAGAATCACATTGAAAACCTAAAAACATGCATAATCAAAAATAAAAGAATAGAACAGAAATTATTGTAACTTAGAAAATCCCCCCAAAATCCATAATCACAATTATGTTTTCAGAAAAGACAACAATAAAAATTAATAACTTAGACAATCAGAATTACCACATTTTATTTAGAGGCCTTTGACAATTAAACAGTGAATAAATACCCACAAAATGCATTCTCTTCGTCTTCTTAATAGAAAAACTAACCAAATGTCAAACACACATTAAATAATATCACAATAATTAGGGAATATATTAAAGTTCTCTTTTCCCCCAGATCTGGGTAAGTATAACAGAAAGGTCAATAAGAAGGACAATTTTGAGTTGAACAGATTCAAAAGACTTTTTGTTGATTTTTTAAAATTGGAAATGATAAAGAATTCACATGTTAAATGCTAAGAATGAGACAGTATAGAACAATTTAAAGGAGATAGAATCATTGGACAGAGAAAATTTTATATTTCTGAAAACATGTTAACAAAATTGAACATGAAAGGATTAATGAGCTTAATGCTCAATAAAATCCAGAAAATCAATGTTTACCCCCAAAAAACACACATAGAAATTTAAAAGATTAAAGTGAATAAACTTGAAATTTTAAAAATCTACAGCATGTCAGGTACTCCAAATGTGCTGGCTGTACTGTCCTTTGTGAGGAAGCAGGTGCTATGAAGTGGTTAGAGGTTGGTCAAACGTTGAAGATGCCAAGGTCATCTACTGTGTCATGGGTCATTTCCCGTCATCTTGACTTTTTTCCTGCCCCTGGACTTTGATAACTGTAGAAGAGAGAGTGTGGCTGATGACTGTACAAATCTGCTTTACTTAAATCCAATTCATATGAGAATCAAGATATCACCTATGATATCATTAGTCATCTTCAAAAATAAATGATGAAGAGTGGCAACAACTGGGGAATGACTCTTCTTCTTATATATTTGAATAGTGTTTTGAAAAGATGTTTTCCTGGTAAACTATTTCACTTGTAATTTTAACTATATTGATTTTCTTTGTGCAGTTTTTTTTTTCAATTTTAAGTGATAAAACATTTCCATTTTTCATTTTGTGATTCCTCCTGGCCCAGCCCCTTTAATTGAGTCATGAGTTTTTTTTTCCCCCTGGCCGTAATTGAGAAAGATATTTCCTTCCTTGCTCCTCTAATTTGCTAATTGCTGTGGGGGGGGCAGCTAGCTGGCACAGTGGACAGAGCACTTGCCCTGAAGTCACAAGGACCTGAGTTCAAATTTGGCCTCAGACCAAACATTTGACACTTACTAGCTGTGCGACCCTGGGCAAGTCACTTAACCCCAATTGCCTAAAACAAAAAACAAAAAAAAAAGTGTAATCTCTAATTTGCTCATTGTATAATGGTATACAGGCCAGATATCCATTTGGAGACTTGGTATATGGTGTAAAGTGTTTGTCTAACACCAGTTTCTACAGACTGCTTTTCCATTTTCTTCCAGAAGTTTTCTCAAATAGTCTTTACCAAAATTGTTGGGATTTATGGTTTATCTACTATATTATTATGTTTGTTTGCTTTTCTATGTTGTATATCTTATCCTTTTCTTCTCTTTGCTCCTCATTCTTTGCAAAGAGGTTGATGAGAGAGAAATGTGCACAACAAGTGTTCTATACTTGATATAATCTACTTCCATTTCAATTTACTTATTCTCTTTTTTAAGCCCTAGATTATAGGGTTCTTCCCTTCTTTTCTTTAAACACTGGCCCTCCCCTCCCTCCATCTTTTATGATCCACCTTCCAAAATTAGAATTTGGGGCAGTTAGGTGGCACAATGGATAGACAGAGCTCTGACCTTGGAGTCAGGAGGACCTGAGTTCAAATCTGGACTCAGACATTTGATACTTACTTGCTGTGTGACCCTGGGCAAGTCACTTAACCCCATTGCCTCACTGAAAAAAAAAAGCCAAAACAAAACAAAAACCCAGAAACCAAAATTGGAGTTTGTTTTCATTATGAATAATCATCTGGGTTTGCCCTCCATTGTGGTCCCCCTCCTCATGTTTCTCTGTCCCCACTGGTGTCCTGAATTGAATATATTTCTACACTAACCTCTATGTGTATGTAAGTGTGTGTGTGTGTGTGTGTGTGTGTGTGTGAGTGTATGTTTTACATTTATGTGACATCTGGTCCTCCATCGTTTCCTGTAGGATCATATAGTCTTCTTCACCATGATTACTTGGGACAACACATTTTATGCCCTGCTCTGACAAGCATTTAGTATGAGATGATGGGCAAGTCACCAAACTTTTTGGTGCCCCCAGGAAATTCTCTAAGACTGTAAGTTGCAGACAAGTTGTAGATTTATGTAGATGGTGAGAATTAAAAAAACTGAAGTTACCTACACCAGTAAAAGCACAAGACTGAACAACAGCAACAACAGAATTGTTTCTGCATTTATGGTTTTTTCTTTCTTTCTTTCTTTCCAAGAATCTTATTTAAAATTTATCTTTTCTTCTTTTGCTAATTTGTGCATTTATAAATAGGTAGATTGTAAATAATTTTATTTAAATTCTTAGTTTAGTTAGCATACAGTTGTGCATAGTAGTTTCTGATAATTTTCTTTATTTCCTCCAGGTTATGAATTCATGTTGTTCATTTTAAAATTTATTATTCCTTTTGAAAAATCAATTTAGCAAATGTCTTATCTATTTCATCAACATTTTTAAAAAGGGAAAACCAGCTAAGTTTTGTCTGTCAGTCCAATGGGTTGGTTGGCAAGATCAATATTTAGAGATCAATAACTGTTGAAATGGATCACATTAATGTGATCATAGATCCATGAAAATATTGAATTATCAAAGTAACAGTTAATTTTTTCTGCACCTTGATTTCATTGGTGTAGCTTGTTTAAAAAAAAAGTTCTACTTTACCCCTTTTCAGCTTATTTTAAATCTGTGTATATTGTTTGCATTATTTTAAAAAATTGGGAGTGAGTTTAATTACATACTCAGCTCAACAATCCTTTCACTTTTGTATTTTAATAATATATTTCCAGTGACATAAATTTTCTTCTAAGGGCTACTTTTGCTGTGTCCATTAAATAATAAATAAATAAAAGCTTTTGCATAGTTTCAAATTGCTTTTTTTGAATTAATTCGCAGCTCCACTAATGGCACATTAGTGTACCTCTGCATCCATACACAGCTCATCCAGAATTCATCATTTTTATTTTTTGTCATCTTAGCCAATCTGATGACTGTGAGGTGGTACTTCAGCATTGTTTTAATGTGCACTTCTCCATTATTAGTGATTTGGATCATTTAAAAAATATGGCTGTTGATAGAAAATCACTTGATCATTTATCAGTTGGAAAATTGCTCTTATTCCTATAATTTTCTTCTCAGTTTTCTAGATAGATTAGAAATGCGACCTTTATCAGAGAGATTTGCTGCAAAGATTTTTTTCCTCCATTTTCCTACTTTTCTTCTAATTTTAGCTGTATTGGTTTTGTTTGTGCGAAACCTTTTAAAGTTTACGTAACCAAAATCATCCACTTTACCTCCTGTGACACTTTTTATCTCTTGCTTGATCACAGATTCTTTTCCTATCCAGAGTCCTGATGGTTAAGTTCTTCTATTTTCACTAATATAAGGATGATAGCACCCTTTAGGTCTAAATCATGTACTTATTTTGAGCTTATCTTGGTATACACTGTGAGATCTTAGTCTATATCTAGTTTCTGCCAGACCGCTTTCCAGTTTTCCTTTCCCAATAGTTTGAGAATTCTTGCCAAACAGCTGGGATTCTTGGGTTTGTTAAGAAACCTGTTATTATACTCATTTGCTTCAGTGTATTGTGTGCTTAATTTCTCCCACTAATTATCATTTGTATTCCTTACCCCATACTAAATTGTTTTGATAATTAGGTTTTGGTTTTGGTTTTGTTGCTTGATTTGTTATTGTTATTAAGGGGGAGCTAAGTGGTAAAGTTGATAGAGTCCCCTGCCTGGAGTCAGGAAAACTGATCTTCCTGAGTTCAAGTCTGCTCCCAGACACTTACTGTCTGTGTGACTCTGGGCAACTCACTTAACCCTGTTTGCCTCAGTTTCCTCATGTGTAAAATGAGCTGCAGAAGGAAATGGCAAACCACTCCACTGTCTCTGCCAAGAAAATCCCAAGTAAGGTCACAAAGAGTCAGGTGTGGCTGAAAAAATGGCTGAAAAAACGACCAAGCGTGGTTTGAGACCTGGTACTGTCAATCCTAATTTTTTCCTTTTTTTTTTCATTGATTCCCTTGATATTCTTGACCATTTATCTCTCCAGATGAATTTTATTTTTTTCCCTAGTTCTATAAAATAATTCTTTGGTAGTTTTGTTGATATGATACTAAATATTCATGAACTCATGGAATATTTCTCCAAGTATTACTTCTGTTTTTATGTATATGAAGATTCTTTTGTAATTGTGTTCATATAATTCCTGCATGTGTCTTGGTAGGTAAACTCCTAAATATATTGTACTGTTCATGCTTATTTTAAATGAGATTTCTCTTTTTATCTCTCTCTGCTGAATTTTCTTGGCAGTATACAGAAATACTAATAATTTATTTGGTTTATTCTATATCCTGCCACTTTGTTGAAGTTATTGCTTTGATTAGTTTTTTGTTGACTCCAAGGTTCTCTAAGTAATGATCATATCATTTGCAAAAGTGATAGTTTTGTTTCTTCTTATTCCTTCAATTTTTTTTTCTTGTCTTATTGTTGGAGCTATCATTTCTGGTACAATAGTGAATAGAAACGGTGTTAATAGGCATCCTACATCATCCCTCATCTTACTGGAGAAGGTTTTAGCTTTTTCCATTTTTCAGATAATACTTGCTCTTGGTTTTAGGTGAATATTGTTATAATTTTAAGCAATGCTCTATTTTTTCCTGTGTTTTCCAGTTTTTTTTTAAACAGGAATAGGTATTGTATTATGTCAAAAGCCTTTTCTGCATCTAGAGAAAATCATATTTTTGTTGGTTTTGTTACTATACTTAGAGCTTTCTTAAAAATGAACCTAGTGGAGCAGTTAAGTGATGCAGTAGATAGAGCACTGCCCCTGGAGTCAGGAGTTCAAATCCTACATCAGATACTTGACCCTTACTAGCTATGTGACCCTGGCAAGTCACTTAACCCCACTGCCTATCCAAAAAAGAACCTGTCCTGTATTCCTGAATAAATCCAGACAAGTCATAGTATATAATCTTTGTGATATATTACTATGGTCTCCTTGTTAATACTTAATTTAAAATTTTTGTGTCAATATGCACTAGGTAAATTGGCCTATAGTTTTGTTTTTCTGTTTTGACTCTCCTTGCTTTAAGTATCGAGACCATTGTATCATAGGAGGACATTGGTGAGAGCGTTTCTTTATCTATTTTTTCAAACATTTTGTGTAATATTGGAATTATTTTTTAAATGTTTGGTAGAATTCATTTGTAAATCCATCAGGTCTTTGGGCTTTTTTTTCTTAAGGAGTTCTTTTATGACTCATTTAATTTCTTTTTCTAAGATACGGTTATTTAAAAATTTTCTGCTCTGTTAAACTGAGCAATTCATACTTCATTTAAATTGTCAAATTTATTGACATATTCTTGGACAAAATAGCTCTTAATAATTGTTCTTATTATTGTTTGTGAATTTACCCTTTTCACTTTTTATAGTGGTAATTTAATTTTCTTCATGTTTTTTCTTAATCAAATTAGCTAATGGTTTATGTTATTTTTTTTTTGAAATCAACAAGCTCCTACTTTTATTAATTTATTTTTTCTTTCATTTTTGTTAACCTCCCATTTGATTTTTAAAATTTCTATTTTGGTCCTTAAATGAGGAGTTTTAGTTTGTTGCTTTTCTAGGGTTTTTAGTTGTGTATCCAATTCATTAATCTCTTTGTTCTCTCTTTTACTGATGAAAGAGTTTAAAGATATACATTTTTCTGTAAGTACTGCTTTGGTTGCATTCCACACATTTTTGTATATTATCTCATCATTATTGTTATCTTTAATAAAATCATTGATTGTTTCTATAGTTTGTTCTTTGATCTATACATTCTTTAGGATTAAGTTACTTAATTTCCAATTAATTTTTTTTCTATGCTTTGGGGGCACTTTATTAAATGTAATCTGTATTGCATCATATTCAGTAAAAGATGTTATTGATATTTCTCCTTCTCTGCATTTGTTTGTAATGGTTTTATGCTCTAGTACATGGTTGATTTTGTGAATGTGCCAGATTCAGCTTGGAAATAGGCATACTCTTCTCTGTTCTCATTAATTAATTTCCCAAGATCTACTATAGGGGTAGGGAAGCTGTGGCCTTGAGGGCACATGTGGCCCTCTAGTTCTTCAAGCTCGGCCTTTTGACTGAATCTAAACTTCACAGAACAAATGCCCTTAATAAAAAGATTAGTTCTATAAAACTTGGACTCAAGGACTTAGCCACATGTGGCTTTGAGGCCACAGGCTCCGCCTACCTGATCTATTATATTTAACTTTTCTAAAATTCCGTTCAGGTCCTTAACTTCTTTTTGTTTGCTTGTTTGTTTGTGTTTTGGCTCAATTTATCTGGGCCTGAGATGGGTAAAGTGAGATCCCCCACTATTATAATTTTATTTCTATTTCTTCCTATAAATCATGTAACTTTGCCTTTAGGAACTTAAATTCTAGGGGGCAGCTAGGTGGCTCAGTAGATACAGCTCCAGCCTTGGAGTCAGGAGGACCTCAGTTCAAATTTGTCCTCAGACACTTGACACTTACTAGCTATGTGATCCTGGGCAAGTCACTTAACCCTGATTGCCTCACCAAAAAGAATTTAAATTCTGTACCACGAGGTGCTTAAAAGATATTTGTTGAATGAATTAATGACTTTGTATCTGATTAGATGTGGAGAGTGAGATAAAAGGAAGATTCAGATAACTTTAAGTTTCCCAGTCTAAGTATTGGGAGAATAGGGTGCCAACAACAGGCTTGTAGCCTCTGGTGTAGTAATTTCCAAGTAAGTGTAAGTAAGTAAAATTCTTTTTTGAATTTTCTTCTTTTGATAATTGTTTCCTTTTCTTCTTTTTTTTAATCTAAGCAGTGGAGTCTGAGTCTGGATTTGAACTCAGGTCCTCCTAACTCCAGGGCCAGTGCTCTATCCACTTCCTTCATCCCATAGCACATTCTTCATCAGAAGGTAAGGCAAATAGAATAATTTGCTTTTTTTTTTAAAGAGTGTCTAAATAGTATTTCTGCATCTTTCTATCTGTAGTAATCAGGATATCTACTGTCATTAATCTTATGTCTTCTGTACTTAACCCTCTTTTTTGTAAAATTTATCAAATGGTAATTGAACAGTTTTTACATGTGCAGCACTATACAAGACACCACTGTCTTTTTTTCTAGGAAGCTGGGGAAACCTTCCTAAGTTCAGATTTAAGGATGATGAAAAAAGTCTGACCTAACATATACACAGTTTATATATTAAAAATAATTTATTTAGTTGGTAAGTATATAGGTGTCAAACAGAAAAAAAAAAAAGCATACATGTTGCAAGAGCAGAACCAATAATAGCTGTGTTTAGTAGACAGACTCCCTGGGCTTCTCTCTGTTCCCCATAGTGAAATTCATCACTATTCTTAAACTAATGGCAGCCAATACAATTTCAGGATCTTAACTGGTCAGAAGATTTCAATTGTTCTGTGCTACATTAGCCTGGTGATTTCTCAAGCAGCCAAGACAGATCTATGACTTGAGGCCTGTTTTACATTTTGAAACCTTGTTTTTCTGATTCTTCTACCAATCCTTCTACTAACCAAAAAGCTTAGCTTTTTATTGGTCCTGCGTAGTTAAATTCTTACTATACTCATCGTTCTCAGAGTCAGTATCTCAGTGGTGATTTCAGTAGAACGTGACCCAACTCCTCTACACAGGAATAGAAGGATACGACATAGGCCTTGACCTAAAGGCGCTTGTAGTCTCATTGGGAGGACAAGACTAATCCACATGAACTACTTTCAGAATAATATTCAATAAGCAAATTCTTAAATAGATCTGTGGTCTTATCATTGAAGTGATTTTCCTGCATGATGGAGATCACAATGCATCTCTGTCTCTCTATTCAGTGCAACTCTTGTCTTTGTCTTCCAATAAGTTCATCACAGGGGGTTCTTGCTATGTGCTGTCTTTCAATATTTCAGGAATACAAGTGGAGCATACAAGCTGCCTCTTACTCTCACCATAAGAACAGATCACCTTCTATTTTAGTCATATGTTTATTTGATGACATCACTTACTTCTCATTCTTTCTTGTTTATGTGTTTCAGCTGCTTGTTCCTTCCAGCAGCCTCTCTACTGCCCTCTGAGTGATATCCACTTTTGTTTTCATGTTCAATGATTTGTGGTCATAAAATACCAGTAGAATAACTTTGTTCTTTGAGCCTCCAATTATTAATATCAGGTGAGGAATAAAGGGATGCATGCCTTCCAAAGGTATTCACCACTGCCATGGAACTTGTCCATGACAGAACACAAGTTGAATGGAGATTACCTAGAGATGGTTATGTCCTCTAGATGCTCCCATTTATGGATGCCATTGCCTCAAGCCCCAGAACATTGCAGAGATCCATAAATATTGAGAAGTTTGGTGTAACTACATACACTTGAAAAAATGAATGAATACCTATTGTCTGTATTATAAAATACTGTTTACATTTATGTAGATGTATATGTCTGTATATACATATATGTACATACATATATACACATATGTATGTGTACAGTATATGCATGATAGACAATGAAAAGAAACAAATTGGATTTGGAATTAAATAGGAAGAAGAAAGCAGACTGAATTGTATTTGGGAAATTTCAAAGCTCTTTTAATGATCCCAAACTTCTTTTTTAATATATTGGGCTCTAAGGCCCAGGCCTTATGGACAATATGCTTTGCCTGGTGAGCCTGCTTCTGGTGCTGCTTCTAATGTGTTGTAGAGGAGCTCCCCCTCCACGTTTCAGTGCATGTACAAGGGTTCTGACTAGTGTCTTCTCACTTCCTGTGTGGTGATGCAAAGCCTTAAATTCACATCCAAAAGACTTGAGTAGATAAAGCCTCTCTGTGTTCCCAGGTGGCCAGGGGAAGAAAGAAAACAAACAAACCCCAAACATTGTGGATCTCTGGGTGGGTGAAGGGCCTTGACATTATTCTGTCATCTGGCTTCCATGTGGTTGTAAATACATCTTATTGCTGTTTTTTTCTCTATCTCTGTTGTGTCTATTCTTTCCTGATCTTAGGAGAATGAGTATCGGAAGTAGAATGGATCAGGATGCAATTTTGGAATTTGTAAAGGTAAGAAGAGCCACCTGAGATCTAGCAGAGAGCCTCTCTATAGCCACAGAAGCAAAGCCTGATGAGGAGCTATCCCTGAAGAACAACCTCCTTAACCCAGTCCAGTGGTGAATAAACCTATACACCAAACTACTGTATCATGCCAGCAAGGGAGTGACTAATCCATCTGCTTTACCATAGCCTGAAGTGAACTTAATGGGGGGAATCCTTAATGGCAACCACTTTAAGTTTGAACCTATTTGTCTTAGGAACATATGCATAGATGGGAGAGTATATCCTGGTGTGGGGAATGTTTCTGTGATTTATTGTACTTTATCAGTAAATGTCCTTTTGTAAAGGCTAATCAGTATTAATTGGTTAACTGATATTGGCATGACATTGACTGGTCAAAATTATATTGAGGTGGTAGTCACTGGTGATCAATATTGGGGGAATGCATTAGAGAGGAACATATGAGCATGAGCAATAGAGAAAAAGACCAACCTTCTCAGGTTACACCTAGAACTCTGATGAAAAGATATAGTAATCTTCATTCAGAGACCCAACCTGATTGATAGTCTGAGGATGATTTTGGAGGGTAAGCCTCGAGCTTGTGCTTTATATATAATCACATGATAAAATGCGATGTATGTGGTATAGAATGTATATGATATAAGAATTTAAAGTAAGGCGCAATAATATGGTTAAGAATATTTGAGGAATATTTATGGAAGGTATGAGGCATGTGCTAGACCTCTAAGATCATTAATACTATTGTGAAGAAGTCAATAGTAACTTTTCTGGTAAAGTAGCTTCTCCTATGATAACAAGGAGCATAACCTGTTTCTTCTTTTCATGACTAAGCCATGGAAACGAGGAGGGACATCTCTGCTGCTACTTGACGAAATAATGACTGCATTTTCACATAACCAATTAATAAATTTAGGTGATGAGATTTTTATAGTTTCAAAATTAGTCAGTCAACAAAACATCATGCTATATCTGTCTTCTAGTCCTGACTGTGTCACTGGGGAGGTGCATGATCAGTATGGGGCTTTCTTTCTCCCCTTCAGTTACCTCCTTTATAAAATGAGGCAGTTGGAATAGATGATCTCTAAGGTTCCTCACAGTTCTAAAATTTTATAATATGTAATCTAAGGGCCTGTTAATACTATTTGTAATAAATTGTAATGGAATATGTGTGATTTAAAAAGCTGTGAAACAGTCCCTGATACTAGAAACTTAAAACTGAGTTGGGAAGGCAAGCCAGATAAACGTCAAGAAATTGTAAGAGTACAAAGCTTCAATGGATGTGTAGGGTGAGTGATTTTGAAAAGACATATGAGAAGTCAGAGGTAAGAGATCATACTTCTGCATGTATACCCAGATTGGATAATAACCAATAATAATCACAACAAATAATAATTATAATGTAATAGCACAATACTAAATAATTATAAATCATAAACTATGTGAAATAGAAAAGTTTTAAAATGCAGAAACCTAATAAAGGAGATCCAGATCCTATGAAAACAGAATGAGGTACATTTCATCCTTGTTTTCCTGATGTTGCTTTCAATATTTACATTCTGGTAGTTATATATAATTATGAAAAGACAGTGTTCTGTTTACTTACGAGCAACATTCAACATAAAAGAATACTAGCATGATAGTTTCTTGTCCTGAGACCGTATATATCTGAACTCCATTTAAGAGATAAAAAAAATGCAAGAATGAGATAATAACAGCTCACGTTTATATAGTGATGTTTGCAAAGCACTTTAAATACATTATCTCATTTGACCTTCATAACAATCTTGTGAAGTAGGTACTATCAATTGCCCTTATTTGAAAGTAGAGAAATTGAAGCTGAGAGGCATTAAATGAGCTGCCCAGGATCCCGTAGCTACTAAGTGTCTAAAACAAGATTTGAATTTGTCTTCATGAATCAAAGTGTAGGGTTCAGTACACTGTATCATTCTGGATATGAGCTGTCTGCTGGACCTTTGGGAATGATTGGCATTCAGATAGGGAGACAAGAGGATATTCTAAGTTAAAAAGGTTAAAAAAGGCCTGGAGCAGGGAGAAAGGCATCAGCTTGGACTAATAATAACTGATATTCCTGTAGTGCTTTAAATCTTAGAAAACGTGTTATGTGCATTATCTCATCTAAGCTAAGACACAAAGATGAAAAAACACAAAGCTTTTTATGATGTTTACAGCTACATATACATATATCTTTATGTACACCTTATACAACCTTGTATTTGTTCTTATACTCTTGTCTATATTATTTTTTCATATTCATATTTTCTTTGCTGCCAATATACTGTAAACTACTTGAGCAAATCGAGACTATCTTTTCTTTCTTTTTCATCTCCCCCATACATTCCATCCCCTCTTCTATGCACCTCTACCCTCCTCCCCCATTAAAGGGATCTGTCTAGGTCTTGGTGAATGGGAAGCATTCAATAAATATACGTTTTTGGAGCTCTGAACTCAATGATGTCTCAAATACCATTCTAGCACCATTGTTCTCTCTGCTGTGATTTAATTTATAGCTTATCCATGCTCTTGAGGTTTGTTTTCAAGGAGTGAATTAGTTATATCCAGCGAGAGTTGTGTGAAGGATGGCTAGGGTCTATCTCAGGTGAACATGTCTGAGTATCACGAAGGTGATAATTAATCGGCTTGACCTTTGACCTGTAATGAAATACTTTGCCTTTTAAAGAACAAGTTCCTTCTAGTCTCTTTTTGTACTTGTTAAAGAAGATATTTTATGTCGAAGATCCTGAACCCCTCCTGAATATTTTTATTGCATCGCTATTTTATATTATAATGAGGATGTGTGGTACTTTATAGCTATTACAATGCACAGAATCCCAGTTATGTCCTACTTCCACTCCAGCTCTTGTGATTTCATTGGTTTAGGAAATTCGCCAATCCCTTTACAAATGTAGGTCAGGTCCTTCTCTGTAATTTACAAATTTAGAGGAGTTGTTCTCCTAATGTGACCTTTGGAGGTCCCCAGACTCAGGGGGTCTGCAGGATCAAAATTATTTTCATAATAACAAAAAGAGGTTATTTGCCTATTAAGATACTCCTTCCTTTCCAACTACATGTATGTGTGAAGCAGAATTTTCTTCATAGACTTTATCCAGATTAATATATTATGACAGATTGAATGAAGAAATACATATGAAAATCTGGTTGTCTTTTATTAAGCCAAACATTAAAGAGATTTGCAAAAATAGGTAAAGTAATATCACTCTTCTCACTAATTTTTTTTGGAAGAAAAAGTTATCTTTCATTTGTGTTAAATGTAATAATTTCACTATTAATTTAATGAATAAACATATATTTCTAAATTTTATCAGTTTTAGTTTATAATCCATATAAAGAAATACTGTATAGGGTCCTCAATAATGATTAAGAGTGTAAAGGAGTCTTGAACTACTATATTCTTTCTCCCTGTGGTACTATACTCACCAGGCATGTGTTCTCTCCTCCTCACCCACGGTTTCAGCCCAGGGTCACTTCTAATCATCACCACTAGGCCTGACTTCCAGAAACAATAAGGGTGTGTGTCCTTTAGTCCTATAGTCCTTTAGTCTTCCCCCACTCAGCTATCTGCTGCTCTTTATGAGGTAAAAGTTCATGAGGTGAAAGTTCCTGAAGCTGTGAGGTGAAATTTCTTGATGCCATGAGTGAAGTTAAAGTTAGGGTGAAATTTTTTGAGGCCTAGTCTGCTTCCCAACAGAACTGCCTTCAGCACCTACTGTTTGTTGATTCAATGGAATTGACCTGTTGGTATCTACACTTTACTCAGGCCAAACTTCAGTCCTTGAAGGCCCTGTCTTTTCTGAGGTCTTCTCAAGTTATCTTAGGAGGACACCTGGTCTACCCCTTTATTTTTGCTATTCTACATTACTTTATGGCAATTTTCTGTCTATTTGTAAAGAAAATTCGGAGAACCTGGAAATTTCTGATCTACTCCACCATCCAACTGTATCAATCAATGATGCAAAAGAATATCTGGGTTCATATTCAGAGGAAGATAGATTTAAAAGAAAAAGCCACTGCTACCCCAAAGAATAATATCAAATGGTCACAAGCCCCAAAAGAGTTCTTGGAAGAACTTAAAAAGAAATTTAAAAATCAAATAAAAGAGCTCAAGGAAAAGTTAGGGGGAAAAAAATCCAAGAGAATTATGCAAAGAAAGTTAACTAATTGGAAGAAGGAGGTCCAAAATATTAAAGAAGAAAATAACTCCTTGAAAACTAGAATTGGGACAGAGGAATTGAATGACATCCTAAGACACCAGGAAATAGTAAAACTAGGGCAAAAAGAAGAGAATCTGAAACATCTTTTTAGAAAAACAACTAATCTGGAGAACAGATCAAGGAGAGACAATATAAGAACTTTTGGGCTACCTAAAAGCTATGATCGGAAAAATAATCTGGATATAATATTATAATAAATTATTGAGGAAAATTGCCCTGAAGTTTGAGAACAAAGGTAAAGAAGAAATAAAAAAAAATCTGTGAATCACCACCGGAAAGAGATCCCAGGAGGAAAACTTAAGGAATGCCATAGCAAAGTTTAAAAACTCCCAGGTTAAGGAGAAAATATTGCAAATAACAAGGAAAAAAAAACAATTCAAATACTGCAGAAATACAGTCAAGATTTCACAAGACCTAGCAGCTTCTACTCTCTAAAACCATAGGTCTTGGAACACTACATTTTGAAGGACAAAAGAGTTGGGGTTGTGTCCAAGAACAACTTACCCACCAAAGCTGAGTATAATCTTGAATGAATAAAATGGACATTTGACAAACTGAAAGACTTTCATGTATTTGTAACTAAAAGACCAGAACCCAATAGAAAATTTGATAGAGAAAAAAAAGATCCAGAAGAAATATTTTAAAAAATAAAAACTAATTATAAGGTACTCATTAAGGTCAAACTGTCAAACACACACACACATATATACATACACATATTGTATATATATATATATATACATACACATATGTATATATGCATATTTATACATATACACACATATACATATACATATATGTATCTCTGTGTGTGTGTGTCTGTATGAAAATGTTATCAGTATTCTTAAAACTGTCATCATTACTAAGATAGTTTGAAAGAAAGGTTGAGGGTGAGTTGTGTATGATGGGGTGATTCTAAAAACCAAAATTGGGTAGTAAAAGATAAAAAGGAGTAATTCTATTTTTAAAATGGAGTGTGAAAGGAAGAACTAACATAAAGGAAGCAGATGGGGGTGGAGAATTGGTAATGTTGGAACCTCACTCTCATCTGAGTTGAAGAGGAAACAACATGTACATCTGGAAGGGTGTTGAAGTCTTCTGAACATGTAAAGAGATGAGAAAACTGGGGGACCGGATTAGGGGGGGACTTTTAGAGGGGTGTGTGGATTGGGATTTGGGATGGTAGAGGGAGAAGTTGAGTGAGGAACTTTGGGAAGGGTTTGTGGATTGAGATTGGGGGATGGGGGACTTTTAGAGGGGTGAGTGAGGTGGAGGGGGTAAGAGGGTGGGGGAAAATAAGGTAATAGAGTTAGGTCAAAAAGAGAGGCTGAGAAAGAAAATACTGAGTAAAAATAAAATGGAGGGAAATTCACAAGCAATAATTAAAACTTTTAATGTGAACGGGATGTTTATAGCAGTTCTCTTTGTGGTGGCAAAGAACTGGAAATTGCAGGGATCCCCATCATTTGGGGAAAGGCTGAACAAGTTGTGGTGTATGGCTGTGATGGAATACTACCGTGTTATAAGAAATGATGAACTCAATGACCTTAGAAAGGCATGGAAAGACTTGCACAAAATGATAAAGAGAAAAGTGAGCATAACCAAGAGAACATTGTATATAGTAACAGCAATATTGTTTTAAGAACTTCTTTGAGCAACTAAGTCATTTTGACTATTCTAAATACACAAATTAAAAATAAAGGACATATGAGCAAAGACATGATCTGCATCCAGAGAAAGAATTGATAAATAGACATTTGTACAGAATAGTTTTACATACATGTATATGTGTGCATACATACTTACTCTATATATGTATATATGTGCATACATTTTATATATATTATATATATATATATATATATATATATATATTTATAAAAATTTGTTTCTAATGGTAGCCATCTCTAAAATGAGGGGAAGGGAGGAAGAGAAGAAAAAAAGGAAAAAAAATAAATTTTTGACATGATAACTTCTTGAATAGCAAGTTGTATGTGGTAGATTTTCAGTTTCATGTGCAATCACATTTTTTATTGTACTGTTTTATGGAAATGCTTATTTTGTTTCATAAACTGAAAATAAAATAAAAAGGGCTACTTTATTAAACCACTGAGAGATGAAGTGATATGCCTCGGGCCATAATGATGGTATGATTTAGAGACAAGTTTTGAACCCATGTTTTAATGGCTCAGACACAAGCTCTCTATCCATTAAGAAATGCTATACTTTATTTCCAAGGGCTTTGAGAAATCACTTTGCTCCTTGAGGGAGCCCAGGGTTCAAGCAGCTGTTGTGTTGTAGAAAGAGTACCAGCCTATGCTCTGTTTATATTTTTTTTCAGAAGATTGCTTCTCTTCCTTTCTACTCATCTATCATTGCATGCTTTTTTTTTCATGTTACTGAGTCTTCTCCTAACTAAAACAATACAAAACAAAAATCACCCTTTATTAGATTGTGAAAGGAATCAAAAGAAGTATTATTGTAGGGGACAGTGGATTGCAGTTTTCTTTTAACATGGAGATTTTCATAGTCTGCACACTGACTTTGAAAGCCTTTAAAACCCAATACCATCATATCTTTCCAGTCTTCTTACTCCTTCCTACTACTTCCAGTCTTTATGACCATTCTCATACTCTGTGATCCAGTGGCACTTACTTCTTTGATGTGCCTCAAAGAAGATGCTCCGTCTCTCTGAACTCTCTGCATTTTCACTAGATACCCCTCATGCTTGGAATGTCCTCCTCCTTCATTCTTGTCTCCTCATTTCCTTGCCTTCCACAAGATCTCCTGATATCCTTTACTGCTAGTGCCTCACTTCTGAAATTATCTCCAGTTCATCCATACATAGTTGTTTGAATGTTGGTTTCTCACACTAGAATATGAGCTTCTTAAGGACCTGTTTTAGCCTTTTCTTCTTCCCCATTGCTTATCCCAGTGTCCCTCACATCATAGGTGCTTAATATATGTTTGTTGACTTGATCAACTCATGGATTTGTGCCCTCAACAAGCCTTTGCTATGAAGCGCTGAGAGGCAAGTCATTATTAAGGTTAGCAGGAGAACTTGATAATATTTAAATCTAGTCTGAGGGCAGTAGAGAATTTTTAAGGAATAATGAGTAAATGGCTTACAGGAAAATGAAATCTGGGATTTATAGGGCCTTTCAATGAAGTTGAGAGAAAAGGAGAACTATGCATGCAAGAAGTAGAAGAGATGGTTAAACATTGTGAAAAATAAGGAGAAGGCAATATGAGATGGGCTTATTCCTATCATAATGAAGTTTGCCCATGCAAAAAATATGTTATTATGATATAAAGACTCAGGGCTTCAGAGATGTCTATGATGTTGTAGGATGTGCCAACCATTTTCCCATCCCACTGGAAAGAGAACATGTACCATTTTTTACTTGTTTCTTTTAAGTTTTGTTCATATTTTCCATATGTTTATATATGTGTATTGTATGTGTATGTATGTGGTCTCCCCTTATAAAATGTAAGATCCCTGAGAACTCAGATTATTTCACTTTTATCACTTCATCCCCATTGCCTAGCACAGTGCCTGGCACAAAGTAGGTACTGAATTCATGCTTGTTGACTAATTGTTTTCTCAATGGCTCTAGCAAAAAAGATTCTGAAGGGAAGGGGAGGAGAAGTTAAACATTTTAAAATAGAATAGAGTCTCTCCAAAAAGCAGACAAGGAGTAAACCAATAAAGACATTCTCATAGCAGAAGCAGTCTTTAATTATAGGTCAAACAACTTAAATTGTACTGGAAATCTTGGCTATACTTTGAAGTGGTTACTTAAGACAGAACATTGCCTATTGTAGGTCCATAGTGCAGATTTCTCTTTTTCATGACTAATATTTTACTTTCACTGCATGAAATAAAACCAAGGAGAATGTATGGGCTATAAATTATCCCTTAACATCTGCCACTTTTTTTTCATGCAAATTACAACATGGGAATACAATTCATTTTCACCACACCCTTCTCCTCCTAGCAAGCACTTAGTAAATGGTGAATTTGCCTACATCAGTCTAAGCCAATTCTGTAATTTGTATTCTTTTTTCTCCCATAGTACTCTTATTCTGAAACAAATGGGCAAAATATAAACCTTGATGAAGCTCAAATATATCAATATTATCCCTTTTATTATTACTGGTACTAGAATATTAACTTTGTTATGTGAGATAGATCACCTAAAGTACAAACGTATAACTTCATAGTAAAATATATAAAAGAAGATTTTATTCCTTCTTGAGTTTTTATTTTATTAAGATCAGATGATTTTCTGTTTAATATAAAGGTCTTTATTAAAGGCCAGAAAATGGTTAACTTCATTCATTTTCTTTCCAAATTGCTGCTAATTCACTTTTTTCTTGTACCTTATAAAATGTCTGGGTGATCAAAAATTGACAGTGGTGGTGGCCAAATTACCACCAAAGTGTGTGTCAAAGCCACATCATTGCATTTCCTAGTGTGTGGATAAGTCACAACAAATAAGGCATGAAAGGAAGATTTTACAAATTTTATGCCTGAACTAGAGAGTTTAAGGATGGGATGTTGGAAAGATGTTGCAGAAAGAAGAGGAGTAGGTAGATGAGGATATACTTCCATTGTACTACTAATAGGATTCCTTGAATCTAACAATATTATATTTTAGCAGTTAATTCCATCTAGGGCTACTGACTTTTGGGCAAGTTCAGTTCTTAGAGCTGCCTTTTAGGCAGCTAGGTGGGGCAGTAGATATACAGTAGATAGTAGATAGTAGGATTACTATCGAGAGGATCTGGGTTCAGACTTTTACTAGCTTTGTAACTCTGGGAAAATCACTTAGACGTTCTTAGCTCCAGTTTCCTTATCTGCAAAATAAGAAAGTAGGATTCATTGTTCTTAGAGGTAACTTTTAGGTCTAAATCCATAATCCTGTGATCTCAAGGGGCTAAAAATTTGCTCAACGTTCTAAGCATTTATGAAGGGACTAATATATATTCCAGGGACTGTATCATTGCCTTCCCACATCTATTTGTTAGTACTCTCCTCCAGAATTACTCTGCATATATTTTGAATTGACCTTACCTGTATACATGCTATTTCCCCAGAGTAGAATGTAAACTCTTTGAAAACAAGGACTGTTTTCATTTTTGTTTTTGTATCTTCATGTCTAGCATAGTGCTTGGCAACTAACAGGTACTTTAAAAAATACTTGTTTAATGACTAATGTGAAAATATATTTAATAGGAATGTATATGTAGAGCCTATATCAGATTGTATGCCATCTTGGAGAGAGCAGAGGTGATGGAGGGTGAGAAAATTTAAAACTCAAAAGCTTATAGAACTGAATGTTGAAAACTAAAAATAAATAAATAATTTTAAAAAAGAAAAAATACTTCTTTAATTAAGTTAGAAAAGCTCGTGGCCTCATTCATCTTTGTAGAGACAGTGGCAGAAGTGGCAAAAAAGGGGTCACGGGGTGCTAAGGATTACATAGGTTTTAGATAATTTGAGTCAATTCTATAAGCAAATAGAATTCTCCATGTGTCATGCTGAGTTACTTAGGTTTATTTTTTTCAACAAGCTAGAGATGAAAGTTTTTCTTTCTCCTAATGCAACATTCTTGTCTAAATTTTTATTTACTGTATTTTAGGGTTTGACAGTTCGAGGTCAGTGAATTGTATAAGTTCTTACTCAGAAGTTAAAAGTGATATGTACCCTTGAATGTAGGAAGATAATGTTTATCTCTTGTAAATCTTAGTCACAACAATGTGCCCTATTTTACATTGACAACAAACTTTTCTATCGATACTTATTTTAGTAACATCTGTGTATGTGCCAAATTTCATTGAAACTCATTAAAAATCCCAGAAAATTTGTGTTTGAAAAATGTTGACAGCTGCCATTTTGTTTGACAGTATCAGACTATGCTTTACCACACATTAGATATATGTCTTTTGTTACAGTACCAAATATGTTTAATTACTACTCCTTTGTAATACACTCAGGTAGGATGCATAGAGTGTATCCTGTAAGGGAAATGTTTATACTTCTGGTGTTGTTATATCTTCAAAGTAAATATCCCTTTGTAAAAGCTAATTACTATCAAGTGGTTAATTGGAACTGGAGTGCTAGTCATTGGTACCTAATAATATGGGAATATCTGCTAACATTGAGCCTTCCCCTCCCAGATCAGAGGCTTGAATTTGTAAGTCTTACTATTTGGGAGTTTTTTATGTTTACTTTGATAAATCGATGATCTCACTGATGTGGTCAGCTCTTCTAGTGAAAAAGAGCACAACCTTCTTGTTTTATGTGACTTTATTTTATGTTGCCTTGTAAATCCTGTAAATCATACATAAGAGGGGTACCACTACTATGTTAGGAGATTTTCCTCAGTTCTCTTGAAACGGTATAGCTACCACTGGAACTCGTGGACAACATGTTCATGTCATCTTTTATTCTTACCACTTGACCAGCCCAGTGGGGTAGTTGTCTAATGGAACCCTTTATACCACTTCTCTTGCTGAATTCTTGCTTGGTAATAGGTATAGCCTGTTCATAGCCACCATGTTACTTTCACTTGAAATTTGGTGATGCTCAACTTTAAATCTTTGGAGACTATAGTGTTCCATTACTTGTGGCCTTATAGAATTACTAGAAGAATATCATGGAAAATATTATTTGTCTCAGAAAAGAAGCTTGGGGTTATTAAAAGCACTGTACAATTTCCCAAAGCCTACTTTCCTTCTCTCTTGCTCAATTCTGGCATCAAATCATTGTCCGTCTCAGTGTCTATTGAAAATAAAAGTACTGGTGAGCAGAACTAGGAGAAAATTGTACAGAGTAACAGCAATATTTTCACAGCAATCAACAGTGACTTAGCTACTTCTCTTTTCACTATAAGGATCCATGACAATTCTAAAGGACTCATGAT
Organism: Phascolarctos cinereus; assembly: GCF_003287225.1. Classification (NCBI taxonomy): domain Eukaryota; kingdom Metazoa; phylum Chordata; class Mammalia; order Diprotodontia; family Phascolarctidae; genus Phascolarctos; species Phascolarctos cinereus. The sequence continues at coordinate 165,214,383 of NW_027556180.1, forward strand.
GAAAATGCCCTCTACCTCCAGAGAAAGAGCTGATGAACTCTGAGTGCAGACAGAAATGTATTTTCTTTCACTTTATTTTTCTTGTTGTTTTTTTTTTTTTGCAACATGCCTAATGTGGGAATATGTTTTGCATGAGTTTATATGTATAATAATATCATATTTCTTATTTTCCCAATGGGTGGGGAAGGTGCCAGAGGGAGGAAGACAATTTGGAACTGAAAATAAATATATTGATAGATAGATGGTTTTGTGTGTACATATCTAAAGATATATGTATCTATAGGTATATATAATATATAAATGCATACACATGCACACATATATGTAGTGTTGGACAAACTCCATGGGTTGGTTGTCCATCATAGTCCAAACAGTGGGCATTTTCATTCACTTTTGTTTTTTTGAAATATAGATAATTAGACCTAACACTTTTGAATGATCACAGATCTGGTTTAGATAACTCCTCAATATTCCAGGGTTTTGTGCAATCAGCACAAGGTCAACCATAAAAAAAAAAAGAGTACCTCAGAGGACCTCACCATCCATAGGGAATTCCTGTTTGATTTAGATGCAGCAGTACATTTCCTCCAGGAAAGAATTCTTCTTAAGGGTAGGAACCAAGGCCATCTATAGCCATACAAAAAAAAATGCCCCAAATCACTACTAATTTGTGAAATACAAATTAAAGTAATTCACATCTACCAAAGTGGCAAAGATGACAAAAAGTGAAAATGGTAAATGTTGATGGGGCTATTTGAAAATACTCACGTTGATGCATTGTCAGCAGACCTGTGAATGGGTACAACGGATCTGGAAAGCAACTTGAAATTATATGCAAAAAATTTCTAAACCATAACTTTCCAGCTATACCATTGGTATCTCTCTACCCAAAATAGATGAAAGAAAGAGAAGAAAGATAATTTATATACAAGAATATTTAATGGCAGGTTTTTTTTGTAGTGGCTAAAAGGGGGGAAGGGGACTAAAGAGAGGCCAAGCAATTAAGAAATTGCTGAATAAGTTGTAGTATGCAAATGTGATAGGGTTCTATGTGCTGTAATAAATCAGGAAATGGAACATTTCAAAAACGCATGGAAAGACTTATCTGAACAGATAAAGAGTGAAGTAAGGAAAACCAAAAAGTATATTATAACATTAATATTATAAAAATGAACAATTGTGAGGACTTTCATAAACTGATGAAAAATGAAATGAGCAGAATCAGAACAATTTATGCAATAGCAACAATGCTATTAAAACAAACAAATTTGAAAGCTGTAAGAATTATAATCAATACAGTTAATGGTTATAATTACAATCAATAATTGGAATCATATTTATGTATAATTATAATCAGTATATTCATGATTCCAGAAACCAGTGATGAAACATGCTATCCATGACAGAAATGTGATGGATTTAGGGTGCAAAATAAGAAATATATTTTTGTGTAAAACCACTGAGGAAATTTAATTTTCTTGACAATTCATGCTTATTATGTTTTCTTTTCCTTTTCTTTTAGTGGCACGGAGGTAGGAAGGATAGAAAAGAGGATTCTGGTAATTTTTAAAAACTGAAAGGTGGGAGGTGCTACAGATGTGAAATATTACATGTTCTTTTAGGTGAGGTCACTGTTTTATTAGTTTTACTTAACTCTTACTTTGTTAAAAGAGAATTCTTAGGAAATGAGAGTAACCTGTAAATTAATATAAAAACAAAGCATATCAGCAAAACTTTAAAATAAAGCATAAAAGTTGACAAAAAAGAAAGCCAAGGATGAACACCTTTGGTTACTGTATATCTCACTTTTGTACCTTTCTTAATATTAATATAAACTTTTGAATGATTGTATTTCTCATGATTATCATAATCACTTAAATGAATTGGGTCCAGTTATAAATCAGGGAAAAGCAAAGTTGATGGAGAATGTCTTTTGTTCAGATTTTGATATGCAAATGAAAGGGCAATCCGTAAGAATGGCCAATTAGTGCACCATGTTGGAAAAATATAGCAGATAGACCATCTAGAATTGAATGGGAGACTGACAGCAGGATGGATTGCCTACAAGAAGCTGGGGAGTACTTTTAATGACCCTAAGCTCATCTCTGAAACAAAGGTTCATCTTTTTAACAAGAATGTTTGTCTGAAAGTCATAGAATAGCAAAATCTTTGAAGAATTAATTCAGGTTACCCAAAGTGAGTATGAGTAGACTGCAATGCATTGTGCAGAACTGTTCAAGTGTCATACAGAATTTCATCAGAGATACCTGATTAGAAAAAGGCAGGCCAGTTCCTTAGCTAGAATGAGGTAAATCAGTAAGCAATCCATCTGGTCTTCTGGTAACCATGTAAGGTCAAGAGAACTAGAGGAAAGCCCATAGCATATTGCATGAACATCCCAATGGTGGATTTATGGGAGGATATAAACAAGAATGGCATAGTGTAGGGAAATTTGTAAGGGCAATCTGTATCATTGGAGGAAGTTCCCATATCATTGAACTCATAGATCTACTGAAGTACTGAAGCACTTAAATAAGCTGATCATCAGAAGGTCATTGAATAATATTTTAGCTATTAACATTTAAGAATATTTTATTAATTTGACATGTATTTGGGAAATAACGCAGAGTAAATATTGAAGGAGGTGTTTTACGCTATTGTATCAAATTATTTTTTGAAATCCAACAAAAACAATCCAAATAACTTTTAAAAGTACATTTATAGCAATAAAATACTAAATATATAGCAAAAAAAACCATTCCATGGCACAATGTGGCCTTTGTAATGGTAAAATTTCATAAGCAGAAACAAAGGAAGATCTAAGTAACCAGGGGAAATACCTTGGGAAAATTTCAATGTTCATTATTGGGTTAAAACAACATAATAAAACTTGTGATATCTCCTAAATAGTTTAAATATTAACAACAATACTAACTAATGTACAAAATGCTGTGTTTTTAAACAAAATTATAACATCATAAAAGAAATATGGAAACAAAAATGTCCTTGGATAGTAAGGGATAATTTGAAAAATAAATAACAATTAAGGTATATTTGTCCTCCTAAACTTTAAAATATATCATAAAAATATAACATAAGAACATATAAAAATACAAAAAAAATCTGACATTGAGTGAAAAATAGAAAAACATATAACTGAAATACAAAAAAAAATGTCCTTAAAATAATAGCCAATATTCAGAAGTTCAGAGTTTGGGAAATTTTGGAAACATAAAAATCATGGAAAAGGATTCATTATTTAACACATTTTATCATTATAGTTGACAAAAATAAATTTGGTCCTCGTCTCACACCATACACTATAATAAATTTCAGTCTGATCATTGACTTAAACATAAAATAAAACATTTAAATGTTGGAAGGGAATGAAGTAAAGTCTGTCTTGATGTGGATGAGTATGTTTTAATCTATTAAGCAACTAGACTAGCTTATTTGAGGACAAGGTAGATTCAATTAAATAAAATGCAAAAAAAAAGGTTTTCATAGCAAGGAATTGTATAGTTAAAACAAAAAGACAAATAGTAGATTGGGAAAAATATTTATGGAACCTATAACCAATAAAATGCAACATTTACAATGCTATTACAAGCATAGCATTGCCTTAATTATCTAAATCACTAAAGGATCTGAACAATTTACAGAATAGAAAATACTATAAATGATTACTTGAACAAATGTCCAATCTCATTAATTATCAAAAATACATACATTATAGGAACTTTGGCATACTATTTCATACCTATCAAATTGGTGGAAGCAAGCAAAGGTGACAAACTCAAATGTTAATGGAGTTGTGAAGAAAAAGTATACTCATACATTGCTGATAAAATGGTAAGTGGACAGGCTTTTCTTGTGGAGCAATTTTGTAGTACAACGAAACCTTACAAAAAGATTCATGCCCTTTGTCTTCTTATTGGAAACATAGCCTGAGCTTTATCAAAATGAAAAAAAAAATTGTGTTTATTTTCAAAGATGCTAAATGAGGTGTTATTTGTACTTTCAAAGAACTAGGGAAAAAAAGGTCTAACACCTGAGGAATGGCTATATGTTATACATATATATGTATGTACACATACACACACACATAAGTACAATATATTATTCATGTCTTATAAAATGCCTGTCTTGAATAAAAATTCGTGTCTTATAAAATGTAATTCAAATAAAAATAGGACAAATATAGGAAAAATTGAAAAGATACATGAAATGTGAAGTAAAGAAAGAAATATAAAAGTTTATATATTGAGTCCAAATATATGAAAAGGAAAAAATATAGAATTGAATGAATGAAGAAATTTGAAGGGGACACAGAAAGTATAAGTAATGTATTGTTCTGAACATTTTTGCAGGTTACATTTCATTTTTATATAGCTGTAAGGATTTGTGATTTCATCTGTGTGTGTACTTTCTCTACCAATACAGATTTCAATCCGTTCCTCAACAACTTAGTAACCAGAAGTCTTTAAGAATTGCTTTGGCCAAAAGTTTCATACTCTGTAGCCAATCAGGTGATGTACCTCTCCTGCCTTAGATAGGCTGCTCTGAGGTAAGAGATGTACATTCTGTTTCACTAGTCTACACTACTCTGGAAGCATCTCCACTATAGTAAGAAGCTTAGTGGGATCTGACAGAGCTTGCAGGTTGCAGATATAAGTTTAATTGGTTTTGTTGCTACTTAAGGTTTAGTAGATACTAAATGATTCAATTATAAAGTGTCTTTATGCCATGGCAAAGCAATTCTTTAGGAAAATGCGTGTATTTTAAGTAATGTTTTACTTATAATAACTTTTAGTAGTGTTATATTTATAGAAATGCCTTTGAAGAGAAGATTCCAATTCTACATTCTAAAGCAAAGGTTCTTAACCTGGGGTCCATGGACCCTCAAGGAGTCTATGTAAAGGCTTCAGGGAGTAATAAGTAGCTTGGAAAAACCCAACATCTTTATTTTCACTAACTTCTAAAATTTAGCATTTCTTTCAATTATGAATATAGACAATTAAAAATTATTCTAGAAAGAGATCCACAGGTTTCACTTGCCTAAAAAGAGTATAATACACAAAAAAGATTAAGAATCTCTCATCTAAAGAAATCATTCATAAGAATAGAAACAGGGAAGAGTAGAAGAAAGCATTTCATTTAAGAAGACTTTGGAAATCCTTGTGTGTGTGTGTGTATATATATATAATATGTATATATATATGTATATATGTATATATGCATATAGTATATCATCAGACTCAGATTTCTTAGAATAGCAATGGTTTATTTAAAATAATGACGGATCCTAATAGATGTACTGTGTTCAGAGTTGTTCTCTCCACACCTTTTTTTTTTTCTTCCTATGCTAGAGTCAGGCATTAAGAACTGGCTTCTAGAGGTTACAGACAGGATTTAACAAGTCCTTGCTTGCCTAAGAAAGCCCAATGGAAGCAAGAGGACAGAGCCCTGTGTTTGTGACAAAATATTATCTAAGTGAAAGAGGTTTAGGTCTGGTTCATGTTTTAGGGCTGTTTGTTACAGTTTGTTACAGTTACATTACTAAACGAAATAATGTTCGTTTAGTAATGAAACATTTGAAATCACTTCAGAGGCATTTAGTTAGCTTCATGTGTAAAAGAGATACAGAGCTGTGTTCATTGTATACAGGAAGCCAGTTGGATAATATGAATATAACTTAAAAGACCAATCAGGAAATTGCTGGTAAAGGTTTACTAGCATGTTGGCCACTTATCCTTTTAACCTCATTGTATGTGAAGCTTTGTTGGTTACTGAAATCAACATGGATACAGGAATGTTGAATTGGACCTGCTTTGATACGTAGCTTACCAAAAATAAATAAATAAATAAAATAATGGCATCCTGAAAAAATGGTCCAAATTTGATTTTATTTTAGTCATGAGAAGTCAGCTCCTCCAATGAAACATTGCCCCCTACTGTCATAGTAAGGAGGTAATATTGAAATAGAAGTGGTGTCCCTATTGCACAAAGGGAAGTAGAAAATTGGCAGCTTGCCCACTGAGTCAATAACTTATCCATTTTGACTGATATGTACCACGAATTTACCATGTAAAGATGAGTTTTCAGTCTCACTTTGTGTTGTGTAGATTTAATCTCGGCTTTTTACATTCCTCATCCTCCTACATCATCCTACTCTCTGTAACCTTTTACAGTGATGACATTTTCCCCTTTATATTCACTCCTCCATCCGTTGGGCTCCCAGATATGACTGTCCTCTTTCTGCTTATCTAACCAGTCCCCTTTGTCTCCTAATCCTCATCCTGATCTTTTCAGGTGGTTATTTTCTAACTTCTGTACCCTGTCTCTTCTCTTCTCTTGATACTGTTTTCTTTATCAATCTAATTTAGTTCCATAGCTTCAACTATTCCCTTTTCCAAAATACCTCCCACACCTATATTTCACTCATTAACATCTGGACCTGTAGCTGCAATTGCTTATAGAACATATCCACATGCATGCCCCAAATCTTCTCCCTAAAGCTGTTTCTACATGTGACTTCACTATTTCTGCCCGTGGCATCCCTGTGTTACTCTATTGCTTCTACTGTAAAGTTCAAATTTCTTGGACCAGCATCTCAGGTCTTCCAAAATGTGACATAGCCCTCTTTTTCCCCCCAATATTATCTCATGCTTATAGAATTTCAGAGTCTGATGAGAACTCAGTGGCCATCAAGTCCAACTTATATCAGAAAAAAGTTAACTTTATGCTAAATATGATTAGTCATATAGCTTATTCATGAATACCTTCAGTGACCCACTATTTCCCAAGACAAGTCATTCCATTTAGGGATATGTCTAAGTATCAGGATTTTCCCTCCTGTACCTTAAACCTAAATTTGCTTCTTTGCAATTTCTATCTCTTGCTCCTAGTTCTGGTTTCTGGGGCCAAATAAAACAAATATAATCCCTATTCTGGGTAACAACCCTTTTGTGCTATTTATTTATAATCAAACAGGACTACTACCATTGCTCAAATGTGCCTAATATTTTCTTGCCACCATGCCTATGCTTCTGTCATTACCTGTGTCTGGAATTCCACCCTACCTCCCTCATCTGTTGAATTCCTTCCCATACTTTAACACTCAGCTCAATTAACTCTTCCTCCATAAAATGCACCCTGGTCTCCCCAATCAGTAATGAGTTTTCTCCTCTTAGACCCCATGCAGAACTTGTTTGTATAGCTCAGGTACACTTGGTGAAAGACAGTGTGATATATAGTAGGAAGAACATTAAAGTCAGAATATAGAAGCTAAAATATCAGCTCTAGCACTTGACTAGCTGTGTGACCTTATGCAAGTCACTCCAACCCCTTAGAGTTCAGTTTCCTTATCTACAAAGTACAGAAAAAAAATACTTGTGATATTTATCTGATATGATTATTGTGTTGTTTGTAACCTTAAGGATTTATGGAAATAGGAATTGTCATGTATTAGTATTAAAATATAACACCTGGTACAAAACAGAGGAAACAGATTTTGTCAGGACTATAACAAGGCATGGCAGCTTGGGTTTTGCTCCAGGGTGCTGAATTTAAAGGGTGCTAGATTTAGTAGGTACTGATGATACTTGAAGTCTTTCAACAACAAAGTAGGAAAAAGCAGACTTTAATGAATAATAATTAATTAAGATAAGAAGCTACCAGGTGGCAAGCGGGGATGAGTCCTCTTCACCCCCCCCCCCATGATTGCCTTCCCACAAGTAGCTTTGCACTGGTGTCCAAGGATCTCTTCCTCTTCATCATGAGGTGGCTTTTCACCAGCCCAATCACTCAAATAAAGGCATATTTCACGGTACTTGCCCCAGGCACCAAATTCCTGGTTACGCTTCTGGATTTTCTATTATAGTGATTTGCATGTATGATATTCCCTATACAACTATAATTTTCACAAAGGTAATGACTATATATTCTCTAAGCATTGTATGTCCCCAGTGCCTAGCACAATATTCTACATACAGGAGGTACTTTATAGATGTTACACACACACACACACACACACACACACACACACACTTCACATATATATATATATATATATATGTATATATATGTGCATATTCAAATATAGCAATGTTTAAGTGTGCCATGAGGTTAATGAGATAATAATAATTCTTCAATAGTCTTTGAAAATTAATTGTTTTTTTGTAATGATTGAGTGTACATGTGTTCAATGAGATTTGTGAGAATAGCAGTGCAATTTCACAAATTATTTTTGCTAGGATAACAGGCTGCATATGTTACCATCTTCCAATTAAAACCCTCTATGAGGTTTCTGCTTATGTCTCACCAAATTCTCCTTAACATTTTGGTTTCAATTCTTTTGTTAATGTGAAACTAAGCTTCAGTGGCAGAAAAGAAGCTTTGTGCTATCATTGCCTCAGTCAACTAAAATTAAAACATATCTGTTGAAAAACATTTTCATTATTGCCAGAACTGAATTGCTCTAACACCACTAAAAAAGCTCATAAATTACTCAAAATTGTGTGTTCTGCACTTTCTCCAAGTAATCTCCATGGAAAAGCAATGTAAATGGTGTGTAGCTTTTGATGAATTACGCTACTCTCATTCCTAATGTAAGATTGAATTTCTCATTATTAAATGGTAGTAAGCCAAGATGGTTGGTGGCCTAATGGTCAATTAAATTTCAAATGGACTTCAAAGAACCAGGATTAGTTATTTCCTCTTTGCTTTCAATTCTTTAATAATCTTTTACTCAAATCCCCAAGTAATTTTTATAAGTCAGAATGTACTTCATTTGTAGTGGTTGTTAAAAGAATTGCAAAATTCCTTTCTGTGTTTTTTTGTAACAACATTAAAAAAAAGCAGGTAGGGTTCAGAAAAAATTAATCAGTGATAGAATGATAATAGAATTAGGATTGATGGCTCTCCATTATCATGTCAGGAACATACCATCTTCATTGCACTATGTGCATTGGTTTAGTCTGCTTTATTCTCTTAGGCACTAATGTATAAGTCTGAGGCAGATACAGTGGATGTTTTATGCAGTGAACATAAATCTTGCCATAAATACGACCAGAACAAACAACATAAGTTAAAAGAAGTAATATCTTGACAAATTCTAGGTAATAGTCCTTCATCTGTCCTATGACACTACATATGATTTTGTGGGGGTGGGGGTTTGTGGAAGAAGTAGCAGTGAATTCACATGAGTTTCCATATTTCTCATAGTCATGGATATATTTTCAGGCCCTTCTTTCTATGTCTATAAAATCTAAACTGGATCTGAGATCACTCCTAGTTGGATGAAGCACTATTAGACTTGGATTGAAGAAATCTGAGTTTGAATTATCAGTTCCCATTATTGTTATTGTTCAGTCATTTTTCAGTCATGTTTGACTCTTCATGGTCCCATTTGGGGTTTTCTTGGCAAAGATATTTCTTGCCATTTCCTTCTCCGGTTCATTTTACAGGTGAGGAAACTGAGGCAAACGGGGTTAAGTGACTTGCCCAGCTAAGTGTCTGAGGTCAAATTTAAACTCAGGAAGATGAGTCTTCCTGCCCCCAGGCTCAGCATTCTATCCACTGTGCCACTTAGCAGCCCATATCAGTTTCCATAATGATTAGCTATAGAACCATGGGCAAATCATGCTAAGCATTAGTTTCTTAGGATTACTACCCATCCTATCAGGTTGCTATATAGATTCGCTTCATGAACCTTACAGCATTATTGATAAATATGAAAATATTACATACATTTTAGCTGAAGTGTTGGAACTAAGTTGTATTTAGTCAAGAAACACATGCATTTCTAATATGTTTTGGAGTTCTGGGGAAGGGTTAGATTTTTTAAAATTATGATGGATTTATACATTTGCGTATTTTCCTTTTTTTCCTAAGGGCAATTTTGAGACATCTTGTATTCAGACTAGAATGAGAGTATGTCTGACACAGAACAGAAGAAGAGTCATTTTTTAATAAAGGATTATTCATTTGCAGTGGAACAGACTTCAGAGACATGAAGTGACATGCCACTACCAGATTAGGTGGCAGGATAGCAGAGCAGATAGCGCGCTGGACTTAGGTCAGCAAAGCCTGAATTCAAATCTTGCCTCAGACATATACTTGCTGGGTGATCTCTCCTTAGTTTCCTCAGCTGTAAAGTATAGATAAATAGCACCTACCTCACAGGGTTGTTCAAGCATTTTGCAAACCATTAAGTACTATATAAATATTAATGATGATGATGATGATGATGATGATGCCTATAATTTCAGCCCAGGTCTTCTGATTCTGAGTCTAGCATCTTTTATCGTATCATGCTGCTTCATCTAAGTCCTTCAGCTTTTGACAGAAGAACACCTAAGAGCATTAGGAAGAATTTAAAAAGTGCTGTTAAGAATACAGCTATTGAAGATGGCAGAGTACAGGAAGAAACCAAGTTGAACTCTCCCAGCATTCTCCAAACAACTTAAAATAATGCCTCAAACAAAATTTTGGAATGGCAGAGCTAACAAAAGGATGTCCAGCCTAAGACAACTTAGGAGGTCAGCAGTAGAGGTCTGTGACATTAGGGTGATGCCTGTCTGGAGCACCTACATGGAGTGGCAGCACCAGCAGTGAGCCTTTGAGGTGACAGCAGCAACAGCAGCAGCAGCAGCATCTTTGAGAGCTTTAAGCCCAGACAGCAAGGGGGTCAAACAACTGGTTTATAGTATCAAAAAAGAGATTACAAGGTACCTTTCACTGGACTGAGTGCAGCTGGTGCCAATTGTCGACTCTATTATCCATCAGCAGTTCTAGGTTGCAGTTCCAGGGCAGAAAGGAATACTTGTAGTCAGTCACGAGGGAACAGGGGCCCTAGTTTCAGTTCCTAGGCAAAGAGGATCACTAGCAATATGGCTTCAGGAGAGCAAGGGACTTGGTTCCAGGACCAAGAGGAGTGCTAGTGCTTTTGGCTGCAGGGAGGCAGAGGCCCTCCCCAGATAAAGACCAGATTGCAGATCAGGAAAGCAATGACTTTACCTGTCCCTGAATCACACCACCTTGGAAGCATCAAAAATTTGAAGACTCCCAGAACTTGCTATGTAAACAGTAGCATGAAAAAGCCTGGAGAGTGAAACAGTGCCTCCCCATCCCCAGGTGAGCATAGGCCAACTTTAACATAAAGTTCAAAGTCAAGAAATAGGCTGGAAAATTAGCAAACAGCAAAAAGTACTTAACCATAAAAAAACTACTACATGGCTAGGAAGATTAAGACACAAATTCAGAAGATAACATTGTGAAAACAGCTACAATGAAAAGAAAAATTCTAATTAAATTCAACCCAACAAGAATTCCTAGAAGTGTTTTTTTTTAAGAGAAAAGAGGGTTAGAGGAAAAATTGTGAAAGAAATTAGTGATGCAAGAAAATTATGAAAAAATATTGCAAATTTATAAGAATACAAATTATTTCCCAATTGATAAATGGTCAAAGGATATGAATAGACAATTTTCAGAGGAAGAAATTAAAGCTATCTATAGTCACACTAAAAAATGCTCCAAATCACTATTGATTAGAGAAATGCAAATTAAAACAACTCTGAGGTACCACATCACACTTATGAGATTGGCTAACATGAAAAAACAGGAAAATTATAAATATTAGAGAAGATGTGGGAAAATTGGAACACTAATACATTGTTGGTGGAATTGTGAACTGATTCAACCATTCTGTAGAGCAACTTGGAACCCTGCCCAAAGGGCTATAAAATTGTGCATATCCTTTGATCCAGCAATACTGCTACTAGGTCTATATCCCAAAGAGATCATAAAAAGGGGAAAAGGACCCTCATGTATAAAAATATTTATAGCAGCTCTTTTTGTGGTGGTAAAGAATTAGAAATTGAGGGAATGCTCAGAAAATGTGGAATGGCTAAACAAGTTGGGTATATGAATGTAATGAAATACTATTGTTCCATAAAAAATGATGAAGCACATTTCAGAAAAATCTAGAAAAACTTACATAAACTGATGCTAAATGAACTGAGCAGAACCAGGAGAACATCGTACATAGTTAACAGCAATATTGTGCAATGATCAAAATTGATACTTAGCTCTTTTCAGCAATGCAATGATCTAAGTCAATTCTAAAAGACTCATGATGGAAAATGCCATCCACATCCAGAGAAAGAACTATGGAGTCTGAAGGCAGATTGAAGCATACTATTTTCTCTTTTATTTTGTTTTTTTCTTTCTCGTAGTTTTCCCTTTTTGTTCTGTTTCTTCTTTCACAATATGACTAATGTGGAAATGTGTTTAATGTAATTGTACATGTATAGCCTATATCAGATTGCATGCTGTCTTGGGGAGGAAAGAAGGGAGGGGGGAATTTGGAACTCAAAGTCTTATAAAATTGAAAGCTGAAAACAAAAAGTAAATAAATACATTTTAAAATAAATAAACTTTTAAAATATCTTGGTAAAAAAAAAGGGGGGGAGGAGCACAAAAATATTGAAGAAAATAAAACCTTAAAAAACAAAATTGGCCTAATGGTAAAAGAGACACAAAAATTATCTGAAGAAAAAAACTTCTTAAAAAGCAAAATATATTAAATGGAAAAGGAGGTACAAAAATTCACTGAAGAGAAAAAAAACGCTTTAAAAAAGCAGAATTGGCCAAAAGGAGGGAAAATATACAAAAGTTTACTGAAGAAAATAATTTTCTTTAAAATTAGAATTGGGGAGGAGTCAGAGCCAATACAGGGATTCACCTGAGCTCTACCAAATTCTTTTCCAAACAACATTAAAATAATGCCACAAAACAAATTCTGGAGTGGCAGAACCAACAAAAGAATGAGGTGAAACAATTTTCCAGCCTAAGACAATGTAGAAGGTTGGCAGAAAAGGTCTAACTCACTAAGGAGAGCAAAATGCAATCAAGCACCAGCTGGTAGCTTCTAGAGTTCTCAGCCCACAGGGGATAAGGCAACTAGTGAGAGGAAGACTGGGATTCTTTTCTGGCACTCAGAGCAGGATTGTTTAATTGTTCATACACAGTTCTGGTCACAGCCCCAGGGGGAGGAGCACTAGCAGATGCAGGGACCCCGGGTGCAATTCCAGAGTGGAAAAGAATGCTTGTGGTCACTTACAGACCAGAGTACAGGCCAGGAGAGCAGTAACCACACCTCTATCATAGCATCTTGGAAGAACTGAAAGCTTACAGACCCCCAGTGCTAGGTTTGAAAACATTTCAAGCAGCCAGAAAAAAATACTTCAAACACCTTGGAGGCACAGTCAGTATCGCACAAAATTTATCAGCTATCACCTTACAGGAGCAAAAGTCTTGGAAAATGATATTCCAGAGGGAAAAGGAGCTAGGATTACAAACAAGAATAACCTATCTCAACTAAGTATAATCCTGCAGGGTGAAAATGTATTTAATGAAAGAGAAAACTTTCAAGCATACCTGATGAAAAGACCAGAGCTGAATAGAAAATTTGGCATTCAAACATAAGACTCAAGAGAAGCATTAAAAGGTAAACATGAAAAGGAAATCATAAGGGACTTATGTTTAAATTGTTCGCATTCTTATATGAGAAGATGATACTTACAACTCCTTAGAATTTTATCATGGTTAGGGCAGTTAGAAGGACTCTACATAGATAGAGTGCATGAGTGTGAGTTGATTATGTTGGTCAAAGGATATGAACAGATAGCTTTTAGAAAAAAGAAATTCAAGTTATCTATAGTCATATAAAAAGTGTTCTAAATCACTGTTGATTTTTGTTAATTCATTTCAGTCCTGTCCAACTCTTTGTGACCCCTTTTTGGGCTTTTCTTGGCAAAGATACTGGAGTTGCCAATTTTCTTCTCCAGTTTATTTTACAGATGGGGAAACTGAGGCAAATGGGGTTAAGTTACTTGTCCAGGGTCACACAGCTACTAATTGTCTAAGGCCAGATTTGAACTCAGGAAGACAAATCTTCCTGATTCCAAGCCCAGTGTTCTATCCACTGGTCAACCTAGCTGCCCACCACTATTGATTAGAGAAATGCACATTAAAACAACTTTGGGGTACCACCTCACACCTATCAGAAATAACAAATGTTGGAGGGACTGAGGGTAAAGAGGTTCACTAATAAACTATTGGTGGAGTTATGAACTAGTCCAATCATTCTGGGGAACACTTTGGAACTCTGCCCAAAGGATGATAAAAACCTGTGCATACCCTTTGACCAAGCAATACCACCGTCAAATAAGTACACCAAAGAGATCAAAGAAAAAGGAAAAGTAAATACACACACACACACACACACACACATATACATATATATGTACATATGTATGTATGTATATACATATATACAAAAATATTTATGGCAGCTGTTTTGTGGTAATAAAGAATTGGAAATTAAGGGGCTGCTCATCAGTTGAGGAATACTAAACAAGTTATGACATACGATTGTGATGGGCTACTATTGTGCTGTAAGAAATCATGAGACTGATGATTTAAGGGGGGAAAAAAAACATGAGAAGATGTATATGACTGATGTAAAGTGAAGTGAGAACCAGGAGACCATTGTGCACAGTAATAGTAGTGTTGTAATGATCAACAACTGTGAAAGACTAGGACATTCTGATCAATACAATGATTCAAGGCAATTAGAGAGGACTCATTGTGGAAAAAAAAATGTCCACTTCTGGAAAAAGAACTGATGAACTCAGTGCAAACTGAAATATAACTTTTTCACTTTTTTGTGATATCACTAATATGTAAATATGTTTTGCATGGTTTCACCTGTATAATTGGTAACATTTTGTTTGTCTTCTCACTGGGTGGGGGAGGGATTGAAGAGAGGAAAAGAATTTGGAACTTCAAATTTAAAAAGAAAAGAAGTTAAAAATGAAGGATAAATTTATTTTTTTTAAAAAAAGAACGTTATAGCATAATAAAGACATGGTATGAGCATTGAGAATATATGGGTTCAAGTCCTACCTCTGACATGTAGTAATTAAGGAATGAATAAATGAGTAAAAAAGACATTATTAAGTGGAAAAAAAATGCAGCTGTCACTGATCTTGTGCTTCATCCCTCAGACCTGGGGGTGGGGGGAGGTACAGTCTTTATTTTATAGCTTAGGAATCAAACTTAAATAGAAATGACTCCCTGAAGACACATATTGACTTAGAAAACCACAAATTAACATTTTACTTATTGTATTATGTTTTTGTCTATTTTGTTAAACATTTCCCAATGACACTTCTACTTGGTTCAAGTTTCCCTCAGTATTTTTCTCCTGTGAACTGTTGTTGACAAGGTTGATACCATTGGTTACAGTATAGCTCAAGCTCATGCCTTTCCCAGAAATGCACTTAGCAGGATCACAGATTCCTTGCTGTAATTGATCTTTGACATCACTGAATTCAACCCCCTCAGTTTACAGATAAGGAAACTGAGGCCTAGGTTAAGTGATTTGTCCAGAGTCACACAGCTATTCGGTGTCTGAGGTTGGTCTTCCTGCCTCCAAATCCATTCTGCTGTTCATACCACCAGAAAACTTGAAACACAAAAAAGGAAAAAAGCACCCAGGTTAATGGATTCCCTTGGCTGCCCTGCCCTGCCTTACCAAAATGAAGTCTCAACTCCCTTTCTTGCTCTTTCTGCTTCCAAAACATGCATGTCTAAGAATGTGGCAGCCTAAAAACCAGCCCAGGAGCTTGTTCTTTCATTAAGTACCCTCACATCCATAGCAACTGTTGTATTCTATACACACCAATGGTCCTGCCTTCCGTATTGTGCTTATAGCATATAGTCACTAAGGCCAGTCTTTTGTTTCATCTCAACAAGGAAGGAAAGTGACCTTGCCTCAAAGGGTATATAGAATTGAAAGGTAATTAAGGCCTTCATCCATGCATCCCTCTCTGCCTTCTTTGATATTAGTCTTCCTCCTAGCTCATCTGTGAAAAGAATAGACGACACTAAGACTTACTCCCTTTTCCCCTCAGTGTCCTGCCTAGATGAGTACACTACTGGCTTCTGTACCTCTTTTTTCTCTAAGGCATCCCAACTCCAAACTTACAAATCTTATCTGTTGAGGCTACTTCTTGCCCTTTGTAAACACAGCTCTGCAGGCTGCTTTTTCCACACTGAGAATATTGGTGAAATCTTTAACTTGTGCTACCTGACTCAAGGCCCCAATTATTGCAGTGGAATTGTGAGAATGTAGATTCATCCTTGTGGTCCAGGTTCATGGACTTGAGCACTAAGCAAGGAAAGGTTCTCAACCTGAGCCACTGAATCTCATTTATTGTCTCTTCTGAAAAGTGATCAACCTTATTGACACCCAAACTGCCAAGTCCATAGAATATTTTTTTTCTGCCCTGTCATCCCTCTCCTCTTCCTGGGGTCAATTTCAGCCACAATAACTCTCTAAATGATGACCTTTCCCAGGATTGACACATCCCATCTCCCCACTAAGTTGCAGGTAGTAAACATAATACCCTGGGACCTCTCCCCAAAACCTATCAGGGATCACATGGCATAATCTGATTAGTCCACTAGTCCAAAGCAAACACTCCCTAAAATATAATCAGAGCAGATGCTTTTGACATACCTCTATGACTATTTTCCCTGTTTATGTCAGGCTTTTTTTCTTCTCTTGGGGCTGCCTGCATCATTGAATTAAGTGATGAGCCTCCCCTCTCCCCTACCCCTTCCCTAAAAAAAAAAAAAAAAAACAGAAGCAGGAGTCACCATGAAACCATGTGGCTATATTCTAATAGACTAATGTCTGTAGTTCATATTTCCTTGGGCAACTGTTTGCTTCAGAATGCCCTTGGACATTCATGATCTATATGGTCTCATAGAGGACCATGTAAGGATCTATATTAGCCTCCAGGCAATTGCCTTCTGGACCATCTCATGGACACCTGATATCCCAGTATAGGAAGTACTGCACAAAAGATGTTAGATGAATGTTAATCTATTCATTCTACCTATAGCATATTTTAGAGTCTGGAGGCAGGCTCTGGAAAGTTGAGTTAAATCAGAAATTTGGGCCATGAACAAACTTTGACATCTTTGCATTTTGTGAGCTCAGGACCAGCTGTGTAAGGGATGAACTCCTGGCCTCCAGGAGAGATTCTCACAACCCAGCCAAGCTCATGAAGAGCTGGTCCCTATCTCTATGAAAAGAGACTTCAAATCAACCTTGAGAGCAAGTCAGACTCTCTCCCATTTTCCCTTCCTCTCTCCTTTAACTCCTAAACCAATTATAATGTTCAAAGATCCCAAAGTTAGATCTGAGGAAAGAGATAGCAGATAAGACCTTCTTTTCCCACCAATGACTACCTTAGAATTTCTAGATATCAAAGGAAATATCCGTAGCATAATCAGAAATGATACTGTTCTCATACAAAAGAGGAATGCTGGAAAGCCATCTTGGAGAACTTGAGTGCTCACTGCTACCACATTATCCCACACCAGTTTTTGTTGTTGTTGTTGTTGTTGTTGTTTGTGTGTGTGTGTGTGTGTGTGTGAAGATCTGTACATTTGTATTGCCATTGTCTTCCAACCTCTTAAAGACTTGATGTGCTATAAATACTCTTAAATTAATCTGATTTGGATACATAAGTGTACATGGACTCTTCTCCGCACTCATGGCATTTGCTTCCAAATGTAGGAATGAAAATGTGTAGAACTTATTACTGTTCCTCTTCATATTATGAAAAAATCCTATGGACCTGGATAAATAACACTAATTATAATTCTAACTGGTGCCAATAGTAAGGTCTCCCTTCAATGGGTCCAGGCCAAGGTCCACTTGTACTACCATACTAGATGTTCATGAACAACTGAAAGGAAGCTCTGGTCAGTGGGCTCATGATACTGCCGCCATTTAGAGGACTAAAATCTCTAGCTTACTCTCGACTGCGTGAGCTCAAGATTTTCTTGTATCCTCAGTGCCTCCATATAGTCTTTAGAGTTATTATGAACTCTCTCTAATTAAGCAGTTATCTAACTTTACTATCATATCAATTAAGACCACCAGTTCACAAGACATAGTTAGATTCCCTGTTAAGAAATCCTTTAGGAGAAGCTAGGTGGTGCAGTGGATAGAGCCCCAGCCCTGGATTCAGGAGGACCTGAGTTCAAATCCGACCTCAGACACATAACACTTACTAGTTGTATGACCCTGGACAAGTCACTTAACTCCACTACCGCCCCCCCAAAAAAGAAGAAATCCTTTAATTTCTCATTTGAGTCTTTTCTAAATACTTGCATCTACATTTCCTCCTGCAAGACCCAAATTCTGATCAATTGAAGAAACATTTATTATGTGTCTAATATATTCAATCCAATTTAATTTTCATTTAATGAAATTTACACACACACACACACACACACACACACATACTTTCTTTATTGTCTCTGACTTTTCCAGAATACCTCTGCATTGGGTACCTAATCCTGGTTCCCTTTTCTCTTCCCCATCACCTTTTCAGCTTTCTTTTGTATGTTATCTTCCCCCATTAGATTGTATGCTTCTCAAGGCCAGGGAATGTCTTTTTGTTTTTTTAATTTGCATTCCCAGTACTTAACACAGTGCCTGGCACATAGTAGGTGCTTAATAAATGTTTATTGATTGATTGATATATGCTAGCAAAGACTCTCTCTCCCCATTGGAGGAATCCAATTATGGAAATAGTGGCATCCCACTTGCAACAGTGGTATCCCAAAGCATCCAGCCACCTTACCTTAAACTGATGGTCCCTTTCCTGCGGGGGATTCACTCCTTCTCAAAGGGACTCCCAAACCAACATTCCCTCCCCAAGATATGTTGTATCCACAGTGAAGAACAATTTTGCCAGAAGTGGTAGGAGCTGTATCCTAACCCCTCCCTCCATGCAAATTAGGTTACTTTTTTTTTCTTCTGCTAGGCAATGGGGTTAAGTGACTTGCCCAGGGTCACACAGCCAGTAAGTGTCAAGTGTCAGAGACCAGATTTGAGCTCATGTCCTGACCCTAGGGCTACTGCTCTATCTAGTGTGCCAACTAGCTGCCCCTATTTTCTTTTCTTAAAACATATTGAAACCATCCTTGAAATTCCATTGGTTTGGGTGTGTATAACTCAATTAATCAATTAATGAGGAGACTAAAGAGTCAGACTTTTGGAAGCAAAGAGAAGCATTTATTATGTATCAAGTATGTGCCAGACCCATGCCAAACGCTTTACAAATAATATTTCCTTTGATCCTCATAACAACCCTGTAAGGTAGTTGCTGTTGTTATTCCCATTTTCCATTTGAAAAAACTGATAAAGGTAGAAGTTAAGTAATTTGTCCAGTTTCACACAGGTAGAAAGTGTCTGTGGCTGGATTTGAACTTAGGTCTTCCTGATTCTGGACCCAACACTCATTCCACTATACCATCTTGCTGTCTAGATGCCTTTTGACATCACTTCTACATGGCCTGAGTACGAAGCAGCCAGGAGGAGTTCTAGGAGTGCTCCAACACTTGTCTGATGGATCATTCAGACAATGTAACTTCACTCAGCTTAATCAACTCAAATTATCCTTGGTGGCTCCTTGTTGAATATCTTTCTCCTGCTATAGCTAAGCAAATCTAATTTTGTTAACTGTTGAATGACCTATGAGTGTCTTATTTTGCTCCAGTATTGAAGGAATCAAGCCCAGAGCACAGCACTGGGTTATTGAAAAGCTCTGTGACTAGGTCTTAAAGAGTGATCTGGCCATCTTCCAGGAAACCAGGGCCTATATAATGTGAGTGTCATTGTCATCAGGCTGACATATATCTCCCCCACTACCCCTTTTACTTCTCCCTTCCCAACTCTTGCTCTGGGAACAATAATCAAATCAAGCTGCCATTGTTATTGGAAAGATCATAACAAATGATTGCCTTAAAACATCACTAATAATCCCTGGGACTCTCTGGACTAAGATCTCTTCCTTAATTACCACTCCCCTACATGTTTTCCATTCTGTTATTAAAAGGCAAAGACTGTCTTACTTTTATCGTTATATTCTAATCACCTAGTGCAGTGTATGGCATGTGGTATATGTTGAATAATCCTTGTTGATTCATTCAACAATGGGCTTGCACTGGCTTAGGAATACTAGTGTCTGTCTTCACTGCTTCTTGGACTATCAATAGGGAAACAATGGCAGACACAGGCAGCAGTTTTGTAACTGTAGCTGGCAGCTCTGGTGGAATCTGATGGAATGCATTGTCAACTGTTGGAGGCACTCCTGTTGTATCACAAACCAAGCAACTACTCCCTGAAGTTACTGCAGCTGTTTCCCCAACCCCTGTATTAAGTACAACATCAGATGTTCTCAGTTTACTAAAGGAGAGTAAGAAGGAATAAAACTCCATCTATCACTGGGTAAGGTTCCTGTCTTGTGACTAAAGTATAATTAAGAAAAGAAGGAACGGGTTGGAAGATCTTGTCAAGGACACATACATCAATGATCTTATGACAGTCATTACCTTCTTTCCCTTTGACATATTTGGTGCCCAGACATCAACAGCTTATAGCATAGTTCAGTGGATAGTAGTCTTATGCAATAAAGGGAAAACAAAGACAGTTAAAGCCATTGAGATAATTAGACTCCACACGACTCTGTCACAGCAAGTTCTTACCTGACTTTTTTGCTCTTTCCTTCCAAAACACACAGTTTTTTAACCAAAATATAGTGGGCCAGCCTATGATTAGAGACTCGGGTTTCCCTTGCTTTATCAACCGCCTTGAAGCAGCATCAGTGTAATAGAATGATGCCCTTTTTAGGTCTAATAACAACAGTTTCTTCTTCCCTACCCCACAAGTACCTCCTTAACTATGGAATCAAGTGGTAATGTTAGGGGTAGCATCTGCATCACCATACGTAAAGAATTTTTATGGTTTGAAGGAGATGGAGAGGAGGAATTCACTAGTTCTAGCTCTGATCATAATAAAGCTCTCTGAAGTCAGAAACAATCCGAATTATTTATCTTTACATCCCTCCTGGTACTCTAGATAGAGTAATATGCTTGATACATAATCTGCTTGTTGGGATCGATTGAATAGAACTATGCAGGCTCTAACAGCAGTTCCTAAGAACTTGTGATTTATCATAAGATACATTTATTTTTCAGTATCATCAAGAAGAGATGACAGGTCTGTTTTGAACAGAAGTGCTAAAAGGTAAACTGAGCAGAGACTAAAGTATTTTGGAAGTCACCTGGACAGAGAACAGTTAGACTAGCTAGGAAGAGTTAGGTGCAATGCAGCAATGGTTTTCAGGACTTTTATGGTCTAAGAACTGTGTATACCAGCAATATGAGTGAAACTTAAGATACAATAATTTAATCCTTATTTTGATACTTCAAGGAGTCATATTTAAATTGTTTGGATACTCTTTCCACTGCTAAAGATCTCAAACCCTCCCCGTCCTTGTCTTTGACAAACAACGCTTACAAATATTTCTTAAGTATCTTCTATGTGGAAGGCAATATGGTAGACTGTGAGGATAGAAAAGCAACAACAACAATAACAATAAAGGTGCTTGTCCACAAAGAGCTTAATTTTACTGATAGAATATAACCCAGGCATTGATTGAGGACAGAAAAATTGAAATTCATTTGTAGCTTATGAATAACATCATGATATTTCTATATGATTCATACCTCCCTTCTCCCCACCCTCCACCCCTGTGTTCTCCTCTGGGAATATCTGTATTTGGTGCATATTTTCTTCTACCCAGTGTTTCTTCTGGGAAAATTAGAATTTGGCTTACTTCAAGGATATTTGAGTCAGTTTATTGGCTAGCAACCAAGGTATCAAGTAAAGCACTATGAACATAAACATATTTATTACAAAAACAGATAAGAACATAAATAGGATTCAGACTCAAGTCCAATAAGAAGGGGAAAAAAACAAACCTCATAGTATCTATAGAGGAGTTCTAATATTCAGAATGCAAATACAATTGATGGTCTCATAACAAGTATGTGTTCTATGGGTCCATGGTGACCACTCTACCTGTTTGCTGCTGTCACCATGTCTGCCCCTCACAACTGTTACTTCTGGGCCACTGCTTACAATCCTGTAGCTCCATGGCTCTGCCCTTAGTGAAGTTTCCTTAGTCCTAAGCTGGTAACAAAGTAGAAAGTCTTTTCTCTCTATAGTAGATTTCCTTAAATAGATTACCTTTATGAGTCGTTATAGCTGAAAAAATGTCATCACTTGGTAGCCAGCCCTTTTATAATGAGCATCTCTGAACTTAAATGGGCTAATCTTCATATGACAGATACATGACTAGTCTATTTAGAAGGGAATCTTTCTAGATTGGCAGGACTTCACAGATTATATATTCTACTGTCACAGCCTTTTAGAATCATCTCCATGTCTTGGGGAAGACATGGGAACAGGCTTTTACTGAAGGATTTATGCTGTCCAATACTGGCATTATAGTTATCTATATTATCAAGGAATAATGTTTTCCACATTACCAAATTCTCCAAAAACAAACAAAGCCTGAAGTTTAACTTTGGACACCAGCATATTCATTTAAACCTTGGTGATACCAGTTTCAAGAGCTGTTCCCACAGTGACTATGGATATTATTGCTGAATCTAAAAGAGGCTTGGGAACTTTAAATAGTGACAGTTTAACTGCCATTCCTCAGTAGGGAGGGTGTGATTTAACTTTGATCTGGAAGGAGTCTTTGAGGAGAAAAAGAGTTTTAACTGCCATCTGTAAAGAGTTTGAGTTTTAACTGTCATCTGTGAAGACACTGGCAGTTTAACTGTGATTCTGGAGAGACTGCTAGTAATAAGGGCTTTCAAGAAAATGTGAGAAGACAGAGAAAATAGAGGATGAATAAAATTTCTTGTCTGATGGAATTGTTTCTAACTCATATTATGAAAAACATTATATAAAAATCATTCCTTGAAAAGTCTGTGAAGGTTGTAGAAAGTTTTACCTGTATTTCTGGAGAGTTACTTGTCATATCTGGAAAGAGAGTTTGAGAGGAGAGAAATGGAGGGGGGGGTATTCCCTGAAAGAACTGAGTTTTAACAAATGTTGGAAAATAATGAAAAGAAGCTTGCTTGAAAGACTTTGGCTGTTATCTTGAGAGCAGAAAGGTGGGACTTATGTTCCAGAAGTGAGAAGTCAAGAGTAACAATGATGATTAGAAGTAACTCTAGCTGTGATCTTTTCCACAGCTGAAAAATTGTAAATCATCAGTTATTTGTGCTTTTATTGGCTACACCTTAACAAATTTATAGCTAGTGACTTTGATATTGATTTAAGCCTAGGAAACTAGGGTTTTGACAAAGAGAGATTAGCAACTGCTTACGTGGAAGAAAAAGTTTCTCTTGCTTATTAAATAAATAAGGATTAATAAGCTGGGGTGAGAATTCAGACATAATTAATTAATGGGATAAATTTCAATTTTAATAATTAATGAAAATACACCCAAACTCATCCTATTTCCTTAGAAATTGAGAAAGAATATGATAATGACTCAAGTAGCAGGCTATGTGATGATGGCCCCATATGTGCTGCAAATGAATGTGTTTGACCACAAAACCTTGTTACACCTCTTTAATGGGGATTTTTCTAAAATATATTACACCTTTACATATTTTAACAGAGTTCACTGAATTTGCCTTATAGTAACATTTTCCCAATGACTCAAACTTATCATTATGAACATCTGTTTGCTAAGGTATGATGGGGGGAAAAAGCACTTGGCTAGAATTTAGGAAGCTTGTTTCTAGCCTGAGCATGCCCACTAAGGCTAATTGATGTTGGGTAGATTACTTCTCTAGCCTTCAGTTTTCTGACTTATAAAACAAGTTAGCTGAACTAATAGCCCTTTCAGCTTTATAATTCTGATTTCTACTTTTCAATAAATCAGGATTCCCAAACAGTAGATAGGGACGTATCAAAAAGATCTGAAGGCTCTGCCTACTAGCTCTCTCATATGATAGCCACCACCACACTTTTATTTTCCACCCTTTCAAGTAGACCCAGGATATATAATCTATGCCCATCCTATTTATAGGAAGACCTTTGTGTTATGTATGTGTTGGGTCCATCACATTCCATTTAATTCAGTGCAATTTAACAAGCATTCACCATGCACTGAAAACATAAGAACAAAAATGGCTAGCAGGGGTCTGATACCCAAGATAAGTAAAAAGATAATGAAAGATAATGAAAATTCTTCATGAATTCAAATCATCTGATCCAGATGGGAGTGGCCAGTTGCTAAAATAACTGAAAGATGTTAATGCTAAGCTTGGGCCTATCTTATTATCAAGCCACTGTGTGCTTTACCAATATTATCTTATTTGAGGCTCACAGCAATCCTGTGAGATAGATGCTATTACAGTTGAGGGAACTGAAGTAGCAGAAATTAAATGTCTTGCTCAGGTCACACAGCCAGTAGGCATGTAAGGCCACATTTAAACTCATCTTCCTGACTCCAGGTCCAGTATTCTGTCTACTATAGCAACCAGATGCTTCTATGAGATTGAAATGCCTAGTGAGAACTATAACTCATCTTGTCTCTCACAGAAGTATCTCCTTACATTGGGCAGAAATTAAAAATGGCACTTATACATACAAGTATGAATACTCTTATTAGAGCTGTAATAATAGATCCTGATGATGTAAGGCATAGGCATGCACGGGGATTGACCCATGAAGATATAATTGATGTTAATTTCTTTAAAATGTTCCTCATGTCATCTTTTGGGCCTTTTTCTTATTTTTCACAAAGGCAAAATAAGGTATATTGAGTTGTGTGGCTTTTAGGGCAATGAAACATGTACAAAATGAATTATTTAGTATAAGGCTGAGGTAGCCATCTCTCAAATGATATAATTGACCTCCAGAAAAATCACCTTCTTCACGTTTGTTATTAGAGTTCTTTGAGTTCAGCAGAAGCAAGCAAAATATTATCTAAAGTCATTCTAGGGTATTAGCTTTCACATGTCCCTGGCAGAACAGAAACACCAGAAGCATACAGATGTTACAAAGACCTTAAGAAAAGGAAATGGACATCTGCCTAGGACTAGAAACAGTAAGTTCAGGATTTTTAAATTAATTAGGGCAACATTGATTCACCTACCATCTAGGACACTAAGGTTCAGGAAAGGCCAGCAATTAAATACTTTGCTGATTCTAAGACATTTAAAGCTGTGGAGCAGCACTATACAGTGTACCTAAATTAATTAGAGCATCAAATTATGTTCTATAGGATTTCAGTCTTATAGAAGCAGCTGGATGCTTCCTGAACTCAGGAAGAGGAGTTTAAATGAGGCCTCACACACCTACTGGCTTTGTGACCTCAGCAAGGCATGTAATTTCTGTCTGCTTCAGTTCTTTCAACTGTAATAGCATCTATCTCACAGGATTGTTGTGAGCATCAGATAAGGTAACATTTGTAAAGTACACAGTGGCTTGATGGTAAGACAGGCCCAAGTAGGCCCAGGATATGTCATCTGTGCCCATCCTATTTATAGGAAGACCTTTGTGTTATGTATATGTAGGGTCCATTACATTCCATTTAATTTAGTACAACTTAACACACATTCAGCATGCACTGAAAACATAAGAACAAAAATGGCTAGCAGGGATCTGATACCCAAGATAAGTAAAAAACTAACAAAAGAGTACATAGTCATTCTTCATGAATTCAAATCATCTGATCCAGATGGAAGTGGCTAGTTGCTAAAAATAACTGGAAGATGTTAATGCTAAGCTATTGTCAAGTTATATTTGAAAAATCAAGGAAGAGAAGAGAAATAGGAAATAAACTAGAAGCCTTTCCAATAAGATTAAGATTAAAGCAATGATGTCCATATCACAAATGTAATTTGATATAGTGTTAGGAATTCTAGGTATAGCAATAAGAAAAGAAAAAAATTGAGGGATAAGTATATAGAAGAAATAAAATTATCATTTTTTTACAGATAATTTAATGGCCTATTTAGAAAACCTTAGAAAGTCAACTAAGAATCATTAAATTAATTAATAACTGCAGCAAAGTTGCATATATGAAATAAATCTACAGAAATGAGAAGGATTTCTGCATATTAGCGACAAAACCCAGAAACCCAGCAGAAAGATGAAGTTCTCTTCTATAGAATATATAAAATGCCTATTAATCTACCTACCCAGATATATACAAAAATTGCATGAATATATCTACAAAACATTTATTACATGAATGAATACAGATCTAAATAATTGGAGAAATATTAATTGGCATGGGAAGGCTGAGACAATATGAGAAAAATGATAATGCTAACTAAATTAATTCACTTATTAAGTGATATATCAATCAAACTACAAAAGAATTGTTCTGTAGTATTAGAGAAAAAATAACAAAATCCTTCTCACAATCAAGAAAGCTCAAGGAAATTATTGGGGGGAGTGGAAATGTGGTAAGTAGTGGTAGCAGTTCCAAATCTTGAACTATATCACAAAACAGTAGTCATCAAAATGATTTGATAATGGTTAGAGAGAGAGATTGAGTAAGGGAACAGATTATAATATACAATATACCAAAACAAATGAGTACAATAAGTTACTGTTTGATAAATTTAAAGACTTCCATAATCTGGCTCCAACCCACCTTCCCATTCATATTTCATACTATTCTCCTTCAGTCATTCTACGTTATAGTCAAGCTAGCGATTTCCTCCTTTCAGGGCTCAACATAGAATTCCATATCCTACATTTGAGTATTACCTCAAGTTGTCCCTTGTTCCTGGACTGCACTCCCCTCTCACCTCTTCCTTTCAGAATACCTGTCTTCCTTTAAGGCTTAGCTTAAGGGCTACATTTTCTGTGAAACCTTCTCTGATTATATTCCTCCTGGTTGTTCACATTCTTTCTTTCTCAGATTATCTTGTGTTTAGTTATTTTCTCTAGTAGAATAAAAGTTCCTTCCACAAAAGATATTTTTTTTGTCTTGTTATGCTCAGGCCCAGCATAATGCCTTGGGCATTTTCAGTGGTTAATCACTGTTTGCTGAATGAAACTGAAGAATAAGAAAGTCTAAATGTCTATGCAGGTAAGACTCATGAATAAATGAAACAAAACAAATTTGAAATATAGTTCTATTATGAAGAATAACTTTTGAACTCCTAGAAGCCTCTCTCCTCTAATTGAAACATTGCTCCTATGGTCAGTCCACTTGAGCCTTATGTCTGCTTCTGAAGTCATAGAATCATAGGAACATAGATTTAGAGATGGGAGGAACCACATTGCCATTTAATCCAAACCAATAATTTTATGGATGAAGAACACGTTATTTTCATTCATTCATTGTTGTTCATTCAATCATCCATAACACTTTGTGAAGTATTTTTTTTTCTGACCAATCCCTTTGGTATCCAGCCAAGTTCATTTTGCCTGCTCACCTCATGTCTTGATTTGGACCACTTTGTGCATAAGGCCTCGAAGATAGAGACTGCCTAAGTGGCTAATGCCCAGTGAGAAAAAGTGGGAAGAGAAAAAAGGAACCTGAGTAGGATAGCAAGGGAGAGCTTCTTCTAGCATCTAGAGCAGTTAGTGGCACATATTAGACACTATAAATGCATTGGTTGATTGCATACCTTAAAATGCAATATAAATATGGTACTCTTGAGGGGAAGTATGTCATAGTGAAAGAATACTGAAAACCAGAAAATCTGGTTTTGAATATCACTTTATGACTACAACCTGTAACTTTCCTCATCTGTAAAATTTGAATTAAATTTGTATAACCAGTAGGTATTCTAATAACAATTAGGAAATATTTGACCTTATGAGAGAAACCAAAAGTAAAATAGGCATTCATTCTTGCCTACTTTCTCCTCCTAAAGGATAAGAAAAAGGGGTAGACTTTTTCAGACCATTCTTTTCTCTTCCCAAGGGTTTTGACTTTCCCTTTGGTCCACTCTTCTACCTCACCCCTTCCTGAGAAATGGGAGAGTCTTAAAGGTACTCTTTGTTAAGTCATACTGACTCTGGTTCAACAATAGTTCATTTTAGCCTAAGGAATAAAAGCTCTGCATTTATTTTAGTTTTGCTTTTTGAGATATTTGACAAAACTATTAATAATCAAACTTAGAAAATTCTTTCTTATAATGGCTTCCCTTCCACTGTCCCAGCTGGTACTATCTAGCATTCTGGATAGAAGTACAATCCTCTGACTATTTTGTTTTTCTCTGTGTAGACCAAGCTAGTCACTGTTATTTTCCATTTACTCTACCTCCACTCCAGCATTCAATTAATTTATAGATATGCAACACATAATTCTTATTATATACATACACAAGTGTATATATATGTATATATACATATATATGAATATACGTATGTATGTGTTTGTGTGTATGTGTCTATTCATGGCAAGTGAAAATGTTTTCAAAGGCACAAGCTAAATCAGAAGTTATAAGCAGACTTAAAGAATAGAGAAACTTAGAAGTAAATTCTTTGTATCTTCATATGAAGATAGACACAGATAGGGAGAGGGTACTGAAGCACTTCACCAGATTCCTTAATCTCAGAGCAATTCAGTCACCTCTCAGCTAGGAATCTGACTAGATGTACGCTGCTTGGCTCTTCAGGCAGTCTCCTCAATACCATATTATTAATCCCCTCTCAGATCTGCCTCTCTGGCTTGCTTTTTCTTCATTCTCAATTCCAACTTCCTTTGTCTCTCTTCAAAAACAAAAAAAAAGAGCCCTCTAGGCACTCCAGCTCATCATCCTCCTTTCTTCCCCGCTCCCCACCAAATCTGGGGAGATTAATCTCACAATCTCATTCACAGGTCAAGAAGAGAACACTTTTCATGGGTCTACAATTCATGCTTAGACTTTGGAATTCTTGGTTCAGTTTCTCCTCTGGATACAATGTGAATCTATACTCAAAAATTCTGTTCTGTCCTTTTTTCTTTCCCAGCAGAAGTACCAAAAAGTAGAGGAATTAATTAAATTTCTTAGGCTTTGCCCCTAGGTCAATGGTGAAATGTATAAGATGGAGTTTGGAAGGTTATAATATATTACCAAAAGAAGAAAATTACACATGTCATAAAAAGATATATGACTGAAAATGAAGATGTCATAAATTAAAGCCCATATTCTGCATTAGTATTCTCAAAAAGTCAAACAATGTGATTAAGGAAGAGTCAGAATTCTGAGTGGTTATGTTCTGGTGGACTTATTGGAAGACATTGACAAGAGTCAAACAGTAGGGGCAGGCACAGTTTTTTATCTCTATACACATGGATGAAATCAAAGGTTATTTAGAGCATTGGAGTATAACATCTGTTAGAATTTCTTCTGCACTTTGCTAACAAGCTGTTTTATCTCTGGTATGTCATTGTACCCTTCTGGGCCTCAGCTTCCTCATGTGAAAAAAAAAACAACAACAACAAAGGGTTAGACTAGAAAGCCTCTCAGATCCCTTTCAGCTCTAGATTTATGATCTTACAATTTTGTCGAATTATTTACGGACCACTATCTCTTACTGTTAAAAGCAAACTATGAGATGCTGGCATCCACAGAAAAATTCATTCATTCACTGATAAGCACTGATAACCTGTAAGAAGAAGACTACTTCATAAAACTGATCAGAGTTAATAATGGAAGTATAAATAGCCCCTCAATTTGCCAATTGTCTTTGCTGTTGTAGATATCAATAGGTTTAATCTTTAACCTTGTTAAGTACCTTATCTCAAAATACAAGTACAATTTTGTTACATTAAATAATACTAAAGGTAGGTGGGATTTTGCACTCAAGAAGTCAATATATTGCTCAGATAACAGAACATTTTCAAAATGAAAATAAGTTTCATAGGTAATGCATATACACACACATGAAGAGGAAAATATTTTCCATTCAAAGTAGAAAACAAATTTTTGGTCTCATTTTGGGCTTAATTGGTGAATATTGGAAGAGTGTAGTCCTGGTCATAGTTTTGTGAATGCATAATTCAAATGGTGTTCAGAAACTTATTTGGCACAATGAGTTGTGTAGTGATGCTTCTATTTGGCAAGCAATTCCTTTGGGATAATGTGTGAAAGACCAATCCAGGTATATGCAAAATAGGTTCTCCTTCTAATGCCATAAAACCTTCTCTGTGTCTTAAAATATCACCTGACATCTGCATTTAGCTTAGTAGCTGCCCTTCATGACTGAAATAATGCTTTTAATACTGCAGGGTCCCATGCTTATTTATGTTCAACAGAAATTTTATCACATAAATTGCTTGTGTAAAATAGCCCTATTCCCCTGGAGAAGTTATATTGAAGGAAAAAAAGAAGCGTTTATTAAATGCTAGCACTTAAAAAATGTCTCATTTGATTCTCATAACAACCCTAGGAAGTAAGTGCTATTATCATCAGTCCTATTTTATACTTGAGAAAATTGAAGCAAGTGTTAAGGGACTTTTTCCAGGTAGTAAACATCTGAGGCAAGATTTGAAGCAAGATCTTTCTTACTCTTGGCTCAGTGTTCTGTCTACCATGCTACGGAGTTGCCCATTGAGCCCTGTTCTCCATGAGGAAGTTTTGTTTGTTGGGATGCATGTCTCTTAATCTCTGTAGAATCATTTTGATAGGTCAAACTAACTGTCATAATCTAAGTGTGCATTCAAGAGTCACCATTATTATGAAGGTAATCTCTGCCTCTTTTCTGACTCTGTGAGGGCATCATGGGTGTCATCCATGTTTTGTCTCCTAACTGGCAGCATACAGCAAAAATTATCCTTCTCCTAGGCTCCTTTCTCTTTCTATAACACTTCTTTTTTGGCGACCACATCAGCTCCCATAGATTTAATCATTATCTCTATGCAAATGACTTCTAGTATAATAAGACTTTCTTAGACTCCAGGTCCACATAATGAACTGCCCACTGGACATTTAGAACTCAATGTCATCTTAAATTCAGCATGTACACTCCAGAATTCATTATCTTTCCTCCAAATCTACCCCTTTCCAAATTTCACTGTTTCTATAAAAATGACCACTATCCCATCAGGTTCCCCTTTTATTCTTCAGTCTCTGCCTTCATATGCAATCAGTTATTATATTTTGTTGATTCTTCCATAGTAGCTCTCATATCCATCCTATTTTTTCTACTCACATTGAACCTATCCTAATTCAGGCCTTCTGTGCTTCTTGCCTGGACTATTACAATAACCTATTGTTTCACTACCTCAAGTATCCACTCTCTGGTTCATCTTCCCCACAGTTGGCAAAATGATATTCCTAAAATATAGGTGTGACCATGTCACTCCCTTGCTCAATACATTCAAGTGGCTGCTGATTACCACTAGGATCAAATATAAATTACTTTTGTTGGCATTTAAAGCTTTTTATAACCCGGCCCCTACCTACCTTTCCAGACTTATTATAATTCCATCCCTTCATATACTCTATGGTCTAGCCAAACTGATCTTGCTTATCCTCAGATACAACATTCCATTTCCCATCTCCATGCCTTTGGAAAGGTTGTCATCCAGGGTCTCATAAGTACTACTTCTGCCCTTCTACCTCTCAGAATCCTCATACTCTTTCAAAGTTCCACTAGCATGCAGTCTTCTATACCAAGCTTTTCTTGATCCCCCAGATACTAGTGCCTTGCTATCCCTTACACCTCCAAAATTTTGTTGTTGTGTTCAGTCATTTTTTTTTCATTCGTGTCCAACTCTTCACAATCCCAGTTAGTGTTTTCTTGACAAAGATACTGAAGTGGTTTGCCATTTCTTTCTCCAGCTCATTTTACAGATGAGGAAACTGAGGCAAACAGGGTTAAGTGACTTGCCCAGGGTCACACAGACAGTAAGTGTTTAAGGTCATATTTGAACTCAGGAAGATGAATCTTCTTGACTGTACGAGTGGTACTCTATCCAGTATGCCACCTAACTGCCCAGCTCCAAATTACCTTGTATTTGTTTCATTTAGATTTTGCGTAAATATATTTTATATATATACATATATATGAAATGTGTGTATGTATATATATCTGTGTGTATATATGTATATATGTATGTGTATATACATATATACATATATACATATATACATATACATATATACATATATACATATATACATACACATATACATACATACATATATATACATATATACATACATATATGCATATATACATACATATATATGTATATGTATATGTATATATATACGTATATATATACGTATGTATATATGCATATATGTATGTATATATGTATATATATGTATGTATGTATGTATATGTGTATGTATATATGTATATATGTATATATGTATATATATATGTATATATGTATATATGTATATATGTATATATGTGTGTATATATATATTATATATATATATATATATTGCCTCCCCTTACAGAATGTGAGATCATTTATGACAGGGTATGTTTCATCTTCTTTGTATTATTTACCATGCCTTTTAGTAAAAGCTTGTTTATTGATTGAAATATAAATGAATTTCTGTGCCTTCTTTGTGTCTTTTTCACCATTTCATTCTGCCTTATATTATATTTCTTTGTCTACTTCAGCTAAGTTGTGAGCTCTTTTATGGGAAGGATCATATTATATACATCTTTGTATTTGCCTATCTAAGGCAGTTAGGTGGTGCAGTGGGTAGAACTCTGGGCCTGGAGTTGGGAAGACCTGAGTTCAGATCCAGTCTCAAACACTTACTAGCTGTGTGACCCTGGGCAAGTCACTTAAACTCAGTTTTCTTATTTATGGAATGGGAAGGGGAGCTAATAATAGCACCTACCTCCCAGGTTTGTTGTGAGGATCAAGAGAGATAATATTTGTAAATCATTTGGCACATAGTAGATGTAAGTGCTTGTTTCCCCACTCCGCTTAGCATAAGTATTTGTTAAATGATTGACTCCTCAGTTTTAATTGTGTTACTATCTACCTGAATTCGGGATCATGTTGGTGGAGAGAGAAGAAATTGAAATTGGAGGTACTGTGATAGAGCAGAAGGAGCAAAGTCTCTGAAGTCAGAGGAGCTGGGTTCCCCTGTGATGCTTATGACTTGTACAACACTGAGCAGATGACAAGCTCACCAAGCCTGGTTTTCCTCATCATCTGTAACATGAATGGGTCAGACGAGGTGATATTTCAGGTCCTTTTCAGTTCTAGAACTAGGATGCTGATCTAGTATGCCCTCGGTGGATTAACTCTGCTCTGCATACATTGTCATTAGCAGTTCACCTTCAATAACAGTTGTGAAATGCTTTATGTGTTGCTGCCAACTTTTCCATTACTAACAACTCATCAAATATTTGTTAAGCACTCATGTGCATAAGATCCTGTACTTAGAAAAAAATGAGTCCCTAAACACCACCAGTCACCCCTTCAATTAAGAAAGGGAGACAGAGACAAAGAGATGGAGAGAGACATAATTAGAGACAAAAACATACAGGTAGTATTTTCTCCTGCCATATTTCGAGGAAGGGGAAGGCTTAAAAAGAATAGAGGAGAAAAGGAAGGAAAATTCAAAGAATGTTCTGTACAAATCAGCAAAGAGGTGGAAGAATCCAAACTGCCTGTAAGAGGCAGTGTGCTAGTGAGGAAAGTGTTGACCATTCTTTAGATTTAGCTCTACCTCTTATTAGCTGTATGACCTTGGACAAATCACTTTACATGTGAGGGCTTCCTCCATTTCTTGATCAATAAAATGAGTGAGTTGGGCTGGCTTATGTCTAAGGTTTTTTTCTGCAATAGTACCTAAAACCCATGTTCCCTGGTCCTTAAGGTGGTTTCAAAAAAGTAAAGTCAGTGTGTAAAGTCATTGAAAAGAGATGAAGGAGCAAAGTCCCTCATGAACTTTAGAGAGAAATGTGATTGCCCAACAATCTATTTTGAAACCTGGTCTCAGGTTTTATTTCAGGGTTGACATCTAAAACACAGTGTGAGTTACTGTACGTTATTTCAAAATGACATCCTCACCCACCCCTGCAAGAAAATTCAGTCCTTACTTTCTGGGTGATGATGTTTCCCTTTAAAACCACTTTACGATAGTAACCTGAGAATGGCAGCTGGTAAGGTTGCTCTGTAGGTCAGGAGTCATTAGGGTATGTGAAGTCAAGGCCTCTGGCCCTTTGCCAATATGGCTGCAGAGGCCCCGTTTCTACATATGTCATTGGGC
The DNA here is from genome assembly GCF_003287225.1 of Phascolarctos cinereus. NCBI lineage: Eukaryota > Metazoa > Chordata > Mammalia > Diprotodontia > Phascolarctidae > Phascolarctos > Phascolarctos cinereus. The sequence continues at coordinate 165,248,550 of NW_027556180.1, forward strand.
TTAGCTTCTGATTGTGTTATCATAAACTGTGCAAGAAAAAGAAATACAGAATGAAGAAAGCCATGGTGTTTGCAGACCAAATATTACATCAGTGGAATCCAGATGAATATGTTCAAAGTGGGGGAAAAGTCAGACTGGGGCCTTTCTTTTTCATAATTACAAAACTAACTTAGAAGTTTCAGATGATCAAGTTTCTGTTTTGAAAGGAAAGTTGTTCCCTTTCTTCAGAAAGAGAGTTTAGAGGTACTATTTCAAAGGACCTTCCCCAATCTATCAGAATAACTTAGCAGGGCCATTCTTTAAGCTGGCTTTGGTTGCTCTGGAATTAGGTTTGCTACTACTACAGATGTCATTTACTGGGTATGCTCAGAAACATTATAGTAAACTACTTAACCTGGCCATCAGAAACTGCTCCCATAAAGCAAGCATAACATGGGTTCTTTCCACTTTATTTCTGCATTATCTAAGAGGCTATTCATTTAACCAACTCATCTCCTTCTATTTTTTTTTAATTCTTCATTTTAATTGTTATTTCCTAACATTATTCCGGTTCCTGACTCCTTGAAGTCTTATTGATCATGCTGGGTAAATTTAGTAATGGAGAGTCAAAGGCAGGACAGATAAATGAACTCATAGATTATTCAAAGCAGCATCCCAATAATTAATTCCAGGAGACTATAAGATCCCTGAGGACAGGGGAAATGTTCATTTTTGTCTTTATATCTCCCCAGTGCCTAACATACATTGCCTCGTGCATTGCTAAACTATAAATATGTTTGCTAAATTTATTTTAATTCCAGAAAAAATGACTGATTAGCTTATCTACTTATCTTTTTTTCAGAGAGAGGGAGAGAGAGAGAGAGAGAGAGAGAGAGAGAGAGAGAGAGAGAGAGAGAGAGAGAGAGAGAGAGAGAGAGAATGCAGAGGGCAAGAAAAAGCAGGATAAATGAAAGAGTTGAAAATATTCAAACCAGAAACTGTCCTTAGTCGCACATGATCCAGTTCAGTTCAAATCAATTACTTACGTCATACCATGTGCAAGGCACTGTGCTAAGTGATGAAAATAAAGATAACCCCACACGCACCCAGCAATCTATGCCCTTCAGGAGTTTCCATTCTACTGAATAACCACAAGTCAGCTATTCTGCACATATTGTGAATAAGAAACCTGACAAGTGATGTGAAAGAGGAGAGAAACAAAATACTGAAAATGGAATTAAAATGGACGTTACGCAAGCAAAGAAATGAAGCACTGATTTGTTACCACTTCCTTAAAATGTGTTCTTGAGGTGTTTTTAATTTGTTCGTTTTCTTTTCTGGGTCACTGAGGTAGAGGTTTGCTTGCCACCCTGTTTCATTCAGGAGCTTAGTACAGATAGTCCACATAAGTATTGGATGACCACAGTTATTAAAAATAGCGTGACAGATTAAGTCCTAGCTCCTCCCTCACAAGGACAAATTGGAATGCTACACCTAACTGCTGTGTCTCATTTTACCAACATGCTTTCATATATGAATGCAAGGATGGTACCCTTTTCTAAGTCATAATCCATGAGAGCCAAATGATAGTGCTGAGTAGGCACACTTGTAGAACTTAAAGAAACCTTAGAAATAGAAAACTCAGGTTCTTGATGAGATAACATCAATAATGCAAATGTTTGTGAATTAGTATCTAATCCTTGGTTGATCCAAGTGAAATGAGACTACTTTGTATTTCTTTTCAAAAATCTCCTGCAATTTTCTATTCAGAAGTACCTGATGATTCTTTGGGATGAGGTACAAAGCAATTAGCTCATGCCATGGAGAAAGTTCTCTGGAAGACAAGACCGAATGGCTTTCAAACTGCTTGCTTAGAATGTCTAAGCTTCTCTAGCAGTTTTCTGTAAGGAATACTGCTTTTCCCATACTTGGACAGGACCCAGTTTTTCAGTGTTATATGTGGTACAGCAAGAAAAGCCTCTTCATGGCAAGAAGCCTGCCCCAGCTGACAGGGGTGAAACCCAAGACAGAAAAAGGGAAATCCATCTGCTACGGGCAAGGCAGGCAGATAGCCAAAGTTCAGTAACTCCCAGTTGGTCCAAAGCAGGATAACAGAGATAACAATATTAGCTCAGAGTAAGCTAGCAATCCTTGGCCTTTGGGAAAAGATCATCTGTCTTCTGGATGATACCCTGCAGTGCCAAGATTTGATATAAAAATAAATCAGCACAGGTGTCAGGGTGGGGAGGCTCTAGGGCAAGTGTCAGTGTCTTAAAGAAAAAGACTTGAACTCAATTCATCTTTAACCATAAACGTGAACAGGGTCATTAAAGGTTAAAATAAAATACAACCACAACAAAAAAGGTAAATTAACTTTCAGTTATCCTCTGCCTGGAGATACAGTGGATAAATGAAACCTCCAGAGAGCAGAGAAAGCTCATTTTGATCAGTATTTCCAAACTTATCTCCAATAGCTTTGCCCACAGCATTACAATGGAAAAGTCCATAGATGGGGAACCAGATGATGTTCAGGTCCCACCTGTGAGGACTACAAGCAGTGTGACCTTGGACAAACCACCTAACCTCCTTGGGCCTCAGTTTTCTCATCTATAAAATGAGAAGGTTGGATTAGATGACTCCCTAGGTCTCCTCTGACTCTAGACCTATGATCCTAGTCCAAAAGCTTCTGAAATGTATAATGTCAAACATCAAATTTCATCTTTTCCCCTTCTCACACAATACTGAAAAAACAAATGAGTCAGAGATATGTACCAAATGAAGGCAACAAAAAGATTATCCAAAGACTGCATAATTCCAGAAAGCAGTTGGCCAAGGAAGTATAGCTTAGCATTTGTTTGTGTATATATATCAAAGGCATTGATTAAAAAAAAAATACTGGATATCGGATATCATGAAGTCCCCCCCCAAGTTAAGCTTTGGATTTAAATAGTCATTTGTATTAATAGATCCTACTAGATCACCATTGAGATGTGGCAAATTTATTCTGATGCTATAAATTATTCTAGAGTTTAATAAGCTCAAGGGCAAAGCTATAACAAAGGTCTTTCACAATCTACCCTTCCATGTAGTGATAAAGATAGATAAAGTGTACTTCTCTTGTTAGGTGCAGTGGCCAGTCAAACAAAGAGCAACTGATTTACTGCTCATATATAAAGACTTGTCTTCCTGGATCATGATTAAGAAATTCCAGTATTCACTGAACATTTCCATCTTTCAAGTGAAAGAGCTAGAAATGAACAATTGGTTGTAATGGCAAAGAAGGAACTTCTCTTTATTAGGCTGCATCCCAAGTCAAGGTGGGCTGGGGTGGGAAAGGAGGAGGTTTTAACATAGATCCATACACCTGTGAATAAGTTGCTATTCATGCTTTCTTCAATGGTCTTTTGGCTATGGTACAATGGCAAAAGTTCTGAGTTGGAGGTCAGGGGATCTAGATTTAAGTTCTGATCTGACAACCTTTCTGCTGTGACCTTGGTCACTTAACCTATGCAAGCTACACTGAGAGAGTTCTCTAAATTCACTTTCCAGCTCTAAATCTATAATCACATGGATATACAAATTATTACCACCTCCCACATGCAAAGACTTTCTCAATCTAAGAGGAAATTAATACTAACTCTTCTTTGCTTCCCTAGCACCACCCCCCTCAGCCAGGCAGCCCAAAAACCATTCAACATGACATTTAAAAAAATAGGCCACAGGGGCATGGTGCAGTGAGTAGAGTACCAGCTATGCAGTCAGGAGGACTTCAGTTCAAATCCGACCTCAGACACCTAATAGCTGTGTGATCTTGGACAAGTCACTTAACCCCAATTGCCTCCTTAAAAAAACAGGTAGCAGGCAGACACCTAAGTCCCTTCTTTACATCTTGGATCCTTCCCTTTTCTTTCTTTTTTTACTTTTTGTAGGAGGATTTGTGTTATTGAAGAAACCGAATGAATTATTTTCCTGAATCAGATGCTATTTCCTTTTAGTCTAGGAATAGTGGATACAAAGGAAGGTCATGTAGCTAGGAAGAGGATGAAGCAGCATTGGTAAATAGGAGCATACCACCAGAAATTTTTCTGCCTAGACAAAATTCTTTAGGGCTAATGATATTTGATAACTACTTGGAGAGTCTTGATGAATGACTATTAGAATATCTTGGAAAGAAAAGTCTCTAGATAATATGAATCAGCAATTTGCCCTTGAGAATGAAACATACTGCACAGCCCAGCATAAACACATACATGCCTTCATAACCAGCTGTGAGAGGCAGCTTGGCATAATGGAGAAAGAGCTGACTTCCAAGTCAGAAAGACTGGGATCAAGTTCTGACTCTGACACATTCTGAACCTATGATTATTTTTTGTTGCTGTTTTTCAGTTGTGTTCTACTCTTTGTGACTCCATTTGGTTTTTGTTGTTGTTGTTGTTTTTTTGTTGTTTTTTTTTTTGGCAGAGATACTGGAGTGGTTTAACATTTCCTTCTCCAATTCATTTTACAGATGAGGAAATTGAGGCAAACAAGGTTAAATGACTTGCCCAGGGTCACACAGCTAGCAAATGTCCAAGACCAGATTTACCAAATCACTTAATCTCTCAATTCCTCTGGAAATTCTTTAAGACTGTAAGTGTGGAACAGTTGCCTATCTACATTATGGGAGAGAGTTTCCTCATAGGAATTCCCTACATTAATAAATAAATTAATTTAATAAATAATAAATAAATTAAAATTGCAGGTTGTGGTTAAAACTTTTTTTAAAAAAATCTGCTCATAGTGATACATCCACTCAACAAAAATGTATTTAGTAGTTATTATGCACAAAACATTATACTAGGCATTAACAGAGGCTCTAAAGATCTTAGGTAAAGTCATTGAGAACCTTTTGATTTATCTGGATAGTGAAATAAGACTCAAATAACTATACAGAGTAGGTAGTATGTGATAAGAACTATAAGTAATGAGTGCAAAGTGTTCTAATTCAATCACATTTGCTTTGTATGATCAGGAGAGCTTTAAGATGAAGGTGGTGGCATTGAAGCTGAGCCTTGAAGGATGGGTGTGAATTTCCAATGGGAAGATATGGAGCATGCATTTTCAAAAGAGGGATGGCATTTTCAGAAGGTAGGAAAACACAAAAAAAATTGAGGGAACAATGCTGGAGAATAGAGTGACTCTAGGTGGGGGAGTAGGAGATAAGGCTGGAAAGATATGTTTGGCTATGCTGCAGGGAGGGGAAAGGAGATGGCTCATACTAACTCTTCTTTTCTACCTCAGCATCACCCTCCTAAACCAGGCAGACAAAAATGATGTAGAAAACATGAGCCAGAAAAATAACCTCCATTCCACATGACACTAAAAGTCAAGCAGCAGGCAGACACAAAAGTACCTTTATACACTGGGTATTTTCTCTTTTCTAATCCCCTTGTTTTATACGTGTGTGTGTGTGTGTGTGTGTGTGTGTGTGTGTGTGTATGTGTATGTATATATGTGTGTGTATATGTGTGTGCATATGTGTGTGCATGCCTCTGTGTGTGTGTGTGTGTATGTATAGTTTTCAATACCTGGCTAAAGACTTTGGTTTACAAGAAATACAAGAAATGGGGAGTGAAATTATTAAAGCACTGTTTTTAGAAAATTAAATCTAACAGCGAGGAGCATGCTTAATAGCATGAAAAAGTCTCCATTTTCAGCTTTTTGAATTAATGCCCAAAGAATAAACTAAACCTCTGGAACTTTTCCCACATGAACCCTAGGTTCAGTGTATTTTCTAATCTGGGTTCTAAGGGTTCATCCAGGGATGCCAGAAGCCCATTTGATCTCCACACACACCCAGAAAATTTGATTTGATCCAGACCTTATCTGCTCAGAGGCTGATACAGTTCCTTTCAACTCTGACTTGGAATAGTGCTGTTGGGGAAGATCTATCACTGCTAGCACCTCAAAGCAGAGATTTATTGGCATACTTGACTAATTACCTGGAAATCGACTTTTAAGGAGAATTCACCAAATCCTGGTCAAGCTTCTTCCTTGTCATCTCTAGCCTTAGAACTAATTTCCACCTCATCTGCCCAATGATGCTATTTTCTCCATGACTTGACTCTTCCCTGTGCTTCCTCTGTCCTTGAAGTCTTCATAAAGATCCTACCCCTCATATCCAATTCAGTAAATATTTATGAAGCATTTCTATGTGCCAGGCACAGTGCTAAGCACAAGGGATACAAAAACAGGCAAAAGACAATCCCTGCCTTCAAGGAGTTTACGGTATGATGATGATAATGATACACATTTACATGGTATCATATGGTACCTTATTCAAAACAAATAAAGTTGGTCATTGAGGTATTATTATCCCAAGTTTACAGACGAAGAAACAAATGAAGCCTAGAGGAGTGAAACTATTTGTCTGAAGTCACACAGCTGTTAAGTGTCAGGAATTGAACCTTTGACAGTTTTCCACTGAGAGCTCCCTCTTGTCCCCTTCATCCCCAACTCCCATCCTTCTGACATTATCTCCCACTATTACTGCCTCCACTCTAGTTTCCAATCAAGAAATAGTACTTCCCCTTGCCAACATCTCTTCATGCATCTTTCATTCTATCCTCCAGGCTTCTCCAGCAGCTTTCCCCTACTGTCATACCCAGTTCCTAAACTTCAGTCTCTGCTTATACGTTGGCTCCATCCCTGCTGCTTACAAACATCCCCATATCTTCCCTGTCCTCAAACAACTTTTACTTAACTCTAACATTATGGTTAACTGTCATTCTGTATCTCTCCTTTCCTTCACCGATAAACTCTTCAACTAAGTCATTTAAACCAGGTGCTTTCATTTCTCCTCTTCTCATTCTCTTCTAAAGCCACTGTAACCTGGATTCTAGCCTCATCATTCAATGGAAACTGCCCACTCCAAGGCTAAAAATGTTCTTGATTGGCGAATCTAATGGCCTCTTCTCAATCCTCATTCTGTTTAATATGTGCAACATTTGACACTGTTGATCTCCATGTCCTAATGGATATTCTCTCCTCTAGGTTTTCATGATCCTGCTGTCTTTCTCTTAATTCCCCTCCTATCTGTCTGACCAGTTCTTTAAAAATCTCTTTTCCTGAATGTTCATGTTCATCACATCTTCCAACTCTGGGTGTCCCCCAAGGCACTGACCTGAGTCCTCTTTTACTATCTTTCTCTCCTATGTCCTTTAGTAATCTTATCAGCTACCAGTGGTTCAATTGTCATCTCTATGCAGATGATACTCAAATTTAGATATCACATCCTAAAGTCTCTTTGAACCACTAATTTTTTTTTTTATCTATAACTATGCATTTCAAACTAGGTATCATATAAGCATCTCAAACTCATCTTATCCAAAACAGAACTCATTTTCTTTTCTCTCAAACCCTTCCCTCTTATGACTGTTTCTATCACTATTGAGAGTTTCACCAACCTCCCACTTTCCCAGGTTCACAATCTTAGTATCCTCAATTTCTTACACTCACCCCATATAGCAATCCTTGGCTAAATTTTTGTCATTTCTATCTTCACAGCATCTCTCGTATCTGTCTCCTTCTCTTCACTCATTTCTTACCTGGAATTGCAATAGCATTCTAATTGGTCTTTCTACCTCAAGCCTCTCCTCTGTCCCATCCATTTTCCACTATCAGGACAAAGAGATTTTCTTAACCCTGCTCAATAAACTCTGTTACTTCTGGGATAAAATATAAAATTCTCTTTTTACTTTTAAGGCTCTTCACCACCTGGCCCCTTCTGATCTTTACATTCTTCTCAAACTTGAGCGCCACATAATCTATGAACCAACACCACTCTACTTACTGTTTCACGTACACAATACTCCATCTACTGAGATGTCTAGTTTCTTTGCAGACTTAGCTTAAATGTCATCTTCTGCAGGAGGCCTTGCCAGTCCTCATCACTTGAGCCTTCCACCCTCTAAGGTTATCTTCTTTCTACTCTGTCTTGATCATGTCTGTACCTATTTAGTAATACACTGTCTCCCTCATTAGTATGTAAGGTCCTTGAGGGGTGGGACTGTTTTTGCCTTTCTTTGAATGCCTGTTGTTTTACCATGTTCCAAGCACATAGTAGCACTTAATAAATGCTTGTTGATTCTTACTATAAGTCCAATGTTAATTCTACTATATTCTATACCGCTGCCTGCCTTTACCTCAACAGAATTGCCCATCCTACTATTGTAGAGCCTCTTAAACTATGAGTGCTTTGATTCATATGCTATGGATAAAAATATGCTTACTTCTTAAGAATTTTGTAGCTGCAAATGCTATTCTTCCTGACTTTGAAGTATGTGAATGAATTGCTACTGTTTGCTAGGAAATATGTACATGCACACACACTTTTATTCATAGCTATATTCATAGATAAAGCCTTTCTGTCTTTGTTTGTTCTGTCTTTGTGTATTAGATGTTTATTTCCCTCCCCTATGCAAACTGAGTTAGTGTTCCTAGGTAGAATGGAGTGAAAAAGAAATAGGAACCTCAATCAGGCCTTTGATATTCACTGGAGAGAATAGCTCAAGGCCATCCTTCTGGCACTGCCTTGGCAATTTAAGAAGTAAAGCTCCCTAGGAAGACTCCAGACCATTTTAATTGGCTATCTACGTGATTGCAATTGCATATTTCTTTCACTCTTAAAAACAATCAAGCTCTCTCCTTTTTTCCCAGATCGTAATTTCATAGATAAATGTCCTACAGTGCCCAAAATGCCCCATAGCAGCTGGGATTATAGGTAAAATCCTCCACATTCCCCCTTGAGAGTCAAACTTGAGTGAATTGAGAAATAATTCAGTCCTGAATTCTTATACCCATCACCCTATTATTGCACTCAAAAGAGCACAAAGCACAGTTATGGTAGGACAACTAAGAGGTAACATACTAACCCCCATCAATCACCATCCTAGAAACCTTAAAAAGAGAAAGCATCTCCAACACACATCAGAGATGAGATGTTTTGTATTGAAAAAGGAAATCATCTTTGGAGGAGCTACCACCCCATTCTGGATGAGTGGTATGAAGGACCCTCTCACCTCCTTGTCTCTAGTCACCTGTAAATGATATCTTCTAATACGTCTTTTTGGATATATCTTTATCCTTTCCTCTTTATAATGATATCTTCTAATACATCGTTTTGGATACATCTTTATCCTTTCCTCTTTATAATACAGATGCTGGATTACCATTTTGTCATTCATTTAGAGAGGCATTTGCGGCCAGACATAGGATTTTAAATGGAGAGGAAAAATCAAGTGTCTTTATTTTAAAACCCCTTGACCTCACACAAAGCCCTCATTCCAAGGCATCAATGAGTTAAAATTAAGTTTACAAAATCTATTTCTGAGCATCATTTTGAATATTCTTGGGGCATATTTTAATTCATTTCCAAAGTGACAATTACTTATTGCTGTTATACATTCCAAAGCCAGAAAAAGACACAAAACACAAATGGTTAAGGCCCCACCTCTTACACTTATTACACCCATTCCAAAGAGTAACATCCCTCTACGATTAATTAAACTACAAGAAGTAAAATGTGTAACATGAAAGTTGCAAAGTTGATAATCGCTTTCATTTATTCGATCAGCAAGCATTTGTACAAACACTGAAGTAATACAATAATAATAGCATGTTTATAAAATACTTTATAATTAAAAAGAACTTTACTTACATGGTTGTTGGCAATCCCCTTGTGGAAGCTGGGGCATCTGCTTCCTGAAAGACGTGATGATGTCGAGTGGAAGTCCTCTGCTTCTCAATATGAAGCATGTCTAGACAGTCTATTCTGATACTGGTCAGCTAAATCTATGATGAAGATATGGATTGTTGATTGGTTCACCTGGGGTGCATTCAAAATGCATTGAAAAGACAAATTAAGGTTCTCACTATTGTTCTGTTCTTGGCTGGAAGTGTTTGAGGGGAACGAAAGCAGTTATTGGGTTTACTGTGTGTGTGAACCACTGTGCTAAGCTCAGGGGATATGGGAAAAAAAAAAAAAGTAAGACAATCCCCACTCTTAGGAAGAGACATGCTTTTTTGAGCCTTGGTAGAGGCCTCAGGCCCTCCTGATCTGAGACCAACATGTAGCTCCTAGATAGAGACATCTGTTCTTTTCTTCTTTACATTGGCTCTTTCTGATATTAGGTGAAAGTGCTAGGAAATGACTATGAAATTGTGAGCTCCAAAAGGACGTGAGTAAATTGAGCTGCCAATTGGGGAGCTAGAGGCCAGGCTTGGATTTGTGAGGAGTCAGACAGTGAGAAGCGAAGTCTCAAGTGACCTATTTGACACATTCCAACAATAGTAGACTTGTAGGTTCATCCATCCATCAGCCATGGTGCTGCTGAATGTTAATTTAGAGCAAATGCTATGAAGAAACTGCATTCTGTCTGAACTCATTTCCCCTAGGTATTAACATAGCATGGGAGAGAGTATACCCCCAGCTATTGAAGGGAAATGTTTGCAACTTCATTCTTTCTATATTTGTGAAATAAATATCTCTTTGTAAGTGCTAATTATTGATAATTGATCAAATGCAAATAAGGGTTCCAATCAATAGTGGTTAAGAGTGGGGACAACATACCTGAACAGGGGCTTAGGCTAATAGTTTTAAGGAATCACCCTACCAATCGCTCAAGGGTACTCCTATTAACCCAAGGGAGAGCTATAGCAACTTTGTTTTGGGAGAGTGAAGTCCAGAGTCTCATTATACTTATGTTATCTCACTTCATTTCAAAACCGTGAGGTAAGTATATCAAAAAGTGTTATACTAGATTCCAAATGAGAAAACCAAGGCTCAGAGAAGCTCAAGGACTTGCCCAACGTAACATACAACATCTGGGACAGATGGGAATGGATTTAGGTTTACAGGCTGTATATCAAGTGGTCTTTCCAGAACAACACACTGCCTCTTTTTATTGATTATAGACAGAATGTAAAAGCTAGCTCACATACAGATTTCCCTGTTTATGAAGTGGCACTATCTACATTCAGAAAAGCATTTAGGGATATTCAAAAGCATCATTATTATTACTATTATTGAGGTGTATAATCAAAATAAAGTAATGGTAATTAGTATTCAGTTTTCTTTTTCTCTCTTCCTAACTCATCAAAACCATTTTTTTAAGCTTGAATATTTCACAAGTGTCATCTAATGGATTTCAATGGTTTTTTAAAATTATGCCTATCAAAGTATAGATAATTTTGCATTTGCATTCATAATAGACCTCTCAAAATGTGTTGACTTTCAGGTGGTTTTGAAAGACCCTTCGTATTTCTTTGCATTCAGGTGGTTCTGATTAGCTATAAAATATATGTGCTAGAAGTTTAAGTTCAACTTACTTGCACTTATGATTTTAATAGTATAATTATCTGGAGTTATTATACATGGATAAAGCACATAGATAAATTTCTCAGATGTATCTGTCACCTAAAAATTACATTAGATTAGAAAGACTGAATATTGTTATATGCCACATAGTGTAGCAGCTATGCATATAAGTTATATTTTATAGTTCAATGATCTCTAATTTCATTGGTGGGTATACTCCCTTCAATAGCCCAGATCCCAACCTTTTTATGACTATCATATATAGCTTTCAAAGTGATATTCCTAAAGCACATGTCTGACCACACTGCTTCCATATTCAAGAAGCTCTAGTGACTCTCTATTGACTTTATGAGAAAATGCAAATTCTGTTTGGCATTTACAGTTCTTCCCAATCTAACTTCACCTGATCTTTACAGAGTTGTTATATATTACTTCTTTCATACTCTATAGGTTAGCCAAACTGATCTTCTTGCTATACTTTGAATATGGTATTTCATCTCCTCTCCCTGTGCCTCTATACAGGTTGTCCATGTCTAGAAGGCACAGTACCTCACTTCCACCTAGATAGATAGATAGATAGATAGATAGATAGATAGATAGATAGATAGGTAGATAGATAGATAGATAGATAGATGATATAAAGATATAGATAGATTTGTTTTAAACAGCCAAGATCTGCCTTCTCACTCTCTTACCCCAAACCCTGTGCCATAAGAATACAAAAAAAATCCAAAACAAAACAAAAAAAAGCCCATTACACACACACACACACACACACACACACACACACACCCGCACAATTTCCATATTGACTATATATATATATATATGTACATATATATATATATACATATATATATATATACACACATATATATATATATATATATATATATATATATATATATATATATATATATATATATATATATATAATGAGCTAGGTAATGGAGTTAAGTGATTTGCCCTGGATCACACAGCTAGTTAGTGTCAAGTGTCTGAGGTCAGATTTGAACTCAGGTCCTCCTGAATGCAGGGCCAGTGCTCTATCCACCATGCCACATAGCTGCCCCGACCATGTCTTGAAAAGATTATTTGTCTCATTCTGCATTCTGAGTCTTTTACCTCTCTATCAGTAGGTGGGTAGCCTGTTTCATCATCAATGCTCTGAAATCCTAGTTGGTAATTACACTGATAAGAGTTAAGCAAATAGTATTTCGTTTCATTTATATACCAAAACTTGTTCATCTGATCTCTAATTTATGGACACACCTTCTCATGCTTTGCATCTCAAAAAGAGCTATGAATATTTTTGTACATCCTTAGAGTTTGTTTTGCTTAGGACTGAATCTCCCTTAATTTACCTTCCCTATAATTCCTACTGCCTCTTCTCTCCTATTTTACCGTTAAGTGTTTTTCTGTACCCAGCTGAATGTGTGTGTGCATATGTGTGTATCCTTCCTTCTCTGGAACACATCAGATATGAGATTCAAGTGCCAAGCACTTATTCCCACTGCCTCCTTCTTGTTCATATAGATGTTTACTTGTGTACCCTGATTATGAGAAATAATTTTCCCTAATATTCATTTTCCTTCCCTCCACCACCAATGTATTCTTTTCCCTCTCTCTTTCATTCTTTTCTTAAGATCATCAAGACATGAAGGAACCACTCCTAGGCTTTGTCTAATTGTTGTTGTTGTTTGTCCTCAAGAGGACCATGACATCAAGGAGATGACATCATGACATGCAAAGGAATTGGATATAGGTGAGGGAAGGCTGTGCAAAGTCACCAGCCTCACTTTATCCTTCAGAGTCTGGGTCCAGTGGCAAGATATAAGTACTCCCTCTGTGAACTTTGATAATGAAAGAGATCAAAGGGGACATGTTTTTTCTCCCCAAATTTACATGTAAGCTGTTTATCTTTGTTTAGTCCTTCATCATATTCATGTTTACCTTTTTATGTTTCTCTTTACTCCTGTGCTTGTACTTTAAAGTTTTTCTGTAGCTCTGGTCTTTTTATCAGGAATGCTGGGAAGTTCTCTATTTCATTAAAGATCCATTTTCCCATCCCCACCTCCATAGCACTAAACTCAGTTTTGCTGGCTGCAAACCTATATCCTTTGCCTTTTGTAATATCATATTTCAAATTCCCTATTCCTTTATGGTGGTGGCTACTGAACTATGTGTAATCTTGATGTGGCCCCTTAATACTTGAATTCTTTCTTTCTGGCTGCTTGTAATAGTTTTCCTTTGAACTGAAAGCTCTAGATTTTGGTTATAATGTTCCTGAGAATTTTCACTTTTGAGTTTTTTTTCAGGAAGTAACCAGTTATTATTCTTTCTATTTCCACTTCACTTTGCTTGCTGGTTCTAAGAGATCTGAGCACTTTTCTTTTAAGATTTCTTGAAATATGATGTCTGGGTTTCTTTTTTGGTCATGGTGTTCAGATAGTACTATGATACTTCAAATTTTTTCTCCTTGATATGTTTTCCATGTCAGTTGCTTTTTTTTTTAATGAGATGCCTTACATTTTCTTCAGATTTTTCAGCCTTTTGACTTTGTTTTAATATTTCTTGTTGCTTCATGGAGCCATTAGCTTCTATTTGGACTATTTCAATTTTCAGGAAATTTGTTGTTTGGGAGGTTTTTATACCTCTTGTGCCAAACTGTTAGTTCCTTTCCCAATTCTTTCTTCCATATCTCCCATTTATTTTTTTTAAGTATAAAAACATTTTAAACTTAAAAAAAAATTAAACTCAATTCATCTCTTCCAGGAATTCTAGTTTGTGCTCAACCTGTGTTTTCTTCTGAGGTATTCTTGGTAGAAATAATAAAACAAAGTCAAAAGGCTGAAAAATTTGAAGAAAATGTAAGGCATTTCATTAACATAATAGCTCATCATGGTATGAATATTTTTTTTGTTTGCCCATTTTCCAGCCATAGAGATTTGGTCTGATATATTTTCTAGATCTGTTAGAAGGAGTTTGTACTGATGATTTCACTGTATTACTTCCTTTCTGTTTGCCATCTTGGCTCTGCCTCCTCTGTTATTGTGAATGATGATGATGATGATGATGATGATGATGATGATGATACTTGGACAGATATGAAAGAAATCCTATTTGAAGTTTGAAGGTAAACATTTGGGGGCATCAGAGGAGACTTCCTGGAAAAGGTGACATTTGATGCGGGTTTTAATGATGAGCAAGAATCCAACAGATAAAAAGAGAGGAAGAAAAACATTCAAAGCATGGGGAATAGCAAGAGCAAAGGCACAGAGGGGTAGGGTGTGTTCACAAGACAGAAATTCAATCAATTTGGCAAGACTACAAAATGCCTGGAGGTTCTATGCTATGAATATATCTATATGTAATTAGAGTGGGGGTCCATAGTCTCAGGAATTGAAGTTAAGGAATTATGAGTTCAAAGTGATAGCAGTTTCATAGGTATGGATGTAGCTGATGTTGCTGAGACAGTTTATTCTAAACTGATCCCTGTAGTGACTTGATTCCATAACAGAAATTGCAACATAGCTTATTGGAAAGAGTACTAGTTTTGGAGTCAAAAAACCTGGGCTTAATTTCCAACTCTGCTACTTACAACCTCTATAACCATGTAAGTCATGTAATAGCACTAGTAGTATAGTAGTAGCAGTAGTAGTAGTAGTAGTAGTAGTAGTAGTAGTAGTAGTAGCATAGTAGTAGTAGTGCAGTAGCAGTAGCAGTAGGAATAGCAGTAGTAATAGTAGCAGTAGCAGCAGCAGCAGTATTTTTAGACTTTCAAAGTTCTTTCCATATGTTATCTCATTTGAGCTTCACAGTGACCCCGTGTAAAGCAGATATTTCAGATACTATGATCTGCATCCTACAAAAAAAGAAGACTAAGACTCTTAGATCTGTCAGGGATTTCACAGGTAGTAAATTCCTAAAGTAGGATTTGAAAATAGGTCTTCTAACTCCATGTCTGTCACTCTTTCCTCAGTCTAATGTCTCTTGCAGCCTGATCTTGTGACTGATTAACCAGAGGAAATAAAGGGCAATACTAGCTATATTAATGTCTAAATTTTTCTAATTTTTATGGAGGGAGGGAAAAAGAGAGGAAAGAAAGAGGGAAGAAAGGAAGCAAAAAAGAAGGAAGGGAAGAAAGGAAGGAAGGAAGGAAGGAAGGAAGGAAGGAAGGAAGGAAGGAAGGAAGGAAGGAAGGAAGGAAGGAAGGAAGGAAGGAAGGAACCAGCTGATTCAATTAACTATTTACTCACTATAACAGCCATATATGGAATCCATGATTCAATTAAAATAGCAATAGCTTAGGAGTCAGACGTACATTCTAGTTCCAGCTTAACCTCTCAAGGCAAGTCAGTTAATTTTTCTGGAACTCAAATTCTATTTTTTAAAATGGAGCTAATATCTGCCATACTTCCTTCACATTAGAAGAAAAGATTAGATCACAGATGCAAAAGCATTCAAAAATAGTAATACCACACAAATCCACACTCTAGTCACCAAGAGACCTTGGACAAGTTATTTAACTTCTTTGGCCTTCTGTTTCTTCATCTGTAAAACTGTCAAATTGGATTAGATGATTGCCAAGTTTCCTTAAGTGACCCCTTTAAATTCTTGTTATTGTTTTCTTTAAAATAGTTTCATTCAATCTTTAAAAAGATTGGATAGTCTCATCTGCACCACCAGGAAAACAATTAATAAGCACGAGATTTGTTTCCCAAACAAAACCTAGTTAAACAAAGAGGCAAAGAAGCAAAAGGACCCTTGGAAATTGATCATCACTAGTGTGTATGTTGGAAATGATCCCAAAGGTGGTGTAACCAACAGTGAGTTATTTAGAGCCCAAACCCAATGGAGAAAAGGTAATTCACAAGACTAAACAATTCATTCTCTCAACTGTATGTTATTTACAAACAGAAAACAAATATCTGATAGTGTAAGTAAACAGTTTATCCCACATGAGATTGTTTTCTTTTAATTAAGAGGAAAAATTGCCTTACCACTTAACCAGGGTCACTCTCAGAGCTACTGTGGGAGACGACTCATTTTATTGTACTCATCTATTTCTTCACCTGATGCTTCTTTGGATAATGTTTTTGAATTGAGAATGTGCTAAGTGGGCACTATCCAGGCATTGTAGTGATTCATTTTGGTCTGGATAAGCTCATTAATAAAGGAGAGTGTGCTTTCCCAAATAAAGAAATGGCAGAAACCATATGAGGACTCATGTTTCAAATCAAAGTCAAGATTCCCAGGCTTTGAATTTATTTAAGTCCCAAACACAACTACTTGACTCCTCATAGGAAAGAAATGGAAAGTCAAGCCATTACCTTTCATACTCCCTCAAAAGGACCATATTAACCTAAACAATTTTCTTTAAAATTGTTATCTTTCAGCAAGGTTGTGACCTTTGGAGGTCTCTCTTACACACACACACACACACACACACACACACACACACACACACACCTGCCTACTATAACTTTTGGAAATAAATTTGGAGGTCAATAAAAATATTTATTTGACTTCACTTTTAGAATTGACTTGCTAGGATATCTCATTAGCATTGACCAGGGCTGGCAAACCTGTGGCCTCAAGGCCACATTGGCCCTGTAGGTCCTCAAGCGTGTCCTTTTAATAAAAGGATTTGTTCTGTAAAACTTGAACTCAGTCAAAACTTGCACTCAAGGACCTAGAAGGCTACATGTGGTCTTCAGGCTGCAAGTTCTCCGCCCCTAGCACTGACATTTAGTTTTACAAAGCACAAAGAAAAAAATCATGTAAATTATGTTGGTAGCATGTACTACCTAATAGATAGTCCCCATCTTCATCTGGAATCCTGGTTTTTTGGCACTCATAAAACTACTGACCAGGGTCACTTACTTAAATCTGTATGATGCCCCCAGCTGCTGTGATCCCTCACCTACCAAATTACCTCATATTTATTTGACATATATTTTATATATAATTACATATATGATACATACACATACATTGTCTTCTCTGATAGAATGTAATCTCCCTGAGGGAAGGGACTGTTTCATTTTTTCTTTGTATTCCAACAGCTAGCACAGTGCTTGAGACATAGGAGGGACTTGGTAAAAATTCTTGCTGGTTAGCTGATTGCGTATTTTCACTATACTATACAGAATTGAATTGGGGAAATAGATTCTTCCTACTGGATTGCATGCAGAGAATTTTGCACTGCTTTCGATGATCTCCAGCTGTGCACTGCTATAAAAGCCCATCTTTTAAAAAATTGATACCTTTTGTATGGATATAGCAGGTTTCCTCCAACAAATACCCAAAGTGCTTTTCTGAAAAACCGATAAGCCAAAACACCTAATAGAATGCAATTGAGAGTGCATGCTACTCTTCCATTTTGTGGTTAACTGTTAGCTTTGAAAAGCCCTTATTTTTTAACCATAGTATTTCTTGATTATGTCTAACATGTATTCAACACCACTTTCCCAGAATAGTCAAAATTGCAGGTGAACAATACAGCAATGGGAAGATGCAGATGGGCATGAGCAGTCTATAGTATATTATATATTATCACTTATATGTGACAAAGTGTCATAAAATATGTAATCAAGGACACGTATTATCAAAAAGGCAGCTGGACCAATCACAAAGCAAGAGTGAAAGATGGCAGTCCCAGTGCTGTATTGGTACACCATCCCCCACCTCCCATCAAACGGTATAAAAAGTAAAGGGAACTTCAAACCTAGAATATCGTATGGGTCCTGTGAGAACTTATGAAGAGAAATGTATAAAATCGTAAAGTCTGAGCAGACTAGTGGAAGAATTGACTCCATTGATGGGATCACGGATTCTCGAAAATATTTAATTACCATGTGAAAAACTGGGCAGTTGTAATACAATTTCAATTCTTCAAATATGTATGCTATGTGAGAAACAAGAATGTTTGTGGTTAGACCTAGCTAAGCAGATTCATGTTCAAGTTTTGTCTTGGATATGTGTGTGACTGTAAGCAAATTACCTTACTTCTCAGGGCTCAAGGCTTTTTTCTAAGATCACAATTTATTGAGAAATTGCTGAACAGAGGGAGTTTTCTCACATAATAGTCTTGCATACCAATGAAACCATAGGTTCAGTCCCTATCCCTATTCATCAATAAGGCATTGTGGAAAGTGCCGTGGGCGATTTAAAGAAGAAAGGTATAGTTTCTATTATGAGATGACTGAATATCATAGAGGACATATAAACCTGTTTTGCAAAAATATGATAGCCTAGCATGTATGGGTGTGTTATATAAACAGCAGTGTTATCTATAAGAAGGAATTCAAATAATTTAATTCCATTCAACAAACTTTTAGCAAATATCCACTATATACTCGATGCTATGCAAGGGACCAGGGAAACAAAGAGAAAAATGGAATTGTTCTTACCATCAAGGAACTCACATTCTACTGAAACAAGAATGATGTCAGGGTGAGTTAGAATATACAGGAAAAAAGTTTCCTGGAGGTGTTGGAACTCAATATAAATCTTGAAGCCTGGTTTGGATTTACTTAGGTAGAGAAGGGAAGATGTTATTTATTTAGTTATTTATTTTGTTGTTTGTTTATTTTAAATTGGAGCAATAACATAAGTGAAGACACAGAAGCAGGAAGAAATATATTTCAGAGACACTAGATCCAACTTAGGATACTTTTAAATGGGTAATTAGCATGGATTCAGAAGTCTTCAAAACTAGTTTCGAAAGGTATAAAGAAAAAACTGCCACCAGTAGGTGGTCTCAGAAACTAGCTCCTAGTTTCTAATTAAGATCAACATTATGTTAACCATAGACAGTTAAAAAAGTGAATACACTATCATGTCCCCAGGGTCCCTTGTTTATGTTCTTGAATTCGATCCATAAGATAATAAATTTCACATTGGAAGGGAACCTCAAAGACAATTTCATTTCCAGCCCCCCACACTTCAGATAATGAAACTGAATGTTAAGTGATTTGCTGAAAGTCACACAGATAGTGTTAGAGGTGGGATTTGAACCTAGATTCTCTCAATCCTGAGCCAGAGCTCACAGTCTATGTGTAAGGTACATGGCTGAATACATTGCTAGTACATTGCCAGTTGAATATTTTTAATTGGGAAAAGGGTAGCTACACAAATAACTCTGATCAAAGGGAGAGTGAGACAAATGCAAAGGAAGGGTTAAATAAATAAATGATAGATAAATGAATAAACAAACAAATGAATGAATGTGAAGTGTGGTGAAAAATGTGAAAAGGAAAAGATCACTTTCTCTTTGGGATGGGATATACTTAGTGAAGTTTTCATAGGAAAAAGCACAAAGTAGCAAATAATGCACAGGGTACCAAGAGCTCCCTGGCTATGAAAGGAATTGAGAGATGGAGTATTCTATCCTAAGCCACAATCAAGAGATCATTATTGCAGACAGAGTTTACACAGACAAAAAATAAATAAACAAACCAACCACATGGTTAATCTAATTAGAGGAGCAAGGAGTATCCAAGCAAGGACCTAGAAGAGGAGTGACTTCTATGTTCAGGATGAAAAGTTTAGACTTTATAGGCAACAGTAAACCAAAGACTCCCTCCTACAGTAAAGGGGAGTGGGGAAATTCTACAGATTACACACTAAGCCAAGAATATATTTGAAATATGTTTAGAACAAATCAACATAAAATGTATCAGCCTATAATATGGTTTAGTCTCAGCTGTACCAGCTATGTGACCTTATGCAAGTCATTTAGCCTCTGTTGTGGAAATATGTATGTGTGTGTGTGTGTATATATATATATATATATATATATATATATATATATTTAATTTTTATAAACTATTTTATAACTATTTTAAAATAACTATCTCATAGGGTTGACGTGAAGATAAAATGAGACAATTTATACAAATCTGTGCATAAACCATAAAGCACAGTTGTGATATAAACTATGGTTATGATGATTATTTATTAATAAATGGTTAACTTATTGTTTTAATCTAATGACTACCTGTGTAATGAGTCTCCGCTAGTTACATCAGTTGAAAGAGTCCCATTGGTATCAAGAAGCCTAAGTTAAAAAGATAGGCTGCCATAACAAATTACTTTGAATTCTTTCTAAGTGATTTTATTTTAAGTGGAAAAATTCCATGAAAGTAGCATCTGCAGGGGAATCACTTTATCTGATTAAAACACGTGTACACACACACACACACACACACACACACACACACACATTGTAATATAAGATGAAGAGGCCTGAGACTTGGATTCTGATTCTGACTTGAACCATAATAAACTGTGATTTTTGGACCTTAGACAAATCATTTAACCCTTTTTTTTGGTCCCAACATCTTCATCTGTAAAATGAGAGGGTTAGATTCTCTGAAATATCTTCCAGCTTTACAATTCTATGGTCTGAGATAAATGAATATGTGGTGTTTGCTGTCAATAAATAAATTTAGATTTGCACATTCAGCCACTATTTATCACTATCACCTCCCCAAAGTCAATACATCACAGTAATTTAGGTAGATTGTTAATACAATAGGGGGCTGTGATAACTTCTTTCTGGCTGTTCGATATAAAATCCTAAGGGTCATGCCATAGGTGCCTTTCTTCTCCTAAGATAGAGATAAGTATGTTTTTCCTTTGCTGTTATGAAACATAAACTTACAACAATTCATTAACATAAATGAGATAAAAATAGTAGTAAACTAACTTCATATTTGAAGATACATTAAGATTCCTATATTGTTATTGTTGTTCATCCTTTGTTCTTGAAGAAGACCAATGACATCAGGAGGGTGATGTCTTGATTTGCAAGTGAATTGGACTTAAGTGAGGCAGGGCTGTGCAAAGTCATCAGTCTCATTCCTCCAGAGGCATCAGAGTCCAATAGCAAGACATAGGTCAGGACAACTGGCAATGGCACCAAAAGAAGTGGGTCTTTTCCAGGACCCATTCAGTGATTAAAGACTAGGTAAGAATTGAGACAAAAGATAGCCTAGTTTGCCTTTGCAAAAGAATCAGTCTGGGAGGGGAAGACCCTCAGAGTTTTTGGATTCTGTATATAAATAAATAAATAAACGAATGCGTGAATGAATGAATGAATGAATAAATAAGTAAATAAATATATACACATATACATGTATACACACACACACACACACACACACACACACACATATTTATATCAAATGTTCCTTTGTAATTCATTCCATTTATTTTGATGTGGAATCTCCCCTTAATGAAGGAGATTTGCTGTCAACCACCAGGATATCTTACTATTGAAACACATCCAGCTCCTAATCTTTCATCCACCAGTTACTGGGATTTCAGTTTAAAAGTCATTCCTGGGATTACTCTTTGAAAGCTGGCTGCTGAAGTCATTACACAGAGATTTCCTTCTCTTAGAGCTCCAGTTTTTCCCCTTGGCCATGTTATAGAAGAAACAGACCAGTGGAAGCTGCATAAGGCATCTCTATAGTAAAAAGTATAAAACTTCCCACAATTAGATTCACTCCAATCAGTAGAAGATGCCTTTCTATAGTACCATTTTGAGGAGAGGAATGAAATGACTACTCCATCTTGTAATTCAGCAGTTAACTGAATTTATGTGCACATAATGTTTTTGTTTCATTTTATGTATTTAACTATCCAATCTTTCTAACTTAAAATATAAATTGACTCAGAGAAATGCCCAACACAGAATAGAAAATTTAAAACACTTATTTTTAAAATGGTTTTGTGATGTCTTTGACTTAAAAGTGTTATTGGCTAGAAAATAGAGTCATCCCTTGACATTTGCAGGTTTTGCATTCGTGGTTTTAGTTATTTGTCGGTTGGCCATCAATAATTAAATGGGAATTTTTGGAGATGCACATATGCAAAGAAAATTTTAAAAACTTAGTAAGTCATAAATGCATAAATATTGTAAATTATAATTTCCTATCATAGGTATACATACATAAATTTGTTATAAACAGTTGAATTTTGTTAAAAGTTTCAGTACACTAAAAAACTATGGGCTAAGTACTCTCTTTGGGAACACCTCCTCTGGTCTTCATACACACCCTTGTGAAAATGGGGGGTAGTGGCACATCAGATAGAGCACTGGATGTGGAGTTAGGAACACCTGAGTTCAAATCTAACCTCTAACACAGGCTATGTGACCCTGGATAAATTACTTCATCTCAATTTCTTCACCCGTAAAATGAGAATAATAACAGCACCTACCTCCCAGGGCTATTGTGAGAATCAAATGAGATAATAAGTGGTACACAGTAAGTACTATATAAATATTAGGTATCTTCATCATCATCATCCCCAGTATCCCACAAGTCTTAGAACCATTTTAAGCTTCTCCATAGCCACAAAACCTTAAACTGTTCTAAGATTTTTGGGACATTCTTTATGCTGAAATGATTGATCATGACATGAGTCTAATTTTAGCACACCAATTGGTATCAATCATTCCGTAGACATGTATAATTCTATTCTTGCTTTGAGATTAAACAAAAGACAAGGTACACAGATAAAGGTGGTTTAAAGAACAGAATCCTATTTCACTTTTAAAAAGTAAGAGTGGGACATACCACAGGATTATTTTCTCCTAAATCTAAACAACAAATCTGCCTTGAGGTCCATCTCAAGGCCCCATCATAGTACTCTATTTCATTCTATTAATATAGGCCAATTAAGTTAATGCATCCGTTGGCATGTATTAATTCCTGAAAGATCATATTTTACTGGATTTCCTACTTTTGCTTTCATCTTATATGCTGAATTGGAAAGAAAATGAAATCCATTATGGATATTGCAAGAAAAGCTGTCTTTGCTAAAGAGCAGAATGTTCTTTCAAATACAGTTGGCTCCACTCTATAGTCAGGGAGCAGGATGAAACAGTGAAATGAGAATTGGATTTGGAGTTAGAGTAATTAGATTAAAAGTCTAGCTGTGATATTTGCCTGTTTGACCTTGGACAAGTTACTTAACCTTTCTAGGACTCAGTTTTCTCATCTTTAAAATGGAAAGAAGACTGGATTAGATGACCTCTAAGGTCTTTTCTAACTCAAAATCCGTGATCCCAGGACAAAAATTAAGATGCCATCATCAAGGCAGCCAATGGAAATTTAGAAATGCAAGGACTGCTATTTTAATTTTCAACCAATAACTTCTAGTCAAAAAATTCACACCAATGTCACTGCCTTCAATTCTGCAACCTGAGCAGCTTTGTTCAATGAAGCAATTTACCTTTCCAGAAGAAAACAAACACTCCAATGATAAGCTAGTCATTGAAAATAAACAGTGCATTTCAATGTTAATATAGGAGAGAACCTGTCTCAAAAAAACTCATCAATTTTTTTTCCAACAGATGATTGAATTTTGCCTCATAACAAACACCAAGGTAGGGAGCTACCTTGTTCTTCTTCACAGGAGGGTACATTATTTATCAAGTAGATCACTGACACCACCAAGTTCTATCCCTTTTAATTTTTTTCAAAGGCCATTCTTACTAGGTTGGCAAATAGCAAAAGCTGATAGATCTTCTCTTATAATTGGGTAGAAAACATAGACCAGGCTCCTTGCCTAATATGAAAATTTAAAGTGAAATAAAACTAACTGTGATATAGAGAAATGATGGGCAAATTAAGAAAGACATTTTCAGCTCTGGGTTGGATCATTAACCAATCACATTTGATTTTCAGCCAAATCAGAAAGGCTCATAAAATTTCCTACAAAAGCCACAGATCATAAAAATTATGGAACTAAAAATGCATATGAATGAATCATAATTCTTGGTATGTGATTTTTTACCATTATCAACTAAATAATGGATAGATAAAATATTAAAGGCCCTAGTAATAAACAATCAAATATAATTACTGGCATGTAACTGACTTTATATTTGCCTAAATAGCAAAACTGCTTATAGATAATTGTTTTATTCATTTTTCTCTTTGATCTTTTTAGACGTGTTATCTAAGAACACTTGCTAATATAACACGACTCATAGTTTGTTTAGATACACATGACATTTTACTCTTTCTTGCTGTGATTGATTAGGGGGAAAGATATGCACATGACAATTCACACATACCCCAGATTGCTAGAAGGAGATTTGTATTGCATGGCCAATTATCTTTATTGAAGCATGGGGCAGAGAAACGCCTTGGGGAAAGGCAACAACTGATGTCATAATCTCATGCATTTTTGTTATGAAATTTAGAATGGTTTCCCAACCTATCAACTGGTATTTTTTGATTAATCTCAAGCAACCTTCAGGCTAGCTGTGCCAATAATGTTTATACATGTTAAACCACTAGAGGACAATTAAGTATTACACTATCTGGTGCTGGTTTTGGAGCTAGAAGACCTGGGTTTTACTCTTAACTCTGCCAATGTGATTTTAGTACGTCACTTAGCCTCTCTGGCACTCAGTTTCCTCATCTGTAAATAGGGTCTGCAATACTTGTGCTCACAATTTACCTCACAGGGTTGTCATAAGGAAAGACCTTTGGAATTGTTAGAATGTTATAGGATATGATTGATCATCTCATTATCATCCTCATCACTACTTCTAAATACAATGAGGTCAGGAAAGGGAGATATCAGTATAGTTTGAAGTAGCAAAGAAGGGCTTCCTGGAGAAAGTGAGACATAAGTTTAACTGTAAAGAAGCGTAGAATTTTGATCATCAAAAAGGGAGAAGTCAGGGTCAATGACATCAGCAAGAAGACAGAAATAGGCATATTAAGGTAGATAACGAATAGCCTTGCTGGACTAATCAGAGAAGAATGTACTTGATTGAAAAGAATGAGATAAAAATTTTGATAAATACTTTGAACATAGATCAGCTAGGTGGTAGAGTAGATAGAATGCTAGGGCTGAAGTCAGGAAGACTCATCTTTGTGAGTTCAAATTTGGCCTCAGACACTTACTAGCTGTGTGACCCTAGAGAAGTCACTTAACCCAGTTTGCCTTAATATATCATCTGTAAAATTAGCTGGAGAAGGAAATGGCATGCCACTCCAGTATCTCTGCCAAGAAAACTTCAAATGGGGTCATGAAGACACAACTGAAAACAATCAAATAACAACAACAACATTAAATATATTGGAAAAACAGGCCAAGAAATTTCAACTTTATGAAATAGATATTAGGACTGTAGAAATGGCATAATTAAAGTATTGTTTAAGGAAGATGTCTTCCTCCATATGCAGCACTGCATAGGATGCATAGGATGGGCTATCCTGAAGGCAGAAATACCAGCTAGGACTTTGTAGTAAATGCAGACACAAGGTAGTGGAATACTAAACAAACAAACAAACAAACAAAAAAACCCAAAAAAACTGGTGATAGTAGAGAGAGGGAAAAGTGAAGATCTGAGAGATATTTCTAAGAAATCATAGACTTTTTGACATACTGGATCTTCTAAGTGGAGCAAAAAAAAGTAAAATGATGAAGCCATAGTTTAGCCTAGCATATAAGAAGAAAGGTGATTTTACCAAATTACTTTAATATGTTGAAGATCCTACTAATGTGTGCAAATAGAAATAGAAATCTATCCCAAATTTTTGTTCCTTTGGGCTTCCTGTCCATGGGTCTCTATAAAGCCTGTGATGTTCTCTTTTGGTTTTCCTCTAATCTATTTGTATGAATTCTTGGTCATTGTTTCTGTATCAGTCTCCATATCCCACCCCCAAATGTGGGTATACTCCTAGGCTCTACCCTAAGTCCTGTTGTCTTCTCACTGTATAACTTTTTTTTTTAGCAGTATTATTAACTTCCATGAGTCCAGTGATTATCACCATGCATTGCTATCTAAAATGAGTCTTAGATCTGTGTATTCAGCTGAGTTACATTCCCACATTCCCAACTGACAACTAGATGTTACCAACTGGAGCCTTATTGATATTTCAAACTCAACATGTCCAGAGCAGTACTCATTAGCTTTTCCCCCAAAACCAAACTCTCTTCCTAACTTGCTTATTTCTGTTGAATGTACCACCATCCTTCCAGATGCCCAGATTTATGACCCGAGGCATCCTTGACTCTTCAGTTTCCTTCACTCCTCTCATTTCCAATCAATTGTCAAGTTTATTTGTTCTATTTCTACAATATCTCTTGTATCCACCCTCTTATCTCCTCTCTCATGGCCCCTGACTTAGTGTAAGCCTTTATTACCTCTTGCTCAAATTACTGCAATACCTCCCTAATTGTCTCCCTTTCTTTACTCCTCCTTTTCTTTATATCACAAAGCCTATCTATTCTTGCAATTGCCAATGATATTCCTAAAGCAAGTGTATGACCATGTCACTACCCTGATTCATATGTTTCAAGTGACTCTCTATGGTCACTAGGGTATAATAGAAATTTTTGTTTATTGTTTAAAGCCTTTCCCAACCTGGCTCCAATTTACTTTTCCAGATTGATTACACATTACTCACCTTCATGCACTCTGTGTTCTATCCAAACTAATCTGTTTGTTGGTGTTTACAAATGATATTCTTATCTCCCACCTCCAGGCTTTTTGTAAAATGTTCCAAAGAATCAGAGAATTTGAAAGTTGAAAAAGATTTGAAGTCTTCTAGTATAACTCATACTTAGTATACTTACTCTATTTCTTAGAATCCCTAGCTTTCATCAAATTTCAGCTCAAGTGCCAACTTCCACATGAAACTTTCCTTGATATCCCTAGCTGCTAGTAACCGCCTTCCCCTTAATTCATTTGTATGTGTTTTTTTCAGGTACAAGTGGCTACTGGATTGGAAAAGATCAGTTGATGTTCCCATCCTAAAGAAAGACAATACCAAATATTCTAATTACCAAACAGTTGTGCTCATTTCACATGCCAGCAAAGTTATGCTTAGGATTCTGCAAGCTAGGCTTCAGCAATATGTGGAACCTAGATTTACCCAAAAAGTAGGCTAGTTTTCAGAGGCAGAGGAATGAGAGACCATATTTCCAACATTCTCTGGATTATGGAAAAAGCAAAGGAATTCCAGAAAAGCATCTACTTCTGCTTCATTGACTACACTAAAGCCTTTGATTGGGTGAATCATAATAAAATGTGGCAATTAATAAAGAGATGGGAGTGCCATATCATCTTACATGTCTCCTGAGGAATATGAATGCAGGTCAAGAAGGAACATTTAGAACCAAACATGGAACTACTGATTGATTTAAGATTGGGAAGGGATTATGACAAGGGTGTATATCATCACCTATTTGTTTAACCTATATACAGAGTTCATCATGTGAAATGTCAGGCTGAATGAATCAAAGCTGGAATTAAGGTTGCCAGGAAGAATAACAACAATCTCAGATATACAGACAATACCACTGTAATGAAAGGAAATGAAGAAGAATTAGGAAGCCTCTTGATGAGGGTGAAAGAGGAGTGTCTAAAAGTTGGCTTGAAACTTAAAAAAACAAAACAAAACAAAAACTAAGATCATGGCAACTCTCATTCCTTCCTGGCAAATGGAGGGGAAAGAAATGGAAGCAGTCTCAGATACATATGTGTGTGTATGTATATATACATAGAGAGAGATTAAGTCAGTAACTGTTTCAAAATCATGCCTATTTGTCCTGTCTACTTAGGTTAACCTTACTTGTACCTGCTTTGTTATCCAAGGTTACCTTTGCTACCTGGAGTTAGTTGTTAGTATTGTCCAGACTAATACTGCATTCCTGTTCTGAAAGCCTTAGACTGTGGGATAGGGAGACGGACTAGATCTATGATTTCAGTGGTATAGGAATTCCCAGGAGAGGATATTCTCTCTCTCGATGAAGGCTAGCATCTTCTCTGGCACCTCCAGTTCTAGAGTTAGCTAGAGCACTGACAGGGTAAGTGCCTTGCCCAGGGTTACATGTTCAGTTATATGTCAGAGATACGACTTGAAGTAAAGAATTAAGAAGAAAAGAAAGATTCTATTCCTTTACTCAGAAAAGGAATCTTGCTTCTGGAAAGGGAAATGGATCTCTGGTCAGACCTCCTATGTTCAAATTCCATACCTCCCACCAACAAATTATTTGCCTTTAGGCAAAGACACATAAAACAATTTCTCTGGGTCTCAGTTTCCTTACCCAAAAAATGAGGTAGTTAGACTACATGACCTCTGAGGTTTGTCCCAGTATGAGATCATGACGTCTCTAATGCCTAAGTAGTGACAATGAAAGAAAGGCTGTACTAGTCAGTCACATACCCCACTTATCAGAGAGCACATATTTTGTATTGTTCAAATTTTGCCATTATCTTCTTTTGCCATTGTCAACTGGAGTCATAAATAAAGAGAACCAATTCAAACAAAACCATGATTCATTCAGCTTGAGTAATAATCTTTCCCATAGAAAACTGAGATATGGGAAAACTTATTTTGTAGATATCCAAGAAAATAAGCCTTTATTTCCATTTATTGGGAATATCTAGTTTTGAAATATAAGTGATCACTCTATGGTACCTCAGTGTTTGAATCACTAAATGTAGACTAGATTTGTAGTTCTTCAAAAAATAGTAACCAAAATACAGTTTATCAAAGTACCCCTCAGATTACTAAAGAAGTAGCCCTTTAATCTCCATATATGTAAATACAAGGGGACAAAGAGAATTAAATAATAGTCTAAGCCTTCTAGGAACTTGCTTTCTAAGACAGATGACAGTGATTTTTAAAAAAATCAGAAGTCAGGAGCCCTGGGTTCTAGTATTTAATCTTCCAGTTTATGATGTAAAGGTAATAGAGAGCTCTGAATCAATATCAAGGGTATTCAATAAGTAAAAGACATTACATATGTACAAACTCAGAGAAGATTCTCACGGGTTCATTTAAATTTGCACTACCCATGTGCAATTTGCCCTACAAAGACAAGACATGATATAGCACCTGTAAGTGGTATGATTAACAACTCATATTCAGTGCTGCAGATACAGTATTTAATTTTCTGCTAATATGTAATTACTTTTCAAGTGTTTTTTAAGTGCTCTTTTTGTAGAGTTGTTATATTTTCTCCTATGGCAGAGTGGTTCACAAATTTTCCATGTGTTTTTCTTCTTCTGAAGATTACTTTATCCCATCCCCTCCTGTTAGCTCTCCCTTAAATTATTTATTATTTTTTTACATATTTTATGTAATTATATATGTACATGGTATCTCTTTCAATAGATGATAAAGTCCCTGAAGGCAACAAAAGTAGAGACACTCATTTTTGCCTTTGTATAGTAAATGCTTGTCTATTGATTGCCTAATTGATTCAAAGTGATTCCAAAATATATGAGGTGCTGTGACCAAACTTTTTTTCTCATGACCAATGGAGAATGACTATTTCTATGAAACAGCTTGGAAAAAAGTAATGCCAAGTGTGTGATAATGCCTAGATACACAGAAACCAATAAATTATCAAATTATCACATCTGAGCTGGAAGAGACATCAGAGGTCATTTAGCCCAACTGACTTTCCAATGCATGAATTCTTACAACATCATCAGAAACTGGTCATGCTCTGAATATATTCACTGATAAGGAACTCAGGACCAATATTGGATAGTTCTAATTATCAGTGAGTTCTAATACGGAGTGCAAATATATATATTGATATAATAATTGATTCCATTCACTTGTTTTAATTGTCTTCTTTGGAGCCAAGCAAAATAAAAGTCATCTCTTCTTCATATGACAAACTACATGGCATTCATTCCTCTACTGAGCTTTTACTTCTCCAGTCTAAACAATTCTTGTTCCCTTAAACAACCCTACTGTGACAGGGTGAGCTGCTCTTATGTGCCTGAGCTTGCTAATGTCTCTCTTAACGTGTCAGCAAGGATGGAAAACCATTTCTGGGTGTCTGACCAGGCCAAAACATAGTTGGAATATTACCTCCCTTGTTTGGATTGATGATTTCGTCAATATGGGTACTCCCTCCAGTGACTCAGATCACAAACCATTCAAGCCTGTCCATTCTTTGTGATTCATTAAAATAATGGTACAGTTTCCCCTCCATAACTCACTGTTCATTTGAGGTGTCATTGGAAGCTGTATATACTGATAGATCAGCACTATGGGTCATCCATCCAAATGCATAATTTTGACACCATATTTCAATTATTTTTCTGCCAGGTAACATTGTCAATTCATATGAAGCTTTCAGTCTTTCAAAAATAAACGCTCTCAGATCTTTCCCTCTTTTTTTAAAAGTTATTCTTTAATTAAAAAAAATTCCTTCTTTCTCTCCTAACTCCTTTCTTCTCTCCACCTCATGGAAAAGAAAAACAAAAGCCATTAAGTAATATGCATAATCCAGTAAAACAAATTCCTTCATTGATCATGTGAGAAACAATATGTTTTAATATGCACCTGAATCCATCACCTTTCTGTTAAGGGGTGGCAGCATTCTCCATCTTGGTCCTAAGGAATTGTAGTTGGCCATTTCATGGATCAGAGTTCTTAACTCCTTCTAAGTTGTATGTTTTCACTATGCTATTATTATATAAACCGTTCTCCTCATTCTGCTTACTTTACTTAACATCATTTCATACAAGCCTTCCCAAGTTTCTCTGAAACTACCCCCTTCATCATTTCGATAACATAGTAGTATTCTATCCCGTTCATAGATCATATTTTTTTTTCAGCCTTTCACTAAATGCTGGTCACCCCTCCCATGTCTTTTTGTTTTAAAACAAACTGATACCTTTCCACTTATTTCTCATGCCATATTTGTGAAATTTTTTTAAGTCCGAAGGGTGAGGAAAATTGTATATGCTGCACTGTCAGATATGGTTAATTTTGTGTAGCTGATTTTCTTTGTATGGTGTGTGTGTGTGTGTGTTTGTGTGTGTGTGTGTGTGTGTGTGAGAGAGAGAGAGAGAGAGAGAGAGAGAGAGAGAAAGGTTTTTGATGGGAGGGTATATATTGGGGAATCAAGAAATGACCTAAGTAACAAAAACAAAAGGCATCAACTTTTTTTAATTTATGGCACCAATTTTTTTTAAAAGCTCAGGGCATCAGATTTTAAATTGTTAAATTTCATTTTATGACATTGGGTTCGTTGTCTCAGCCTTTTAATATATTTTTTAAGACCAATTCCTTATGTATATCATTTTGTTTTCTCTTTCTCTTGCTTTTTAATTTTTAAATAGTATTTTATTTTTTCCAATTATATGCAAAGATAATTCTTAACTTTATTTTTTATAAAATTTTCAGTTCCAAATTTTCTCCCTCCCTCCCTTCTCTCTCCTCTTCCTAAGAGAATAAGCAATTTTATATAGGTTATATATATGAAATCATGTAAAGCTTATTTCCATATTAGTCATGTTGTTAAAAAAGAAATAATTTCCAAAAAATATAGTTTGCAAACGGAAAAAAAAAATAAAAAACAAAGAAAATGAACATAGTATGCTTCAATATGCATTCAGATTCCATAGTTCTTTCTCTGGATGTGGATAACATGTTCCATCATTAGTCTTTTGGAGTTATCTTGGATCATTGTATTGCTAAGAAGAGCTAAGTCAATCATAGTTGATCATCACACAATGTTGCTGTTACTGTGTACAATGTTGTCCTGGTTCTACTCACTTCATTTTGCATAAGTTCATATAAATCTTTCCATGTTTTTCTGAAATCTGCCTGCTCATCATTTCTTACAGAACAATAGTATTCCATTATATTCTTATACCACAACTTGTTCATCCATTCGGCAATTAATAGGCATCCCCTCAATCTCTAATTCTCCATTCTCCAGAATGATTGGATCAGTTCACAACTTCACCAACAATGCATTAGTGTCCCAATTTTCCTACATCCTCTCCAACACTTATCCTTTTCCTTTTCTATCATATTAACCAATCTGATAGGAGTGAGGTGGTACCTCAGAGTTGTTTTAATTTGCATTTCTTAAATTAATAGTGATTTAGAGCATTTCTTCATAAGACTATAGATAGCTCTGATTTCTTCATCTGAAAGCTGCTTGTTTATATCCTTTGACCATTGGGGAATGACTTGTATTATTATAACTTCAACCCAGTTCTCTATATATTTGAGAAATGAAGCCTTTATCAGAGACAACTGATGTAAAAATTGTTTCCCAGCTTTCTGCTTTCCTTCTAATCTCTCTTGTAATGGTTTTCTTTAGAGCACATCACTTTAACTTTCTGGGCTTGTTTCCTTATGTGTTAATCAAGGATTATGGTTGGAATGATTTCTAAAATTCCATCTAATTTTAACTACTATGATCCTATTATTTTGTCATCCAATATATTAACTCTCCTTTCCAACTTTAAGGCCAGAAAATTAGGAAATAATGTCCTTTATGTCTTGATGAGAGACATTGATAAAACTATTTAGCAGAAAAGGGTCTTGCATAGAGCTCTGTGGCGTGACACTAGAGACCTCCCTTGAGAATGGCATTAAACCATTAATCAGCACTCATATGCATTTGCTTAATCAGTTCCAAATACATTTAATTGAACTATCATCTATCTTGTAATTCTCTGTTGTGAAAACAATGTTATTTTGAGTGATTTGCCTTACTGAAAGTTAGTTTTCATAATAAATCTATATCATTTCTCTGATCTACAAATCTATTAATTGTCAAAAAAAGGACATGAATTTATTCTGGTGTGATTTGTTTTATTTGTTAAATTTGTACTGACTCAGAATGATTGCCACTGTCCTTTGTAATGAAGCAAAAACAATCAGTTACCAAATCTTCTAGAATTTGTGGGTTTAGAATGTTGTCAGTCCATAGTTTACAAAATTCAACTTCTCCCTTTGGAAAATCAGAAGATATGTCTCTCTCCAGCTTTTTAGTACTTCATCCATTCTCCACAAATTGTCAAAGACCACAAATATTGGTTTAAAATTTATATTTGCCAGTTTTTTCCTGTAACCTGAGAAAAAATTCATCTAGGCTTAATTGCTTACTTCCCTCCTCCCTCCCTGAGACAGTAACCAATCAGATATAGGTTATACATGTGCAATCATGTAAACCATTTCTGTATTAGTCATTCTGCACAAGAAGACTCGAATAAAAGAAAATAAATGAAACAAAATGAAAAATAGCATGCTTCAGTGTGTATTCAATCAATATTGGGTCTTTTTCCAGAGGCAAATAATATGTTTCATCATTAACCCTTCGGGATTGTCTTAGATCGTTGCATTGCTGAAAATAGCTAATTTATTCACAATTCTTCATCAAACAATATTGCTGCTGCTGTGTACAATGTTCTCCTGGTTCTGTTCACTTCACTACACAACAGTTTGTGTAAGTCTTTCCAGGTTTTTCTGACATCATCCTGCTTGTCATTTCTGACAGCACAATAATATCCCATTACAATCACATACCACAGCTTGTTTAGCCATTTAATGAGCATCCCTTCACTTTCCAATTCTTAGTCACCACAAAAAGAGATGCTATAAATATTTTTGTACAAACAGTCCTTCCCCCACTTTTGGATGTCTTTGGGATATAAACCTAGCAGTGGTGTTGCTGGATCAAAGTGTATGCACGGTTTTATAGCCCTTTGGGCATAGTTCCAAATTGCTCTCCAGAATGGTTGGATCAGTTCACAGCTCCACCAACAGTGTATTAGTGTCCCAGTTTTCCCACATCCCCTCCAACATTGAACATTTTCCTTTTCTGTCATGTTAGCCACTCTGATAAGTGTGAAGTGGTACGGTAGAGTCATTTTAATTTGCATTTATTTGATCAATAGTGATTTAGAACATTTTTATGTGACTATAGATAGCTTTAATTGCCAAGAACAATTCTAATGAGGACAGAGAGACTTATCACCAGCAGATTGGCTTCTTGGTGATTGATTCTTTAACCTTAGCACCCCCTGAAACAAAGGAAAATAATAGGGAAAATAGAATTCTAAAACTATAAAATAAAATAATATTACGAAAGGTCTAAATTATAATAAAGCATTACACTATGGCCCTCTCTAGAAAAGTAATAGGGGGACTAGGATGAGAATCACAGGGTGAAAAGGTGTGATAAGCTGCAATCTGCATCACAAGAGGGTGTACTCACAGATCCATAAAAGTATTAAAGCAATTATTGTCAGACAGGACTCTTCTAAAAAGTTAGTCTTTCTAGTAAGAGCAAACTACATTCATGGAGTCCAGGTGCTGGGATCCTATGATGTACGTGAATAATGCATACATACATATAGGTGAATATGTGTGCATATATACATACATGTACACATATCTATATGTATATGTATATACACGCATCTGTATCTATAAACAATTTCTTGAGAGCCCTTAACAAAAATTTTTGGTAGGGGCTTGGGGTTGGTTAAAGCTTGCTCTAGGAAAATAAAAATTATATTCCAATATCCAGAGAAAAAATTTTATGGTTGAATTCAAAGTATATATTTAGTACTTTGCACATAGGCTGGCTGGGGCAATAAAAGAGAGGCAGCTGTAATAATTTAGCTCCAGACACAGGAATGAAACATTGAAAGTTATCTGGCCACATTTCTGGGTAATCATAATTTGACTCTTGCCCAAGTAATTACCATCAGTGGAGGAGAGGAGGTGACATGGGCAGTAGGAATGACAACAGTTTTAGCTGGCATTTGAGAATCACTTTGGTGCACAGAGTACTTTCAGAAATTTTTCATAAGAAAGTATGGTTAGCATTAATTACTGTGGTCATAGGACTGAATGGTGTCCCCTGTAGATTGGTATTTGAGAGCTACTAACTGCAGGGCTTAGTGAGTTTGATGATAGGGGTGGTGAGACCAAGATGGTTGAACTTATCCTTCTGAGAGCCAAGCAGCATCCTTCCATTCCATGGTAATAGACTTCATCATTAACTCTGTCCACTTGTTTTCTTATAAACCTTCTCATGTGTGCAATAGGGTGAGTATGTAAAAATAAGCGAGTGAGAAAGAGTATCTTAATGAACTTGGATGCTTTGCTATCTGCATCATTTGGGGCGAATATTCACAGCAGTGAGATCATAGTGCCCTTGGAATATAGATGTAATGCTATTTTTTACATGGCTAGACTTTTAATATTTCCATACATCAGAAGTCTAGGATTTTGTTGATAGGCCTATTCTCTTTGCTGTCATGGATCACAAATCCTCTATGGCTTAACAGAAAGCCTTTAAGAGTTGCCATGCTGGCACATTTAATTACCTGTGGCTGATATGATGATAAGATTCTCTGAACCTAGTTAGGCTTCTTGTTATTCAGTTGTTTCATTCATTTCTGATTCTTTGTGACCCCATTTGGGATTTTCTTGGCAAAGATACTGTAGTGGTTTGCCATTTCCTTCTACAGCTCGTTTTGCCAATGAGAAAACTGAGGCAAAGTGTGTGTGTGTGTGTGTGTCTGTGTGTGTGTGTGTGTGTTTAATAGCAAAAAGCTATAAAGACTTCACATAGATTATGTTCCTATCTGGGCAGCTAGGTGGCACAGTGCATAGAGCTCAGGGTCTGTAGTCTTATCTTCATGAGTTCAAACCTGGCCTTAGACACTTATTAGCTGTGTGACCTTGGGCAAGTCACTTAACCATGTTTGCCTCAGTTTCCTCATCTGTAAAATGAGCTGGAAAAGGAAATGGCAAACCACTCTGGTATCTTTGCCACGAAAATTCCAAATGGGGTCACAAAGAGTCAGAATTGCCTGAACAACAACAAATGATAATAGAGAAATGAAGCACCTGTCTCTAACACCTCTCTCTATTACCAAGGAGAAGTCTGACAAAACATCTTCTCATTTCAAAATGCTGCTTCTTTCTGTTCACGCTGCAACCTCCTTTCAAATAAAATTAAATGTGTCACAGCTTCTGGGAACAACACTTAAAAAAAACCACTTAAGAAATAATCAGATGTAAGTAGGAAATAAAACAGCTGTCTGCTACATACAGACCATCAAGAGGAGAGAAAATGAAGCAGACAATGGTCATCACAGTCATGTTGTCTCCATTTTGGTCACGTACACACATGAGGAGCAAGGGAAGTGTGTTCAAAAGTGGGAGGAAGCATCATGTTGCCAGGCAATGAACAAAGACAGAGGTTTTGTACAAAAGGTAAAGATAGAGGCAGTATTCCCATCATCCCACAGACAAAGGAGATCCAAATGCCTTTTTGCTAGAAGGAGAATTTAATAAGACTGCAAGAAAACACCACAGTTTTGAAGTTACAAAGGGGAAAGTAATAGTTTTGTCATCTATCCTGATGTGGCTTTTCTTGCTCTGTGAATTGCAGGTTCAGAGAAGGTATATAAGGAACCAGGTGGAATTCCACTTTGGGTAATGCCATAGGTCAGACTTCAGTCTATTAGAAAATGGGTGTGTGTATATGTTTGTGTGAATGAAACTATTTCTTTGTACTCATATCATTTTCACTTTGAAGATGGAGTGATTCATGCTGTTTTCTCTGATGACTAATAGCAGTTTCATAATCAATAAGAGTGATTATGATAAAATATATAAAAACACTAGGCATTTAGATAGTCCTGTGTACTCTTTGAGATGTTTTTACATTTAAACAATCCCAGGAGAAAGGCAGGTTAGGATAGTACTTTTCTAGATCCCCAACCTTTACCCTCTGTACACATAAGAATTATGAGGGATATAATGAAATAGATTGTAATTGATGCGATTTGAACACCAAAAATAATCAAATGACATTTTTTTCGATGGCCTCTCCATTTTCCATATGCAGTATGAAAGCGAGCATAAATAGTGGAAAGCTCACTGGCCTAGAATGAAAGAAGAGATACAGAGAGGGAAAGTAATCTGCCTAAGGCAGGAGTGGGGAACCTGTGGCCCACCCCCAAAGCTAATACATTATTTCCTCTGACACAACTGTTATGGGTTGTGCAACTAGTCACAACAAAGCAAGACCAAGGGAGTAAAAGAATCAGGAACTATAGGAGTGAAAGAATACTTTTCTTTCATGTTTGTGGAATATTCTGGGGAAGGAACTTTCCTTCCTATTCCAAGGTATGAGAGTTCATTTTATCTTGCTTGTAAAAGAGATTCTACCTCATAGATATGGCCCAAGGAGTCAGCATAGTGGAAAACAATATGAGATTTATAGTTAGAAGAATCAAAAGGGTGATATTAAGGGATGTGTGGGGGTGACAGGAGCAGGGTGACAGTGAATACAGAGCCAACCTCATAGATGGCTAGACAAAGATTCAGATATTGCCAATGACACATATTGGCCATATGATGAGTTGCCCACCTTCTCAGTGCCCCTGGCCATATATGTATACTTGTTTGTTTGTATTTATGTATATAATGGTTAGCTTAAATCACACTTGTACCAGACTTTTCTCACTGGGGGAGAGTGATTGCTCAATGTTCTGAGCCTATGTGAGGGACAGAGTTGATGAGAGATAGAAAGAGAGGTCCTGATCTTCCAGTCTCTGGCTTAGAGAGAGAGAAGATGTGGTTCCAGACTCTCTTCAGGTCCCTAAATGCATTCTGGGAAGAACATGCAGAGGAGTTAATAGTGAAGTCATGTACTTCTTCAAAGCCTACTTGCACTAGAGACTTCACAGAATTTCTGTCTGGATGAGATCTAGAACTCTCTTGATTGAGCTGAGTCATTTCACAGCCAATAGAAGAGTTCATTGCCCTTTGTGTTTTGTCTGGTTTTTATTCTTACATTTACTTTCTCTTATTTCTGTCTTGCTATTGACTTGGACAAGTGTTTTATTTTTTATTTTTAGCTATTTACTGCACATGTTTATTATGGAACTTGGTTTGATGAGAAAAGTGTCAAGGCTTGAATGTTAACATGGGATACACCTTCTCTGTTAAAGGATAGTAATTGGGAGCACAGCTTGAACCTAAACATTATTTCCCACGGACTAACAATATTTAAGGGAGTAGATAAGTATAATTCCAGCCCAGGATACCTTCTCTCTGAGAAGAGAAAAGGGGCTAGCCTCTGAATCTAATCTCTTGCTTCCCCTCCTGGTAGAAATTGAAATCTCCCTTGGAGAAGGATGAGGGGAGGACATTCTAGAGCAGGGGTAGGGAACCTGTGGCCTTGAGGCCACATGTGGCCCTCTGGGTCCTCAAGTGCGGCCTTTTGAATGAATCCAAACTTCATAGAACAAATCCCCTTAATAAAAGGATTTTGTCTGTAAATATATTTGTATATATACACACATACATATGAAAGAGAAAATCAACTTCCACTCAATGATGTCAGAAACTGTGCAGTCTAAACATCATAATACAAAGCAACATAGCAATGCTAAATGAGTCATACCAAGGCTTTTAGTAATTAACTTGTTTGAGCCTGATTAGATACTCATTAGAAGAGAAGGCTAATGAGGTAGCCCATGATATTCTCCTTTCATCATTGTGATCTTTGTGTACCTTTAAAGGGCTATATGAACTTCGAAACAGATAGGACTATTGATCTGGAATGATTATTCCTAAAGAATCGCTTTTATTATGGCATTCCCCTGCCCCAAAACCTTCAATAACCTTATAGAAAAGAAGGACCAATGCCAAACTTCCTAGCCTTCTACAATCTAGCCCTAATCATTCTCTCTAAACTTACTCTGCCCACCCTACTCCATCCCACAACCTCAGGCCTTAACTCTCCTCTACAGTCAAATAAACCTATATACTGTCTTCCAAACACAGGTTTGACTTTCTTTCCTGTGTCCATGCTTTTCATTATGCCATTTCCCTCACTTTGAATGATATCAGGTAAACTCAGTCAGTCAATCCCTTAGTTTCCAAACATTTATGAAATGTGCCTATGTGCTAGGCACCGTACTGAAAGCAGGGGATGCAAAAGAAAGGCAGTCTCTGCCTTTGAGCGGCTCACATTCAAACGGAGGCAGATAACATGTAAATCTCTAGGTAAAAATGAGAAAGAGAGAAAAAGAGAGAGAGACAGACAGAGAGAGAGATAATGATGATGATGATTATGATGATGATGATGATGGAAAGTAATCTCAGAGGAATAAGAAGAACAGAATCAGGATGAGACTCATTGTTCAAGGCCCAGTTCAAATAGTATCTCTTCAATGAAGCCTGAACTCCCAGACCAAAGTAAACTTTGATTCCTCTGATTTGACTTATTTTCAGTGTCATTCCTATTGGGAGTCACTCCATTTAGAACAGTGTTTCACACATATTACGTGTTCAGCCAACACTTTATTATTCAATTGCTTCTTTGCTCTTTGCCTTTCTTGATACCTTTTTCCACACCAGATCTAAATTCCTTCCCCTAAATACCAAAACTAGTCACATGACATTTCCTTAATGCCCTTTCATTTTTTTACCATATGCAGTATGAAAGCTGGTATGACTCAGTGAACGGGCATTGCCTAGTAGTCACGGCACCTGAGACTATGGCACGAGGGAGCCTTAGTCATGCCTTTATTCCTGGCTGTGTGCCTGTAGATAAATCACTTCACCAATGAAGGCTTCATTTTTCCCATTTGTGCAATGGGGAGGGGGTTGGACTAAGTCAAAGGCTCCTCACCTGTTTTTGTGGCACAGATCCTTTTGGTAGTTTGTTGAACCCTATGGACCTCCTTCTTAGAATAAAGCTTTTAAATGTATAAAGTAAAATACATATCATTTCAAAGAATCCAATTATATTGAAATAAAATTTCCAAAAAAAATCCCTGGCTAGATGAACTCTAAAGTTCCTTGCAGCTCAAAGATTTTATGATTAAACCATGTTCTTCAGTCATTCTGACAATCAATACTGATTTCTAACATTCTATATAAAGCCTGTTTGTCATAGCAACAGACCTCAGCAGTTACAGTTTCCACTTACTATGTCAGAAACAGTAGTTTTTAATCCATTAAAACCACATCTAATGCCCAGAATAATAAGAAAGAAATTTGACAATTGAGGGCAAAGTTGAAATTGTACCCCTTTCTAAAGCAGTAGAAACAACATTAGCACAAATTTTGCTAAATTTTGATGTGTTTTCAGGGGTAGAAGGCTTAGGAGAAAAGGTGAATATTAGGACAGAGGAGGTGAGGGGTGATTGGGTGATGCTTTCTATCCAGAATCCTGTTGCTAAATTATCGTTCATTTCTAAGAACTTTGTCCATCTGTTGCCCCTTTAATACCGTCTAGACAATTTCAATGACTTACACAATTCATTGTGACTGAATATTTTCCTGTTTACTACAGTTAGTCTACAAAGGTCACTGATAAAATAATCTTCTGGAAATGCTATGGAAAACATCTCAAAAATCCAAAAAATTTAGGAGTCACCACCAACAGTAAACTGTTCCTACTAATTCAGGGATAAAATATCACAATAACTGAGCTGGCTAAATCTTTCTGGCAAGGCTCTGGATGGTGTCAGAAAGAAAGGGGCCAGTAGAGCCTGCCAGCAAGATGCAAGCTCTCATCTATGGACAACTATGTCTTTTCATAATAAAAGCTGGATTGTAAACAAACATTGGTGGCGCTGGGGAGTTTTTCTGCTTTTAAACTATCAGCTGAGCATTTGAAGAATTTCCTGGTGCAACACTTTTTTTTTCCAACAGCATGGTTATTTGGAATACCACGTTTAATTGGGATGTGAAATACTTCTGCTTTTGACCAAAAGGAAAATATGGGAAGTTTGTGCTCTTCCCCACCATACTGCCCTAACTTTGGGACTCCTGCTCAGATAGGCCCACTGCAAATGAAAAATTGAGTTTCCAACAACCATTTTCATTATTCGTATTCAACCTCCAATAAAGCCATACTTCAATGCTTCTTTAGGCCATAGAGAAAACCAGTAGTTTTTGAAGGTAATGCCAGATAGAAGACAAATTTGGGCAATCCTAAAAAGTTCAAAAGACTTTAAATATCAGTCTGGAAAATGATATGTGTCTGTCACCTGAGGACCAGCTAGGATAAATTTAAAGGGGGGAGAGAGCTAGAGAGACAGAGACAGAGATGGAGACAGAGACAAAGAGTCAGAGAGAGACAGAAACAGAGACAGAGAGACAGAGAGAGACAGAGAAAGAATTCACTAACTTTTTCTCTTTACCATATCATTTGTTGTTTAGTCATTTTTTAGTCACGTCCAACTCTTTGTGACCCCATTTGGGGATTTCTTGGCAAAGATACTAGAGTGCTTTTCCATTTGCTTCTCCAGCTCCTTTTATAGATGAGAAACTGAGGCAAATGGGGTTAAGTGACTTGCCCAGGATCATACAGAGGCTGAGGCTGGAGTCACTGAATGCTGGAATTGATGGTTCCAGATTCATTATTTTTATCTCTGGCCTTTTTCTTTGTTTTTGTTAGTTGTATTAAAACAATATATTTTTCCATTTTGAAAAATTGACTTACCTGAACTGGTGAGCCAAGTGAATGCATGTGTTAGGTATTGGAGTTCTCATATTGTGTTTCCTCTAATTTGATGACTTTACCTCATTAAAAATGTATAGCATCTCCTCTGGGGCTTCCCCCCCAAACTGACCATCAGATCCTCAAAATATGGCTGAATTTTACTCCCCTCGGGGTTCCTAGGACACTTGAGAATTATTTTTTTAAACACAACTCCTGAGGACCCACTGGTGAGCTTCCCATTATCAATTAAGCAGTTGGTATCAATTAATTTTTAGAGAGTATTTACTGAGAAGTTACACCAAGAACAGTGGTTTCGCTTGCACATACAGGGTACCTTTGAGAGTGGTCTCAAACTTAAACTATAATGATTATGAGACATACATGTAAACAATAAATGTGTCCAAGGAAAATTTTCTGACTTCTGGCCTGGAATTCCTTTTCTCTTTTTGTGTAGTTCTTATGAAGTTGGCCTTGGGTTTAATTCTCTGCCATACCCTGAGGATAAATGTTTTTCTAGAGTCCCTAGCTAGCACTTCTCTCTATCACAAAGGGTCATAATCCCTGAAGTTGCCACTATTCTCAGATGACTGTCTTTTCACATCTTTCTGTAGGCAACCCATTTACTGCTAACAACTTTTATGGATTTCTTTGGATTCTTGTCAGATTGCCATTGGGACCTCTGATGGCTCTTCCAAATTTATGTGGTCACCTGGGAATTCCCCTCTCAATATACACCCTCACCTAAGATCAGTAAAGAAAAAACAGAAAAGATGAACTTTTACAGAGTGAAGTTAGTAGAAACAAAAGAACAATTTATGTAATAATGCAACTTTACAAAGACAAAGAACTTTGAAATACTTAAGGACTCTGATTAATAAAATGACTAACCAGAATTCCAAAGGACCAATTATAAATCATGCTACCCAACTCCTAACAGAAAGGCAATGGACTCAAGATGTAGAAAGAGACATATGTTGGTTGGACATAGTTAAAGTAGGAATTTGCTTAACTATGCATATCTGTTAAGAAACTTTTGTTTTTCTTTTCTTTTTTTCAAATGTGAATAGGGAGATGGGAGGAAGAGAAAAATGTTAATTAAAAAATGAAATTTACAAAAAGAATAAACAAAAGAAAAAGAAGTCCACGTCCTCAAGGTCACGTGGGAGATAGGGCAGCTCCCCCCTCACCTTGTCCAGTAGGTGAAAGAAGTTCTTGTCTTATTGATCTCTAAGAAAGAAAAGACTCAGATCGTATGGTTGTCTCTTTTACTTTTAAACTCAGATCTGTCTCAGAATCTCTCAAGTTATTGGTCCTCATAGCTCTACAAGCAATTAAAAGATTTTTTCATTGTCACATAATATAAGCCCCTCCAGTCCTACACAGCTTCCAAACTTCTATATTTTGCATTGGAAGTGAGCTCTGAATATCTGTGAATTCTCTGTGTAACCCACCAGGAAGAACAAAGCTAAGCATTTGCTAGGGACTGGGCTCTCAATGACTGTCATAACACATGCTAAAAAAAATTGCCCCAAATCAGTAATAATAAGAAATAAACAAATTAAAGCAACATTATAGTTTTACGTCATTTAAATGTCAAAAATGACAGGAGACAGAAATAGCCAATGTTAGAGGAACTTCAGGAAAACAGGAATATTAGTACACCATTGATTGAGCTATGAACTGGTCTAACCTTTTCAAGAAGCCACTTGGACTTATTTTAAAAAGTGAGCAAATTGTTCATGATCTTTAGGCCAGAGATTCTACTGTGCAAGAGGTCAAATAAAGAAAAAAAAGTTCCAATATACCTAAATAGTCATAGCAGCACTTTTTGTGGTAGCAAAACTGCATGTAATGTAGATCCTCAGTAAGTAGGGAATAGCGGAACAAACAGTTGTATATACATGTAATGGAATTTTTTTTGGTGCCAGAAAATATGATAAATATGAATAATTTTGATAATCATAAGGAATTTATTGATATATGAAGAAATAGAAAAAAATACATGACAACATGAATGAAAAGAACAATAAAAAATGAAAGTATACATTGTATAACCAGTATCAGCTCCAGAGAAAATCTGAGGGAATTGGGTAACTATGAGTGTGGAATGTTACATATGGTGCTAACTAAACAGAGTTGGAGTATCTACCATTCTACCATTTGATTTTATTTAACTGGGCTTTTGTTTTTTCCTTGTTAATAGTGAAGACTTACTGGGTGAGTATGGGGAGGGAAAGAGGGCCCTATCCAGAAATGATCTTTTTAAAAGAAAGAATGGATCACTTCTCTTGGATCACTGCCCTTCCTCTTAGATGACTTTTGACTATGTCCATCTACTTCTAACATTCATATTTTACCCTTTTTTTTTTGCTTCAGCTGATTTACTTGGCAAACATACTAATTTGACATTTGTTTTACCACTCCTGCTTTTTCCTTGGATTTGGTATTTCAAGTCTCTTCCTGGTTCTCTTATTTGAGTTCTCATTGCCAAAGAAGCATGTACTAGTTTCCACATAGAAACTCTCATTTTACTCCAGAAGTCAACCAACAACCTGTCATGTATAGCCCCATGAGAACAGGATCCAATATTTCTCTGCACATTTTGTAGGACTGGACCAATATCAAAAGTCTCACTGAGAGCTTTTTGAAAATAGATGGACTATGGGTGCAGGCTGTGGGTACTCACC
Organism: Phascolarctos cinereus; assembly: GCF_003287225.1. NCBI lineage: Eukaryota > Metazoa > Chordata > Mammalia > Diprotodontia > Phascolarctidae > Phascolarctos > Phascolarctos cinereus. Next base: position 165,292,866 of record NW_027556180.1, read on the forward strand.
AGGGGTAGGGAGAATCAGAGTTGTTTTTTCTTTACTCGCTACATATGGAGAATTCCCTCCTATAGTTATGACAACTGGTTAGACTACATATCCTGCATATATTTCTTCATTTGCCTGGATACTAATTGGTTCCATACCTGTTCATTCCCTACTGCCTTTCACCTGCTTTGATATTAAAACTTCATGAAATTTTAATAATTGACCATGTTTTCTACAACTATTTGCTATGCTAATTGTCTACATACATATCAAATATCCTTCCATCAAATATTCATGGGGGAGACCACTTTTTCTGCTTCTTGAATAAGGGTAGATCAGTCTATGACACCAAGATCAGTGCTTCAATGCTTTTTGCTACAGAACTAGGCCTAAATTTTGAAATATAGCCCTGTAAAGATGTCAAGCCAGTGCAAATCATCCATCATGAAGATGTATGGATAAAGAAGAGCACCACAATTTCATCCACAGAACATTCTCCTGGAAGCAGGGAGTTTTCTTGTTCTCTCCCAGTTCCCAGGTCCACATTTCCTCATATAATTTTAGCTTTTGCCCTGCTACAGTGTTGTGTTTCAGAAGAGGAACAACTATTATTGTGCCATTTTCATTTGAAGATAAACATTACTATACTGAAAAGGTAAAAAAAAGGAAAAAAGAAAACCTCTGACATCTATTCAAAGAATATCTTTGCCAAACAAACAGCTTTTAAAGTCTTCCAACTGTCCAGGTGTGGACCAGCATTATTGTAGCAATACTCAATGTGGGGACTAAATAAACCCTCATATTCCTGGAAGAGTAACAGTGGTAAGGTAAACAGGGATACTAGAATTTAATAGGACAAATGAGTGATGCTGTTATATCAATGACTTGAAAGATATTTTGACAGGATAATTATAAGTTTCAAAGTAAAACATTTTTAGAAGAAATTGAAAGATTCTGCCTACCAAACATACAGAGTTCAGTTTTTCAGATTTAACTGTCTTGAGGAAGAGATGTGAGATCAAGAAATTAATTTGCTATCATGTTAACTCACCTTCAGAATTGTATATGGCAAACATGAGTCAACAAATTCACTTCCTTTTGGGCCAGACTCTTAAAAATATAACTCACAGTTCCATAGCACATGAAGGTTTATGAAGTCCCTTGCTTGTAACCCTTTGAGGTAGATAATGCAAGCATTTTCATTCCTATTTTACATGAAGAAAAGAAGTCTCAAAAAGTTAAGTGACTTTCCCACAGTCAAACTACTGGTATCAGAATATGGATTTGAACCTAGGTCTCTCCAAAGGGCTATACATGGCGCATCACCTCATTGTCATGACATTGTATTGTCCCAATTACAATGTGGGGATGCTGATAGTAGGCCACTCAGACACTTGTGTCATGGGACAAACAACCCAGGTATACTTTGGAGAATTGTCTCACTTATAAGCCTTGACTCAGGAAACCGGGAAAAAAATCCACACATCTAATATACCAAAAGTAACTCCATTATCAAGCACAAAGTTCCCAATATGACAGAAAAGAGCATATTAAAAGCATGAAGACAAGTTATCCAGAACTGAACATCTACTAAAAATCTATATGAAGTTCCTGGTCATTTACATTTCTAATTATGAGGCTCTTCTTCTAATGTATTTTCTCACAACTCTAGAAGTTGGCTTCAAGTGTTATTCCCTGCTGTTCCCTACAATGAAAGGACCCTATAATGTACAAGGGCTTGAGCTGATCATCAGAATAGCATCTGATAACAGGGGCATTTGAAGGACTTCACCATCTCTAGTGAATCACTGTACTCATGGCTCCAATGATGTGGGTTCTCTGCAGTTCCACTATTTGATGACTGTGGGTCTCGTTATTTGCTGCTCTTTGCTGTTCATTTGCCATCACCTGCTGGTCTAGCTCCATCCGTCCTTCCCCGCAGTTTTATGGTGCTATTGTTTGGTAAAACGAGGCAGGGGTAGGAGACAATCTTTCTTTGTGGTTTGAATATGACCTTAAGCAATAAAGGGAAAAGAACCTCAAGAGTGTTTGGGACCACTAAGAGGACCAATTCTCCCTGCAGTGCCTCAAGGCGTCTTAGTGAACCTGTTCCTTTTTGTCACAATTCCTATCAGCCTTTAAACAAAACAGGAACTTGCCCCAGAATGGGATATGATTCTGGGCTCCAATTTTATGAACATTCTGATCACGCCCTCTAGGTTTATACGTAATAACCAAATTCTTCATGGCCTTTGCTCTCCAACCCCTGTATTTGTAAGCTTTTTGAAGAGAAGAACCAAGTAGTTTTTCATCTTTGCATCTTTAGTACTAAACAGAGTGATTTACCCATACTAGGCATTTAATAAATATTTGTTGAATAGAACTGGCATCCACCACTTCCTCTGAAGCTGACAAAACATCCCAGTTATTCCCCAATTACCTCTTTTAACCCCTTAGGCAAGATTATTTAAATTACTCAAGGCTCTTAAGAATTTCTGCTAGTTATTTTTCCCACCTAAGGCAGGAGCTGTGTGTGTGTGTGTGTGTGTGTGTGTGTTTAGCAGTTCTCTAATTCATGCATGCCTTCAAGCTGATACCATTCTCACTTTAATGGGAAAGGAGAAAGACGCTAACCCCAGCTACACAACTATAAATTCAATACAATTGCTTATAAACATCAAAGCCTCATTAAGATCCTAAAATTCACATGGTTCAATGATTTTTCAGTGTCCACTGGTATCATGATATTATTTTCTATTAAAAATGAAAGGTTCACTTAAAGTCAGCATCAAATGTGCTTATAATCAACTTTCAGGTCATAATAATACAGGAACTGCCTACAAAAGACTAAAATTAATTTGTAAATGGCAATCGGTAAGATTAATTTTTCCTAGTTTATTTTTTTAAATTGCAGTCACTTGTGATCTATTTTTGCACAAAGTCCAACCGGAAGAGTGATCTCCTATACATGGTGTGGTCCTCCAGATGCTATCTTGATAATTGCATCAAGCCTAGAATATCATAGGCCCTCTTCAATGAGATCTGTGATTATTCAAAAGAGGTCAGCCTAAGAATAATAGCTAGCATTTATATAGCACTTTTGCCAAGCACTTTATAAATATCATCTCATTTTATCTTCAAAACAAGCCTAGGATTTAGGCACGCTTATTATCCCCATTTTACAGATGAAGAAACTGAGGAAAACAGAGGTTTAATGCCTTGCTCATAATCACACTACGTCTGAGGCTGAATTTGAATTCAGGTCTTTCTGACTCCAGGTCTTGCTCTAAACGCTGTGCCACCTACCAGCATGATGATTTCTAAAGGAAAAATTAAATAGATGAAAATATTTAATGGAATGTTTCCAGAGATTGTGCACTCTCTCTTACTGAAGGTATTCAGGCTACATCTGGGTAACAGTTGTCATGGATGTTACAGAGGGGTTTCTTGTTCAGGAACAAATGGAGTGGGATAGCATCTGAAGCTCCTCTCAGTTCTAAGATTCTGCAGCAATCTCCCGACAATGGTGAAGTATCGAAAGAGGACTTTAATGGAGAAACAAGAAAGAGGCCTTTAAAAAATCATTACTATTATCTTTTGCTTTGTTCTCATCTGCATTTCTCGAAATGCTTCTTTCCCCTCCTCATACTTTATGGCCAAAAATTTAAAAAGAGAAAAAAATTGTTCAGAAGTCCGACATTCTGTCTGCCTTTCTATATGCATAGATCCCCATCTCTGCAAACAGCAAGGAAAGGTACCTTCCTGAATGTCTTTGGGATAAAACTTGGGCATTCTATTTTAATAGAATTATTTCAATTATTTTGTTATTGTTGCTTTTTTCCATTTATATTGTTGATAATGCTTTCCTTATTCTTTTTTTTGTGGGGGGCTTCTGATTTATTCTTCTAAGGAAAGATTTCAATATTTCTGATAGGTAACATATTATCTTTATCTTGAGAAGCAGAAAACATTCATCATAATATTCTCATTTTATGGATGAGAAAAACATCCAGTGCAATGACTTACTGGAAGCATTACAAAATATTTATCACAACTGGGATTTGAGCCTGGTTCTTCTGACCCCATTCAAGGTCATATTAATCTGGCTTAAATTAAATCTTACAAACAGATCTCACCATTGACACTGCTACTATACTCCAGATACTACTAACCTATCCCCACATCATAGTAAGCTAATTAGCTTAGATTACTTCTAGAGTGTCTCTGAACAATGCCAACCAAAACTGATATTGGGATTTTCCTCCTGGCTTCCTGTCTGAAAGTCATGAGTATCTGTAGCTTCTGTACCATAGTTCAGAGGAAGGTCGGAACTGATTTTATATGTCTTGCACATTTACAGATGTCATTGTTATTGGCCTTTTATCCTTTTTTGGCACTTCTCCTAGGCAGGCCCTGAGCCTGTGTTTCAGTGTCACCTCTCTTTATTTTCTACCTAAGCCTTTCTCATTCAACTGTTTCCCTAACAAATACAGTTTCCTTTTTTTCCTTTTCTTTTTTTTAACTTTTTTTTCCCATATGCTTTTGAGTTGAAAATTTTTTTTCTCCCTTTTTCTCCCCCCCACCCTCCCCAAGACGGCGCACAATCTGATATAGGCTTTACATTTACATACCCATTAAACATATTTTCACATTAGTGAAGTTGTAAGTAAAAATTAAAACCAATAGGAGGAATCATCAGAAAGATGAAACAAAACTCAACAGAAGGTAAAAATAAGTGAGAGCAATTTGACTTCCACAGTTCTTTCTTTGGATGTGGACAGTATTTTCCATCCCTAGGCCTCTGGAGATGTTTTAGATCCTCATAATGCTGAGAAGGGTTCAGTTTAACAATCTTAGTCACTGCATAACGTGGCTGTTATTGTGTGCAATGTCCTCTTGGTTCTGCTCACTTCACTCAGCATCAGACCATATAAGTCTTTCCAGATTTTTCTGAAGTCAGCCTGTTCATCATTTCTTACAGCACAATAGTATTCCATTACATTCATATACCACAACTTGCTCAGCCATTCCCCAATGGATGGGCATCCTCTCAATTTCCAACTCTTTGCCACCACAAAAAGAATGCTTTCCTTATTCTAACTTCACTTTGCATCAGTCATGTCTTCCATTGCTCCCTGTATTATTTTAACTGCTTCTTTCAGCATAATAATATTCCATTATATTCAATTTTTTTAGCCTTTTCCCATCTTAATGAGCATCTATTTTATATCCAGCTTTTGTTCCTACAAAAAGCATTGCTATAAATGTTTTGGTTTATATCAGAACTTTCTTTTTTGGAAAAAGATTCATTTTAAAGGGGAATAAAGGAAACAAAATAGCCCTAAGAATCATGAGGAAGAATGAAGGTAGTACAGAGATAAGGTTGAAAAGACAGGCAAGTGATAGAGATAGGTGAACACTGGCAGAGGGGCCGTCTGATTTTCACCCTCCCTTGTTGAGGGGTAGTGATTACAAAATGGCCACATGATGAGGGAGGGAAATTTGGTGCATGTGGGGAGGAGGTTGTGGGGGGTAGAAAAAGAGGTTTGCCTGTGGACAGCAATTATGTCACAGTAGAGGACTGAAAGGCAAGGCATGGAGGTGGTAACTGCCATGGAAAAACTCCCTGCAAGAAATCTGGCCCTTCCAAAACCAAGATATTGGCACCTTGGACCAAAGCCTCTCTACTCCCATGTCAGTTATGGCTTTGGTCTGGTAATCTTTGATGAAAAAAGAAGCATACAGCAGAACAGTTTAGCTATTGGAACAAAGAAAAGGCAATCTACTCTGGTGTTTGGTGGAGGAATATGACTATCTTTTTTTTTTCTTAAAAAAAACCTTATATTGAATAAAGGTGAACTACAATAACCAATCTTAGCTCGAAAGGATGGATAATAACCTATACCACTTTTCTCATGAGAAGGGTGGTGGACAAGGAGTGTAGGGTGCATATAGTCACATAATGTTGCTATGTTGGTTGATTTTGGTAAACATTATTCATTCATTAATTTGTTTATTATAAAGGAGAGTTCTATGATAAGAAGTCACTATGAAGGAAACAGCAAAACACTTTGAAAAATACCAATGCAAATAACCCATTGATGAACAATTAGTATAGGTCACAGGCATAATTTTAAATATGTAGTATTTACACAGATAAAAAGCATACATATTCATGACATTAAGTATCTATAAAAATAAAATAATTGACTAGAAATTACCTTGAAAGGTCACTAAATTTATATCCCTATACCAAAATGCAACTACATTTTTATTCTGAGAGAATGCTTTCTACAATGATTCCTAAAAATTACTTACGTCAATGCTTCTAAAGCCTTCCTTAAGATTAAAAACTGTAAATTAAAACCCCAGTTTTCTCTTCTGCTATCAGTTTTGTTCCATATATTAGTCATCTCTTTATGTTACCAAGTTAGAGATAGAGTTTTTACTGCCCAAATTTTTTGTTTTAAAATAAGTAACTAAACCATTCCAGGAGAAACATGATAAGAAGGGCAACATTGTACTAACTTCTTGATGAGAGGAGAAAAGCAAAGAACTCTTGCGGAGATTGTAGAGTTTGAATGAGATTTACATTCCTGGAAAACAGGGGGACACTTTTATGGCCTTGGAAAATCTAGAAAGTTAGAAAGAAACTGAAATAAAACATGGATTCTCATGACTTAAAAAGAAAATAGAAATTGTAAAGAGAAATCAGCTTTCTGATAACGCAAGATCAGGGAAAGAAAGCCAGAGACCAGAGCAAAAAAAAAGTTTCTGGATATTTTTTGGAAAAAAAAATTTAAGCTTATATACATTAAGCTTATATACATTCCTTCAAAGCAACACACAATTTTTTAAAGTCTTACAAGGAAGGCATTAGGAACAATTAAGAAAAGATAACTGCATCAGAATAATTTATCGAAGATTTATAGACCTTTCAGAAAAGACCTTATCTGGTCCAGTCCTCTACCTTCAGGCTGATGAAGAATTAGTACTACTGAATCTAGAGAGGTCAAGTGATTTGTCCAAGGTCATACTTGAATTAACATTAGAAGGGAGATTAGAACCTAGGTCTTCTGTCTCTTGGTGTGGTTATTTCTAATATAATTTTATTTGAACAATCACTTTGAACTAATTGCCTTTAAATGCCTCTCAAGAGGCAGTATGTTATAGTATAAAGAGTATGAAGTTTCTGGGGCAGCTAAGTGGCAGAGTGGATAGAGCACCAGCCTTGGATTCAGGAGGACCTGAGTTCAAATCCAGCCTCAGACACATAACACTTACTAGCTGCGTGATCCTGAGCAAGTCACTTAACCCCACTGCCTATCCTTAAAAAAATTTTTAAAAAATTAAAAAAAAGAGCTCTGAAGTCAAATTCTGCAACTACCAGTTGCAATTATTGTAGCATTGGTTTGTGGACTTCTAGTGAATCAGTGAGTTATTATAAGAGGTTCATAATGCTATAGGAGCACCAAAAATTTTTATTTTTTCATTATCTTATTTTATCAGTAAATTTATACTAATAAATACCATTATTACCATGTAAGGTTCCGTGAAAAACTATTACGTAAAAAAAAAAAGTTTCCTCATAGTCAAAAATTTTGGTTACTATGGCTTTAAAATATGTGGTATTTTAAATCTGATATTTATTATTTAACTGAGTTTATCTGGTTAGTTAGTTTGGGTTTTTTATTTAAAAAAAGTAGAACATTTGTGGATATATTCCTCACATCAAACCTAATTTCTATAAATTATCAGTAGAATAGTCACTCTTACAAGAAGTATACAAAAACGTAAGCTCTATGTAAGTAGGCATTTTATTGATCTTTGAAATGATATCCTCAGCCAAAGCACAATTCCTGGCATATACTAGTATTTAATGTTGTTTGTCCTTTATTTTTGATGAGGACCAATGACATCATACGGTGATGTTTTGACTTGTGTGTGAATTGGATTTGGGTGAGGCAGAGTCATAGAAGTCCAGTAGAAAAACAAAAGTCAAGAGGGTGACCCAGGGTACAGTGGATAAGTTGGTGTCTTTGATGACTGACCAAGGACTAGCATCTCTGGTGTGAGGGTTTACTGAGCCCTTTCCAAGTCTGTTAATCCACATTTGGTGTCTACTGGCTACCCAACTCTCACCGGTGGCTTCAAGAGACTGTAGCATGCCTAGCAGCCACATCCCAGTAAAACCGTCTTGAGGGTAACTGACAGGCCTCAAGCCCATTGGTGGGTGAGTTAGAGAGCTATCTACCCCTAGCATGTAAAGACTTCTTCCCATGGAATAGTCAGATAAGAACAATTTATTCCAAAGGCCAAGAAGTAAGATTTAATAAGAAATTATTGATTGATTGAAGACATTTATATCCAAATCTTCATCAACCCAAGCTTCAGCTTTGGTCTGGCTCTGAAAAATGAAGCCATAGGTAACTATAATCCAGGAAACCCTTACAGTAGACCAATTCTGGATGACTTGCAGATGTTTGCTGGTACCTTGAGTTATAAGCAATCATTAGTCAGAAAGAGCTAAACATAGGGGATTATGGCATTCTTTCAGATTCTACACAAGGCCATCTCCATTGTTAAGCTGCAGACTGGATGGCAAGATGCCCAACACCTGGCAACTTCCAATTTCAGGATGCCTTCAGGGGACCAGATCCCTTCCATATCCTGGCCTCCTGGGTTTTTTCCAGAATAGGTAAGGCAACAGAGCTTCCTGATAGGGCTGCTATTTCTTCCTTTGCTCCTGCCTGCTATGAGACTGACCTCATGGCATCTCACAAGACATAATTGGCTACTGCAAAGTTCTAACAAAAGATAACCTCAAACATTCTAATTATTTGCCTCTCTCAAATGACCTCTCTCCAAGCACTGACACTCTACCTTAACTCATTCCTCAGTGATTTTTGTACTCTCACTCCATGCCAATAATTCTAAATACCTGGTTTACCTGTGTATAAGTCCATTTCTCATCCCTATTGGATGCTCTCTTATTCCAATTTACCATAGGACCCAGTAGGTGGCAGGCGGTCAGGAAGACCTAGGTTCAAATTTGGCCTCAGAAACTTACTAGCTGTATGCTTTGGGCAAGTCATTTAACCTTTACTTGCCTCAGTTTCCTCATCTATAAAATGGAGGTGATAATAGTATCAACCTCCCAGGGCTGTTGGGAAGATCCAAAGAAATAATAAATGCAAAGCATTTAGCACAGTATCTGCTATGTAATATGCTATAGAAATATTAGTTATGATAATAATAATTATTATTACCACAAATCTACTATTGTCCCCCTCATCCACTCTATTTTCCCACTCCAGATCTGCTTGTTACTTCCACTATGCCCTTTGGAATGCCTGATCCATCATTAACAAACTTCTTTCATCTTAAATCTCTTCCTTTCTCACACCTTAGTTCTTCTGACTTTCAGTGAGACCTAGCTTCCTACTAATGACATGGCTTCCCATACTATCTTTTTCAGAACTAACCACACTTTCATTCATACCCCCTGCCTCACCTATCAGGGTTGGGAGTTGAAACGTTACTTATCATTATTGCTATTTCAAGATTCCCTGTACCATTTAAAATTATCAATCTCTTCTCATTTTTGGCTCATGCTAGCCAATCTAGATCCTAGTCTCTATTTTCTACCAAACCCCAACATATCCTCCTTTCTTACTCCTTTCTTGCACTCTTCCACCTTCTTTCCTCTCTGTCCTCCTTCTTTCCTCCCTTTCTCTTTTACTCACTCCCTCCTTCCTTCCTTCCTGAGTTCAATGTCTACTTAATAGTCTTACTATCAATCCAACTCTTGCCTTGACACTTGATTTTAACCTACATATTCATGGTCTTTAAAATATACCAACTTACCGATTCCTCAATCTATTCAATTACGATAACAAATTCATCCACTCTGCCTTACCTACACAGAGAGGCAGTTACATTCTTGACCTTGCCATCATTCACAAGTGTTCTACTTCAATGTCAATTAACTCCACAATTTCTTTATTTGATTATAATTTTTTACATTCTATCTTTTTCCTCTACCCTTTGACCGTTAATCCTGATCGTCATTCTCACCATGATGATCCCCATTTACTACTCAATTTTGCTCCTCAATTCTTTCTCAGGGCATGATCTCCGCACTAGCTATACTCTCCTCCCTCCTCTATATCCACCCCTTGGTGAACCAAATACAGTCTACACTATCTTTCCAATCCAATAAATCTGCAGCAGGGATTTAATAGAAAGAACAAGTTGAGTCAGGAGATTTGGGTTCTATTCCTCCCTACTACTTTAGTCCAGTCACATGCTTTCTCTGGACATCACCTTCCTTATCTATAAAACAAGGACCCCCTAAATTCTCTCCTATCTTGAAGGCTATATAATCTATATTCAGATAATACTTCTCCATCAAAGCATCTATATATTGCCAGGGCAGTTGCTGATATGGAAACTATACCCTTTAAAATATTGATTCAATAATACAATCATTGAATACAGTCTTAGTTTTGACAGTTTCATTGAAGTGTGTTTCACTGCTTTATAACTTGTAGGTTTTGTCATTGGGATGCTACTGATGACTCTTTCATCACATCTGACCCTCCACTGCTAGTCCTAGAAACAAATCTCTAAATACTTTAGAAAGAATAAAATTGGTGGACATTAATGCTTTAGCATCAAAACCAGTCCCTTCTCACAAATGGTTTTATGCAGTGATCACATGGTATAATGTAACATGCAGTGAAAATGGAGTCTAAAAACCTAGGTTCAAATCCTGATTCAACCCCTTACTGGTTGTTGATCTCAGGCAAGTTATTAAAGCTTTTTATGTATCAGTTTTCTCCTTATGCAAAATGAGGATTATAATACCAATGCTACTTTTCAAATTCATATTGTATCAAATGAGACAATGAATGTGAAAGTACTATGTAAATTGTTAGTAGAATAGTAGTAGTAAAAATGTTTGGGTCAAACTGGCATAGTATAGTTTTATAAATTGAGATTTCTTGTCCAAAAATTTGTCCACCCCCATTCTCTGTTCTGACATACTCCACTCCGTGAGATGGCTAGGTGCACTTGTTAAGGGAGTGAGCTAAGATAAAAAGTCAGCTATGTGTGCACCCATAATTATCCTGGTTACTGCAAGTTATTGAACGGATTCTTCTCAATGGCTCCTAGGGAATCAAACCAGATGGGGCTCCTAGAAGCAGATTTAGTATGTATTTTCCTTTCCAAAATGGCATTTATTTGCTGTTAATTCACTAATGGTCCTTTCAAAGCACTTTACAATACCTCTTCACAGATCCAGAGTTCTAAGGAAACTTAGATTCTAGTTAAGCTCAATCATTTTACAGAAGAGGAAACTGAGGCCTAAAATGACTTACCTAAGGTCACACAGGCAGTTAAGTATCAGAAGTGGAATGTGAACCCAGGTGTTCCCTGGATTGTTCAGAAAGAAAGTTCAATGTTCTTTCCCATTTTGTACTATTCTTTCTTCCCATATTAAAGTTGGTTTCACTACATCTCCATTGCATTATAGAAGTACATATCAGTTTTTTTTCTAGTGTTTTCTCCTGCAACCACAGACTTTAATCACTTGAGAGAAAGAAGTCAGAGCAGGTCTTTGAGTCACTGAGAGAAAAGCAGCCTCGAAAACATTTTGAAAAGGAGCAGGTGTATGCAAGCCACAGAACAAACCCGAGGACAACATCCCATAATGGATCAGCGTCAGACTCAGTCAGAGGTCTTGAGGTCACAGGCTAAATATATGATTCGGGCTTCAAGTGAAACCCATTTGGTCATTAGTTCTGTGCGTCACAGGCAGCTTTCCCCAGGAAGGAGCTATGGGCTTCCTGAATCTTATGACTGATGTAATACTGGCAGATTAACTGCAGCTGTTTATGTAGTATCTGTCCATAGCATCGAAGAATATAGTTTTGTAGCTTATTAAGAATATCAATTTTGGAATATCTAAATGAAACTTGATTCATAGTAAATCATCTTCATGTTTCCGTTTTACAATTTTAACTGCCTTCTTTGAAAAATCAGCACACAATATTTGCTTACACAAAAAAGATTTGTGGAAAGATTTGTTCTTTCAGGGTAGACTTGGAGTCAGGAGAAATTTAAAATTTTTAAAGCTTGCTTTTGACACTAACTGTGACTGTAGGCATCTTAATCTCTCTGATATTTTAGGGTCCTCATCTATAAAATGAGGGCGATACTTGTGGCATCTACCTCACAGGTATGTTATTGTGAGAAACAAATGAGATAATGTATGCAAATCACTATATGTGTTAGCTATCATTAGTCATTCTCACGAGTAATATGGGCATTACCTTCTTACCAAAGCTAATCTTAGGAACCGATGTTCAAAGACAATTAAAAATATTCATTCATTTTATTTCAAACTCTTTGCAGTAGTCATCTATTTTCATTACTCAGTGCTTAATAAAAACAACCAAGCATTTCACAAACATGTTTACAATGGCATGCTATAAATGATGTTTCATTTATTCATTTAAAAAATCATTTAGTCCAATAAATATTTCAGAGTTCCTACCATGTGCCAGAAACCATAGTAGGCAATGGGCAAACAAAGACCAAAATAAAATGATCCCTGACCTTAGGGGGCTTATATTCTTGGAGTTTGCTTTGAAAGAGTTTGTATCAAGTGCCTTCTTTTAATGGCAATGTGTTGTAGATGAGGAAGTTCACCAGGCCAGGTTCATGTCACTATCTCGCTAGTCAGGTGTTATGTATGATTCCTGTGCCTAGAATCAGAAGCTATAATAATTTCAGCTGAAACGGAAATAAACTTATTTTCCTATATAAAGTTCCCACTAAGTCCCTGGTCTTTATAAGGAAGGAAGGAAGTATCTATTTTTGTGCCTACTAAGTGCAATAAGCACTTTAAAAATATTATCTCATTTGTTCCTTACAATAATTCTCGGAGGTAGGTACTGTTATTATCCTCATTTTATAGTTGAGGAAACTGAGGCAAAGAGAAGTTAAGTGATTTGCTCAGTCACACAGCCACTGAGTGTCTGAGGTCAAATTTGAACTTGTCTTCCTTACTCCAGGCCCAGTACTCTATCCGCTGCAACACCTAGCAGTGCTAGGCACAAGTGAGATATAAAGTTTAGATAAGAAATCCTCTCTGCCCTCAAGAAACTTACACTCACACGAAGGTAAATCAAAACTATAACTACTATATTATTATAATATAAGCATTATAACTAACTTTAATACACAATATTATACAAAAGTTGTATTAGAGAATTCCAAGGGAGATAAACTATAATTAGCATGTGTTATTGTGAGACCCAGAGTCTGGCTAAAAAGACTTTCTCTACTCTCAATAAAAAAAGGATGGATCTCATCATCACGTCTGTCTGCTCCTCCTCAGCCAGCTTTGAGCAGAACCTCTGCTTTGCTCACTGTCTTCTCCTTCACAACCATTCCCTTCTACCCCCATCCCCTACTCCTCTCTGTGTTCAACTTAAAAATATGTGACTCAAAAAATTAGGATATATATTATCTTTATTGAATGTATGTATTAAGCTGTTACTGAAAGCAGCAGACATCCCCAAATGCACAAAAACTTAAGATTTAAGGGAAAGAATTAGAACTCTGTTAACTGCTTGGATTCTCAGGGAAGAACAATCTTATTAAGTGGCAGCAGAATTCTTTCAGTGAGCAGGATAGCAAGTGGGGAGAAGGCTGCAGCAGCTTGATGCTCACTAGCAATCCTTATTCCAAGCATCTTTTATTACTTCTGCTGCATCATCTGTGTCTGTGTCTACCTCTGCATGTCTGTACCTGAATCCCCCGCACAGCAACTCAAGTATTTCCTACTATGGCAGAAGCACTGCCCTCTAGCTCAGAACTAGGGCAGTCCAGTCTCTTCCTGAGCTAGAGATGACAAATACCAGGGTTCCTAAGCAGGGCTTGGTCTTTTAACCCTGTTCATGAGCCAGCCTGTCTGAGATTTAGCTGAAAAGGGAGACATATATAGAGGATACGTTCACTCTATTGGTGCTGTCTCTACCATTGTATCTGTTGGGCTCGGCTTATTCCTTCCCACTCTTGAGGGCACCAGTAACATGCTCCCTGGGAAGATCATAGAGGGGGAAAAAAGCATCTCTACAGCTCCTCTATCGTTACCTCCATAACCTCACTGGAATTGAGAGCAGGAAGGAACCTTAGAGATCATTTAGTCCAGCCCCCTCATTTTATAGATGAAGAAACACACATCCCAAGAGGTCAAATGATTATGCCTGCCTGGGTGAAATGGTGAGTTTTTCAGAGGCTGCCAATAACGTGCATAGCTGTGGAAGGGAAGCATATCTCTCTAACTTCATGCCCACTTCAAAGGTAGTATAGCCATTCTCTTCCACTGGGACAGAAAAGAACTCGCTGTTGAGTTATTCAGTATATCTCCTCCATATTCCACTAAACACCGCACCCAGCACCCAACCCCCAGGCCCCGAGTAACTTTGTGAGCAAGAAAAGGAAGGGGCTTAATTCTTCCAAGTAACAGCACTCTAACCATATATGGAAAAGAACACTGTTTGCTTCCACCCTTACATAAATACATGTGGAAACTCAATGTCATTTGGGGAACTCTGCCCATTTATACTGGAAAGAACTCCACAGGTACACAGTTAAAAATTATACCTGAGAGAAAGCCACAAATTCATGGTATTCATGGAATTCTGGTGAGGAAAATATAGTCTTAAAATGATAAAATAAAGCAAAAGACATGGGAAAATAATCGGACGAGCTTCCAAGACAAGAATGTCATAAAGGAAGATACAGCCAGAGGTGTAGAATTCACTAGCTCATAATATGACTCAGGGCTCCAGTGAAATTAGTTGGTTAGTTATGGCCCCCCAATCACTTTTCCTCAGGAAGGAGTGACTGGGTATTTTTGCATTTTAATTCAATCAGGTTCACCATTTGATTTCTGGAAACAAAACTTAACTGAAAAGTGTTAAAGAAAAAGATTCCATTTACTTCTAAATTCCTTAGTTGGAGCTCTGTGCCCAAGCGGGAAAAGGCAGAGGAGTTTAAACTACATTATTAACATTTTGTTGATAATACGTATGTTGAGCTTATAAAAGGATGATGGAATCATAGATTTAGAGCTGAAAGGGACCTTAGAAATCATCTAGTTAAATGTTCTCCTTTTAAAGATTAGGAAATTGAGGTTAAGGAGGTGATTTGTATAGGGTCACATGGTCACTAAGAGGCAGAGTAAGACTTCAAACCCAATACTTCTGACCCCAAGCATAGTGTTATTTCTACTGTATTAAGATGCATTTTTTACATGCAATGTGGTTTCCTAAAGAGAAAATTTGTTATTTGAGGGCCTTTTGAAAAGAGTGACAGCTGCACTGCTAATTTGACAAACTTAAATAGATAAATATTCAACAAATTCATCAGAAAGTACTTTTCCAAGGAGAGAATCTATCATCAATATAAACCTACTTTCTCTCTCTTTCTGTGTATGTGTATACACACACACACACACACACACACACACACGCACACACACACACACATACATACATACATATATATATATGAGTGTATGTATATATACATGCTTGTATGTATATATAGACATGTATACATAGCTGTTGAAATATATATTATTCCATTATATATAATTTTAACAGCCTTACATATTTATGATATAAATATGTATATATTTCCAAAGATATATAGATATCATTGGAAGTAACAATTGTGTAATCAGATCATGTTTACTCTCATCCCTATATATATATATATACATATATATATATATATCCTGCTTGTTAAAACTATATATAATATAATTTATATAATATATAATAAACTGCTAAAACTAATATGTATTTATATCATATATAAGTCTCTTAAAACTATATATATATATATAACTACATGGTTATATACATAGTTTATATTCATATATCTATATAAAGATGAGACTTCTGCATTGCAAACAGTGGTGACCCATTAATGTTCACACAGTGTAAAGCACTATACATAAAGCATTATACACACACACACACACTTTAAGAGGCTTATATATGATAGTATATATAATATAGTTTTGACATGATACATATAGAGGAGAGTACACATGATCTGATTATACAACTGTCATTTCCAGTGATTATATATACATATATACACACACACACACACACATAAAATACATAAACATGGTAAAATTATGTATGTTATATATAAATAAATTAATATCAGATAAAATTAATATATAATCTACAAATATAGAAAATATAAACTATATTGTATCTATTTTAGAGGCTTTTATATAGTATATATTTACAATGATTGTTATTGGGGTAGCTAGGTGGTGTAGTGGATAGAGCACCAGCCCTGGATTCAGGAGGACCTGAGTTCAAATCTGGCCCCACACACATAACACTTACTAGCTGTGTGACTCTGGGCAAGTCACTTAACCCCATTGCCTAGCCAAATATGTTAAAAAAAAAAATAAAAACAATGATTGTTGTTGAGTTTTGTCCAACTTCTTGTGACCCCATTTGGCATTTTCTTAGCAAAGACACTGGAACGGTTTGCTATTTCCTTCTTTAGCTCATTTCACAGATGAGCAACTGAGGCAAACAAGGTTAAGTGACTTAGGGTCACACAGCTAATAAATGTCTGAGGCCAGATTTGAACTAATGAAAATGAGTCTTTCTAATTCCATAGGCACACAAATAATATATTGTATAGGCACATATTAAAGTATATAATTTAAAATATGATAAACTACTAAAACTAATATTTATTTATATTTTATATATAAACCTCCTAAAATGATATATATACATATATATAACTACACAGTTTTATATATATATATATATATATATATATATATATATATATATACTTTATATTTATGTTTTATATCATTATACAAATATGTATATGCACACACATATAAACGTGTGTATACATATACGTATGTATTTATATGTGTGTTTGTATAATCATTGGAAATGGCAATTGTATAATCAGATACTGTGTACTCTCCTCCTGTCCCCTCCCATACCCTAAAATTATTAATGTTAATTTTGTTTCATAAAAAGCTCTGTGTAAAGACCTTTCTAGATACAGTCCTTCCACTCCAGAAAATAGCGTGATTTAAGAAAAGGATGCAGTAAAAAACTCCTACTCATGAAGTACATTCCAGTACCATAGAAAGATAGAAAAGAAGATTAAGTTGTCATAAAAATACACTAAATGTTTCCACAAAATATGGACAAGTCAGCAAGCATTATTAAGCACATGCTATGTCAGAAACTATGCTAAGTTTTGGAGATACAAAGCAAGGCAAAAAAAAAATGAACTTGGTGGTACGAGCTTTGCAAATATCTCCTTGGGGGTTAAATCCTACACTTTCCCACTTCATTAAGAAATAACAACCAGAAATACAGGGCAGTTTTGCCCTTACAGCTACAAAGATGTGGTGTACGTGATGCAGCTGTCGAAGCTTTAAAAGCTAAAAATAAGGTAGGCTCTAAATCACATCACAGTACTCCAGGTTCCCCTTTGCAACTGAGTGAGTTTGGTACCTACAACCTCACAGATGGGGAAAGATAAAGAACTCCTGCCAGGCTGAGCTAAAGTCACTCAGATGCCCCCTACGTTGACAAAAGGCAAAACTACTAAGACTGGCAGTAGGCAAAACTATTTAATAGATGGTTCATCTTTCACCTTCACTCCCCCACATCCTCCTTGGCCTCACTATGCTTCCCCTTGTCACCCCAGGGTCTGCATCCTCTTGCTATTTAACCCGACCTGATTTATCTGAGTCCCATTCTCTTGGTGTGTAATTAGGGGATTAAAATCTAATCTGATGAAAGCCTATATATTTGTCATTTTGAGGAGAACTCATATTTTAATTCCTCTTCAGAAGTCTCTTGGAGTTGATAGAATATAAGGTCCTTGAAGGCAAGGATTGTTTTATTTTAGTCTTTATGTTCCCAGAACCTAGCATAGTGTTTGACACATACCAGACGATTAAGAAAATTCTTTTAAAGCAATCAAATGACTCAGTTGCTGGTAATTTTAAGCACCACCACTGGCCATTATAGAAAAAAAAATTTTGTGTGGTGGGGAGACTTTTCATTGACCCTCAAATGACAACATATACATCCACTCACTCCATTTTTACATACAGCCTATACTAATTTTCACCTACAGATAGAGTGAAACCAAATCACTAAGCATTCATTAAGTAATTGTAATGTGCCAAGCACTCTGCTAAGAATGAAGAACTGGCTCCATTTCACATGGATCCCTGACACAGCACTAGCTATGTATTACCATACTATGGATGGAGGTGGAGGAGCAGAAGGATGGTGACTATCTCCCTATCACACAGCTATGATGACACATTTGGACAAAGGTGGACATTAGGAATGAAATCATCATAGTTAGGCACATTTCTTAAGTGGATTATGGTGTCACTCAGAATATTAGTGAAATGAGAGAGGAGAAGGAGGAGGAGAAGAAGAAGGAGAAGAAGAAGAAGAAGAAGAAGAAGAAGAAGAAGAAGAAGAAGAAGAAGAAGAAGAAGAAGAAGAAGAAGAAGAAGAAGAAGAAGAGGAGGAGGAGGAGGAGGAGGAGGAGGAGGAGAAGAAGAAGGAGAAGAAGAAAAGAGGTGGCAAGGGAGAGAGGAAAGAAGAGGAAGAAGGAAGGAAGAGAGAGAGAAAGAGAGGGAGAGAGAGAGAGAGAGAGAGAGAGAGAGAGAGAGAGAGAGAGAGAGAGAGAGAGAGAGAGAGAGAATTTCTCTCACATTACCACGTCAGGGAACAATCTTAGCCTTATTTCTCTTTATTAGTCACTTAAGACACAGGATCATGAAAACACCAACAATAGCAAGGGCAACTTGAAAATGTTTCTTGCTATTATCAAGTGCTTCAGTTTTGTCTAGGAATGACACAATTGCTGAAAAGACCAAGCAGTCCAGCCTAGTGCTATTGATTTCAGCAGGAAGTTAATGAACAACTAGCTAAGAGACATAAAAGTGTACTTCCTAGACAACAAGATATGGTTAGCCCTAAGATTTTCATATTTATGAAATAGGCAGTCTTTTAAAATTTTTCTTTGATGACAAGCCCAAGTGTCAGCAACAAACCTCAAAGAAAAAGGATTGGGACACTAATGCACTGTTGGTGGAATTATGAACTGATCCAACCATTCTGGAGAATAATTTGGAACTGTTCCTAAAAGGCTGTAAAAATTGTGCATACCCTTTGACCCAGTAATACCACTACTAGGTCTGTATTTCAAAGAGATCAAAGAAAAGAGTAAAGGACCTATGTGTACAAAAATAATTATATTAACTTTTTTGTGGTGGCAAAGAATTTGAAATTGAGGGGATATCCATCAATTGGGGAATGGCTGAACAAGTCATGGTATATGATTGTGCTGGAATACTATTTTACTGTAAGAAATGATGAGGGAGATAGTTTAAAAAAAATTTTGGAAAATATGTATAAACTAATACAAAGTGAAGTAAGTAGAACCAGAGGAATAGTGTACATAGTAACACCAATATTGTAAAGATGATCAACTGTGAAAGACTTAGCTACTCTAATTAAGAAAGAGAATCAAGAATATTCCAAAGTATACATGACGGAAAATGCTATCCATCTCCCAAGAGAGATCTGATGAACTCTGAGTGCAGAGTGAAGCAAACTTTCTTCACTTTCATTATATTTTTTTTAATTTTTATTGTTTTGGGGTTTTTTTTGCAACATGGTTAGCATGGAAGTGTTTTACATCATTTCATATGTATAATTGATATCCTATTGATTGCCTAAGAATTGCCCAGAGTTCCCCGTACCAATGAAATCACAAGTCTGAACTCTAGTTATCGATTTACATTTCATAAGTGTGAAAATAATTGGTGCCAATGATAATCAAGTAATGAAACCTGAGTGCACTTATTTACTATTTTAAATTCATTATCCTATTTGATCTTTCAGAATGATTTATGTTTTTTAAACAAGTCACACATTAAATAATGACTAGAACTTCTAACGCTTAAAAAAGATAACATTTTACCAAGAAAAAAATAAAAGCAAGGGTAATCATATGCCTAGATAGTCACCTATTGGGTGTATATACCTCACTAAAAGTCTCTCTGTCACACATTGATTCCACAATGCCTACATTCCATCGAAGAGAATTATGGCCCTGAGTTCCTTTTCCAGGGCCACTTTTAAAAATGTAAATGCTGCTACCCATTAAACTAATTTGATTATTCTGTAATAATGCTTATGGCTGCCCCTGTTTAACCAAAAAAAATCAATTAAGTGGAACTGGGGTTGAATACCTACATTTTCTCGCTCCAACTCAACCAATTAGGTAAAGTCAAATAAAACTAAATAAGAAGTTTTAAAATTAATTAACATCGATATGAGGCTTTTTCCAAGAATTTTTTGTAGCAGGTATATTGTTTGTTTTCACTGTAAGATTAAAGTCAAGCATAACATCTAATAAAGTAGAATTGCTTCACTTAAAATTCATTCATTCTTTTATTCAACCAGGCCCGTTGTAGTTCATTCATTCAGTCTTTTATTCATCTAGGCCCTTTGTAGTTCAGTGCTTTGGGAATATTTTGGTAAGTTCAGAATCTAAGTTTCTGAACTTAGGAGAGAACAGAATCGTGGAAGCCTGGAGATGAGTGAGTATCTAGGAAGGGAAAGTAATCAAGTATCAAATATTACAGAGAATTTTTTTTAAAAGGTGAGGACAAAAATACAATAGATTTGGCAAAAGAAGCAATTTTTTTAAAAAAATCAGTTTTTAACAATTTATAGATGTACTCACTAAGTCATAAAAGATGAAATATACACTAATTTAAAGGAATATTTGACTTTTCCTGCTTCTGCCTACTGTGACTTGGGCTACCTAGGGGGTCTCACAAAACACAACATCACTACCTGCCATAAGGTTCGCCCTAGAGAGAGGACTTTGAACAGTCTAATTACCTGCTTCCATCAACCGACCTCTTTCCAGAAAGAGATATTCCACCTTAAGTAATTCCTCAATAGTTAGCATACACTATCCACTACTAACTTTCCCAGCACAGTGATTCTGAAGCTCTTCTGACTGTCAATGCAATGAATCAGATTTTTTTTAACTTAGACGGCGATTTCAGTTGAACAATTAAGTTAGAAGCCAGGTGGAAGGAGATTTTAGAAGTAAGAAGAACTAGGAATTTAAAATGGATGAATATTTTCTGGAGGAGAAAGAAAGGAAAACTAAAGGATGATAGTGGCAATGGTCGGAGCAAGCAATGGTTTTCAAGAACAAGAGAGATGGGTACATTTATAGGTAGCTGGAAGGGTAGGCAAAGGGAGAGTAAGGATGATAAAGTAATATGGTTGAGAAGATGAGAGGGACTCAAGGGTACATATTGAAAGGTCTGCCTTAGCAAGAGGAAAGTTCATCTCTCCATCAAAGACCTGAGGGAAGAAATAGATAACAAAGGGAAATGTCTGAATTATGTGAAATAACGAGGAGGAGACAATAAGGAGCTTTTGGCAAATGACTCCATTTTGTTTTGATGAAATATGACTTGAGGTCCTCAGCTAAAATGGTGATTAAGGATATGCTATGAGAGGCTTAAGTAGAAATGAGAAGGTTTCAAAAAAACCATGGGGTCCTTTCTGGTGTAATGAATCAATTAGGGAAGAGTAGAGGATTTCTTTGCTTCAGTGAGGAACCAGTTGTGATTACGTGAATTTGTAGTGAACTCAATCAGCATGGCTTCATGATTTTTTGAAGTTCTGCTTAAGCAGCACACGAGTAGGAGCAAACTACGCAGATGGTAGAAGTAATCCAGCATTACCCTAATTATCAATAGGATAAGAGGTTAAGGATTTGAGAGTGGAATTGAACTGGTTCAAGGGATTGAGATAAATCAGGAAGGAAAGTGTAGCCAGTGTCAGGTAATGATTTGGGACAGAACTGAGAAGCAGAAGAAAGAGATGATGGTGAAAATGAAGAATAGGGTTGGAGGTGTAAGGCATAGATAAAGTTTGGTGATAAAAAAAATTATGGTTAAATCAAGGAATTTCAGAGTTTATCAATATAGAAGTGAAACACTTGTGAATGATGACAAGCTATATCTCTGAGGTGAAGGGAAGGAGTGGATCCTGTGAACTGAGTAGATGGAGAAACAGAAGTTAGGGTATTTGAAGAAATATATATAAATATTAACATGCACACACACACACATATATATATATATATATGTATATGTGTATATAATATATATATATATAGGCATATGTATATCATATTCATATACATATACATGTACTTGTGTGTTTTGAAATCCCCTGATATGTGATAGTGGTTGAGGAGGAGAGTAAAAACTTGAAGGGAGCATTGGATTCACTGAGGAAGGATGAAGAATATCATGGGTGTTGATAGATAACAACTAAAAAAATATGGATTGAGTGATAAACTTGGATAACATGAACTTCGAAGGAGAAATTACTGAATGATGATGGCAGAAGCAAAGTCTAAGAAGTGACAATAAAGAGAAAGAAGTATTCCAACTGTCTCACTATGACAGGTGAGCCAAGGGATATGAGAAAAAGATACCCCCGTACCAGAAAGGGTGTCAGGAAGTAGTGTCATAAGGAGAGAGCCAGGATTCAGTGCCAAAAGATTGAAGGGGTTAGGAAAGAAAAAAATTACAATCAAAGAAAAAATTAATTATGGAGCAAGCATTCTTAAGTTCACAGTGAAAGGAGAATGATGATCTGAGTGGGGTTTAGGAGTAGATAGGGTTCAAGTGGGGTAGAAAAGGACAGGATTTGAGCTTCAGAATTAATGATATGAGTTGAGTATATGGGGGCTGGACTACACTAACCAATGAGGAATGATTCAAGGTATAGTATTCTTTAGTTGGAGAGATGTTGAAGAGATGAGGGAAACAGGCGATTAGCTATTCCTGGTCTTCTCTTGAGGGCCATCCCAATAGCAAGTGGTGATATTGTGTCCTAGAAGGGCCCAGGAGCCCTCGTAGCAAGCAAAAACAGTGGAGATTCGAATATTTCATTAAACTAGTTGGCCATAACTAGACTTGTCTTTCAGTTCCTTCTTTGGCAAGCTGAAGAAAAGCATAGTTTAGCCTCCCAGAGGTTATTAGCATACATCTCTTTGTGAAAAAGTCTGCAACAGAAGTTGCAGTTGAGAATTGTAGTAAGGTTATTGATGCTATCAATTAAAAATGTAAAAGCATAAAGAAATCTAAGAATTCACAGGAATTCTCAAAGTATTTTCCTCATGCATAGCTCAAATCACGTCCCTGATCAAAAGTCTTCACTACTCCCCATTGCCCACCAAATAAAATACAAATTTTTATTGGTATTTCAGATCCACTACAACTTGCCTCCCTACCTCTCCCAGCCTGCCTTTCCAACCACATTTTACAGTACTTCTCTTCCCTGGGCATTTTATCCCCCACATCTGTGCATTTATTCTCTCTGTATTCCATGCCTAGAATGCACTCATCTCTCTCTCTCTCAAAATCCTGACTTCATTCAAGGCTCAGCACAAGTGATTCTTCCTGGATGAAACTCTCCTGGATTTCTCTAATTATTAGTTCTCCCTCCCTCCTCAAATAACCTTAAATCTACTTATCTGGGCACATGTCTCCAGTAAAACGAAAACCCCTTGAGAACAAGGACCATTTCAATTTTCTTCTTTGCATCCCTAACACAAAGGGTAGAGCCTCACAATGAGGTGAGCACAACTGCTCTGTAGACCTTCAATTTGGTAGACAGTCTAATACCTTTTCTCTCCCACACTTTCCTTTTAGAGCCTCCTAAACACTGAGTTAGCTCTGGCAATGGGTGTATTAACCTCGACATTTATGTGTATATCCCTGGAAAATATGCTGCCAAAATAAGTGAACTTATTCACAGCTTTCAAATTTCTCCATTTGCTACTACTGATGGTTCTGCATACGGATGGTGCAGTGCTGGTTGGTGGAGAACCTGTTTTCTTGATGTTAATTGTCAGGCCAAAATTAGCACAAGCAGCAGAGAATCAATCCATACCCTGTTGCATCTCAGCCTCAGATACTATACTAAGTGCACAATCATCTGTAAATAACAAGTTTCACACTAACTCTCCCTCCAGTTTAGTCTTGGCTTGTAGCTGACCTTGATGCATTTTTTGTCCTTGTTGAAGGTGTCTGACAACATCACATAAAACATCATCCTACAAAGCACAGCTCTAGGCACATAATGGGTATCTAATTAATGGTTGTTGGACTGAATTGACTCCATATAATTCCATCTAATATATAATAGCTTGTGAATTTTTTTCTTTATTTGTCAAGAGCCAGAGTCATTTATTAGCCAAGGTACTGGTCTAAGAATCATTATGTATTTTCTAGTATTACCAGTCCTGATTTTTTTTTTGTTAAGCCTTTGAAAAGACACTTCACAATTTTGTTCCTCAGTTTTTCTGCTTTGCCAGTAACTGGCCATGTCCAAAGGTGCATCTTCCTCAGCATTCTACTTGATGGGCTTCCAAATAAGAAATGTAGTATAGCATTTTGGAGAGAACTAGATCTGAAATCAGAGGACCTATGTTTACTTTCTTCCAACTACTAACCGTCACATAGGGAAAATCACATCTCTCTGAGCCTTTCACTTCATCTGTCTGAACCTCAGTTCCCCTATCTATAAAATAAGGGGATTAGACTAAAGGCTTCTGAAGCTCCTTCCTGCTCTAAATCTATGATCCTAGTGAGAATTAAAGAGAAGCTTGGCAATAGAGACCAAGGTCTTTTCCTCTCTCAGCACATGCCTAATCTCTCTAGTTAGCAACTGTGCCTAAAGACATTGCGTTAGAGGTCTATGTGATAGGTCACTGAATTGTAGGATTAGAAGGATACTTGTTTATCCCCCTTCCTCCAGGCAGGATCACACTTAATTTATCTCATATAAGACTGATTGATTCTATCTTTCAACACATACCCACAACACATAACAAACGCATATTCCTTCCACAAAAAAAGACTCTACTACTTCCTTTCCATTCCAATGTTTCCTAGCTCTCTCAGAAAAGAAAAAATTTTTTTTTAAAAATTTGGATCTATCTTTCCTAAATTCTACAAGTTGTGATTTAAATTCAACTGTTTCTTTATTATCCTTAGTGGAAAAGTGGCAAGTTTCCTCATCTGCGAAACAACTGAGTTGGATTCAATGACTTCTGGGATGTTTTCCACTTCTAAATCTAAGATCCTATGATCCTACAGTATGAAAGATTTGTCCAAGGCTAGTTCTGGTCTGGGTGGAGTAAGTACCTGCCCATACATCTGTATTTCCTAACACCATGGGATCTTAGAATTGGAAGAGATATCTGGGTTAAAATAGTTCAACCCTTAATTGAAAATATGCTATATAATTCCCCTTCATGCTTTTTTTTTTGTATATTGAAATGTTTGAATTTGCTGATGATTGTGAATATTTTTCAAAAAAGAAAAGAAAACTAAATTATATGTAAGCTGACTTCCACCCAAGCTTGAGGAATTTTTGTGTGCTACCGTGTATACAAGATGGAGATATGACTTCTAATTTAAGAAGAGAATGATGCAATGTGGAGCCATGTACCCAAACAAGGGAAATGCTAGAGTTGGTTCTAGGGACTCTTTAAGGAGGAAGAGGAGAAGGAGGAGAAAAAGGATAATGAGGAGGAGGAGGAGAAGAATGAGGAGGAGGAGGAGAAGGAGGAGGAAGAGGAGGAGGAGGAGGAGGAGGAGGAGGAGGAGGAGAAGCAGCAGCAGCAGCAGCAGCAATATCTTTGCCAAGAAAGTCCCATATGCGGCCATAAAGAGCTGGACATTACTGAAAACAACAAAGCCTTGAATAAGAAGAATATGCAATCCTGACTGCTATCAAAGTTAAAAAAGAGATAGGCAATGCTAACAGTAACTGGCACTTATGTAGTTCTTTAGTATTTTTTTTGCTTTTTTTGGTGAGGCAGTTGAGGCTAAGTGACTTGCCCAGGGTCATATAGCTAGTAAGTGTCAAGTGTCTGAGGTCAGATTTGAACTCAGGTCCTCCTGATGCCAAGGCTAGAGCTCTATCCACTGTGCCACCTAGTTGCTCCAGTTCTTTAGAATTTACAAAATGCTTTAATTTCATCCTCTAATTTGATAATCACAACAACCCTGTAAGGAAAGTACAGCAGATAGTATTATCCCCATTTTATAAATGAGGCAACTAAGGTTCAGGAAAGTTAATTGATTTGTCTAGGACCTCACACTGTCTGAGGTAGGATTTGAACCTAATTTTGTTGTTCAGGTGTATCCAACTTTTCTTGGCAAACATGTTTTGCCATTTCCTTCTCCATAAAGATGGGGAAACTGAAGCAAATAGGATTAAGTGACTTGCCCAGGGTAACACTGCTAGGAAGTGCCTGAGGCCAGATTTGAACTCAGGAAGATGAGTCTTCCTGACTCCAAGCCTCACATTCTATCCGCTGTGCCAATTGCCTGCCCTGAACCTAAGTTTGCCTGACTCTAAGACCAATATTTTATTTACTACTCAATGCTGCCTCCCAACAGTGAGGAATTGGCTAGGTACTATGTTATCTCAAATGGTAACTTAGCTTTTTAAAATTATCTTAAGGGATATGAGGTAAGAAATCCCAGAATCTAGACATTTATTTTTTGTTCGTTTTTTTAAAAAAAAAACTTTCCTCTGGGATATAGTAGACATCAAGTTTATTTCCAATCTGGAAAATATTTTTCATCCCTGGTTTTAAAAGAAAATGACATGGCATTCTTTCTGACTTTGACTTTGATTTTTGTGACCTCCAATAATATGCTAATGCTCATGTGATTTCAGTAAGCCCCTCAGGATTTTCTACTCATTGAATCCTTCTTTGCCTTCATGTAGCTCTTCCCTATGTTTTGTCAGTATGCTCTTTTTACTTGCAAGGCCAAAGACTGTCCCTTGGCCTACCAAAGGAAAAGAGGCCTTTTCCCACTTCCCTATCATGAGAAAAGCAGTAGATGCTTTCCATCAGCTCTATTAATATCTTTTGCTGAAAATACACCTATGGGGGGAGGGCAGTGAGGGAGGGAAGGAATTTGGAACTCAACAATTATAAAAAAAAAAGATGTAAAAATTGTTTTACATGTAACTGAGAAAAAATAAAATAAAAACATTCTTAAAAAAGAAAATGCATCTGTACCTAATGAACATGAGTACGGAATTAGCAACTGATATGAGAAAAATGAATTCCTTCTAGGAAGGAAAAAAAAAGATTATGTCATTGACTTATGATTCAAAATAACATTTTAGTGAGCTCAGAGTCATACTAAACAATCTCATGATGCAACAGTTGAGTGACCCATCTGTAATTCTCATATTTATAGTACAAGAGGCAACAACATGTAATGTGATAATTGCAAACACTTTCTCATTCGCCATATTCATTAACTTGTTATTAAAATCTTTGTTAAAATGTCATTAGCTTGCATTAGGCTTTGTCAAATCTTTTATGGATGCAGATCATTAGCATTTCATCTAGTAGTGCATGTCATCTCTCTCTTCCCCCCCCCTCCACCATTCACACATGTATACATAATGAGAAATCATGTTCCAGGTGCTCTAAGAGTCCATGGTGAGCTAATTAATCTTTCTCTTACAGTATTAATTAGGATGGTGGTTGGGTCCATGTCATCCCAACCCTCCTGGGACCAGGGCTTACCCATAGGTTCCCAAGTTGACTGACACAAAAAGCCATCAACTCCCACCCCTGAGTGAATATGATTTCTGCCAACAGATTCTGTGTTTTTATTTGTTTTATTCATGATTTTTATTGTATATGAAGGATAATTTCCATTGGTAAATAAATTTTGCCAATGGTCAATAAATTTCTTTTGCTGATAATGTTTAACAACTAGCTCTCCAGGGGAAAAATGTACACATAACACACTCTTAAGTTTAAATCTGTATTACTACCATTTTCTCCATCACTTTCTTAAGTATAGACAATAACAAAACAATAAATCAAGCCAAGATTTGTAACCTTTGCTGATTTCAGAAATATAAACTCTCACAATGAAAATTTAACAACTGACCCTCATGAACCAGTACACATTGACTGCAGCACTCCACTGATTTCTAGTCCCGTATACCTAATCACTACCTTTCCTAACTAGGCACATTATTCTGTGGAGAATAGATACACAATGGAATTGGGACTCTAACCATTTTCAGGTAAAATCAAAATTACATTTACAAAAATACAACTTTAGGCCTTGGGCATATATTTGTGCATTAACTTGATCCATTGGCAGTATTTACCTCAAGATTTACCTGAGACAACAATCATTCTAAAAGAAGACAAAAATATGGGAAAGGAATTTTAAGACCAAGTGAGACTCCAGTCATTGAGCAAAAGAAGACTATGTCTGCTTGGGATGTGAATACATTGAGATAATATTAAGAGAAGCCTATCAGCTGTAAGTGGGTTAAGGGTTAGTTCAGATGTAGCCTTTGCTCCATCACTTCATAAGCCTCCTATCAAGAGCTATAGAAAGAAGTAGATAAACCATAAATAAAACTGAAACAGCCACACATTATTGGCAAGCCTAACCACATACTTTTAAGGTGATGGCTGAAGTAACCGTGGAGCACAACTGAAGTTAATGTGAAATAAATGAATTGTTTGGTGGAGATACTTGGCAAAGGAACAGCGTACACAAAGGAATAGCATGGGAATTATTGCTCAAATACGTAAAAGCCATGGATTTCGGCCAGCTTTCCAGAGACTTTATAAGCTGTGAGGTTTATAAAAAGTATAGTATGTCCTCTGCTTCTAAATTTATAACAAAAATATCAATAAAACTGTCCAAATAGAGGTTGTATTTTTTTGCTATGACTCTTAACTGTAAAATATTAGCCTACATAAATATAAAACAAAATGTACCTAGCTCATTTTAATCCCATCTTCTGTAAGCTAAGGCTTTGTATACAGTTTGTCATTGTTTGAAGTAAAAAGCAGGTCAAAAATTCTTTGCTCTTTCCTTTCATTCAAGCTTCCAAACCTCCTACAAATGGTAGTAACTGTTAGCCACTATCCTGGGCTGCTTTTGAACCAGTTACCCAGATCACAAAAGTGCCACAGATCATGGACATAATCTCTCTCTCTTTTAGGACTGTGGCCATTCAACAAATACTCATTGGTAACTCAAATGTTGACTTAATTTTCAGAAAAAGAGAAGTTCAGAATGAGCTGAGGTTGACAAGAAAAGGCAAGGATGACAAAAAGCATTTGGGGAAAGGAGAAGATTAAAAAAAAAAAAGAAAGAAAGTAGCAGAACCATTACCTGGAGTGGATGGGATAATGGTAAGTGAAAACAGAGAGAAGCCCTCTTTTTATGTTGTTTCTGTTTTCTGTCTCCCGGAAAATGACCTTTGCATTGATAAAGGATAAAGTAAAAGGCTTACAAAAAGTTGAGACAGAAAATAATTAAGGAGTTAATAAGAAACACGTAGCTACCTTTGAAAAATTAAAGTCATTTGGCCCAGAAGAACTACCTCCTTTCATACTTGCAGAACTGTTAGATGGGATAACTGGGGCAGCTAGTTGGTACAGTTGGATAGAACACTGGGCTTGCAATCAGGAAGACACATGTTCCTGAGTTCAAATCTGGCCTCAGACACTTAAGTTATGTGACTCTGGGCAAGTCACTTAATCCTGTTTGCCTCAGTTCTTCATCTGTAAAATGAACTGGAGAAGGAAATGACAAATCACTCCAGTATCTTTGCCAAGAAAACCCCAAATGGAATCATGAGGAGTCAGAGACAACTGAAAAATGTCTGAACTGAACTGATAACTGAGTCAGCATCAGCAATATTTCAAATATCTTTGAGAACAGGAGGGGTGATATAGGATTGGTTATGAGCAAATGTTGACCCAATTTTCAGATAAAGGCAAGAGAATAGGGTTAAAAAAAAGTGGACAGTAAGCTTGATAATTCCTTAGATAATTCTAATGTAGATCATGAAGGAGAGAGTTAATGAAGATTAGAAAAGGTTGCAAAGAGCTACTATGTATTCATCAAGAACAAGTCATGACAGACTTAATTTTTTTCTTTTTGGTCAGGGTTACTAGACTGGCAAATATTCAACATGCTTATACCAACATACTTGATACAGTATCTCACTTCATTTTTATGAAATGATGGAGATATATGGACTAAATGATAGTATAATCAAATTAATTCAGAATTGGTTGAATGGCTAGATTGAAAAAGCAGCTGTTAATAGTTCCATATCAGCTTGGAAGGAAGCCACCAGGGAAATACTCCCACGATGTCTGTTTGAATCTGTGCTATTTAACATTTTTTTTTATCAATAATTTGAATAAAGACAAAGATAGCAAGATCAGCTTTGCAGATGACACAAAGACAGAAGGGATGCAACTTTGGATATTAAAATACAAAAAAAAAATCTTCCTAGGCAAGGATATTATGCTGCATCAAGTAAGATGATATTAGATAGGAATAGATGTAAAGTCATGTTTAGGGGTTAAAAATCAATTTCACAAGAACAAGATAAAGAAGTTTAAACAATAGTTGGTCCAAAAAATTATCTAAGGGTTGTAGTTAACTGCAAGTTCCATATGAGTCATCAGTGTGATGTTTCATTAAATTTTTTGAAAAGGTAATGTATTTTTGAGCAGCATTAATAAAGGCCTGACTTCCAGGAACAAGGAGGTCATAGTCCCACTGTACCACGACCTACACTGATCATGCCTAGAGTTGGATAGGTCATTACTATCTAGAGCTAGATGACCAGGATGGGAGGACTTTGAAGGCATTTCACACGAGGACTGGTTGAAGGAACTTAGGATGATTGTCTGAAACAACTATCCTCAGTTATATGCCAATCAAAATGAAATCTTAAATGAAAGGTATGATATTGTCAAAAATAAAAAATAAAAATCCAATTGCAAAACAGGACTGAGAAAATCTAAACAACCCAAATCTAGAAAGAGTAGTCAAAGAAGCCATGAATGAATTCCCAATGGGAAACAAAAACACTTTGATCTAGGTGGATTTAAAAATGAATTTTGTCAAACATTTAAGAAACATTAATTCTTATGCTGTATAAACAGTTTACAGAAGTAGAAAAAACAAAGAAAATATTACCAAACTCTTCCTATCAGTTTTATTATGCCTTGCACCAAAATAAATTCCAAATAGAAAAATATAAAAATCACGTTGCTAAAAATAGAGAATGGAAGGTTATGTCTTTCAAAGTTATGGATAATGGAAAAACTAGAAAGAGGCATAGAAGAGGGGAAAAAAGTAAGCACACTTAACTACATAAAATTTTATATCATTTGTACAAATAAAATTGATTTAGCTATAATAAAAGATACAGATTGTAAAAAAAGTTTTGTATTAAGCATCTCTGAGAATATTAATAATAGAAAACTATCAGTATAGGCATAAATACATCAGTAAAATAATTTTTATAGACAAGTAGTCCAAGGCTATGATAACAGTTTTCAAAAGAGAAATATTAATTGTCAATAAACACCTAAAATGTTCAAAAAATAACTAATTTTATCAGAAAATGAAAACGAAAACAAACTTGAATTATCACCTCCAAACCCTCAAGCTAGCAAAAATACTGGAAAAAAGAGCAAAACTTGTTGAAAGGGATGTAGGAAGACAGGCGACCTCATTCATCAATGATTAAGCTATGAATTGGTTCAACTATTCTGGAAGACATTTTTTTTGAATTATGCAATAAAAGCTACAAATTGTTCATATCTTCTGATCCAGAGACTATAAGACTGAAACAATATCCTATGGAGATATCTCTTGGTTCTTAAAAGTAAGAAAAAATATACATGTACAAAAATATTCATTCAAAAATATTCATTCTTTGAGAAACTAAAAAGCCAGAAAAAAGAAATGCGTCCAAATATTGTAGGATGACTGTATGAGCAATGCCATGTATACATAATAAAGTATTACTATTCCATAAAAAATGACAAATATTAAGAATTCTGTGAAATATGAGACATATTAATCGACATAGAGTGAAGAAAGTAGAGCCAAAAGAACAAGGGTATAAATAAAATCAACATAGAAAGGCAGTAAAACTTAAAACAAGTTCAGCCATCAATGCTCTTGAAATTAATGGAGAAATCCCTTTATTCTGTTAAAAATAGATAGGCTTACTTTTGGGGGAAATAATCTTTATAGGAAAGTTTGGTTGTGTTAGAAAGTGTCAGTTGTGTCAGTACCATACTGCATAATTACAGTGTGTTTTATTACAGTGTGTTTTAAATAAGTAGCATCATTAGGAATATATAATAATGTCAGCAAAATGTTCAAAATAATAAAGTTATCAAAAATTAGCAAATCTATCACCAACAAAACCCAGCAGAAAAAAAATATTAAAAGAGAAATTTCCTTCAAAATAAAAATAATAAATTTTTGGCATTGTATCTTCTATGATTCACCCATAAACTATATGAATTCAATGATAAAACATTCTTTGAAGAAATAAATATAGATCAAATAATTAGAGAAACATTAATTTCTAACAGGTAAGTTGAACCAATATAATAAAAATTATAATAATACCTAAATTAAATTATCTGTTCAGTGCTATATTAATCAAATATCCAAGGGAATATTTAATACAGCTAGAAAACACAATTATAAAATTCATATGGTGGAACAAAAGGTCAAAAGTCTCAAGGATAATAATGAAAAAAAGTCTAAAGGAATAAGTGTAATCAGTCTGATATATCAAACTGAACATCAAAGAAGTAATGTTTTTAAAAAAGATTTCATAGTTGTTAAAAAAAATAGTAATATCTGTGGAATAGATTAAGTAAATCCCACACAGAATATACTATAGTGTTGACTTAACTCAAAGACCCCAAATACTGGAGAAAGACTGACAGAAACTTCTAGGAATGCTAGACAGGAGTCTGGCAGAAATTAGGTTTAGACCAAGACTTTACAACATACAACAAGATTTGTTGCTGTTTTATCCTTCATTTCAAAGAGGACCAATGACAAGGGATGATGTCTTGATTTGTGCATGAATTAGATTTAAGTGAGACAAAGTTTCACAAAGTCTTCAGTCTCCTTCTCTCTTCCAGAGTCATTGAAGTCAATGACAAGACAAAAGTCAAGATGCCTGGCAATGGCCCAGGAGGCAGTGGATGATCTTGGCATCTTTGATGTCTGACAAGCTCTAAGCATTCCACAGTGCCTGCACAAGTTGGTGTCATCTGCCCATTATGCCAGGGCAATACTTGGGAGTAGATATCCCCCTAATTCACCAATGGATTTGAGGCCCACTGGTTACCCTCAAACTGGGTTAGCCCACCTGCCAAGGTAGTTTTACTACAGTGTGACTGTTACACATGCTACAGCTTCTTGGAAGCACAGGTGAGAATTGAGTAAGAGGTGGACAGGCAGCCTTGAAAAAGTCTCAGCAAGCCCTCACACCATAGATGCTAGTTCTCCCTGAAAACCCCATATATTCCATGTAACAAGATAAGCTGCAAATGGATAAATGACCTAAATATGAAAGATGACATCCTAAACAAATTTGAAATGCCAGAAAAGTTATCTTTTGGCTCTGTAGGTTTCAAAAATTTTCAAAGTTTGCACAAACAAATCTATTGTAGTTAAAATTAGAAAGAAATGGCTTAGGAGGAAAATAATTTTTTTTGCAGTGTTTCTCTGATGAAGGTCATATTCAAGATATTTAAATAAGTAATTCAATTTTACAAGACTAAGAGCCATTCCTAAGAAGATAAATTGTCAGAGGATATGACCACACAGTTTTTAAAGGAATAAATCCAAACTGTTAATTACCATATGAGGATGACTTCTGGGAGCCAAGATGGTGCAGTAAGCAGTAAATCTCTGTAACTCTCCCATATAAATCTCCAAAAAAAAAAAACCAACCCATAAAACAGTACCTCCAAACAAATACTGAAACAGCAGAACCAGCAAAAAGATGGGGTGAAACAATCTTTTAGCCCAAGAAACTTGGAAGATTGCCAAGAAAAGTCTGTCTCACTCAGATAAAAGAGGACCACATTTTAGGATAGGAAGCATCCTAGCAAGCCGGAAACAAGCCCCACCTTAGCAAACCAGTGGGAAATCCATAAACAGGGTTTCAGGCAGACACCAGCTCTAAGAACCACCATGTGCTTCCACGTAGTCTCAGGCAAACAGGCAACTTCTAGAAGCCAGATCTCCACATGCTTCAGCACAGCCCCTCAAAATGCAGAGACACCCCATCAGGCCTCAGCACACTCCAGACACCAGCACTAGGACCCCAGCTCAGTACCAGGTAAGCTGTCAGACCCCTGTGGCCTCCAGCAGTGCCAGCTATCCCCACCCTACCCCCTCAGCAAAGCTCAATTTTAAAAGAAAAGAAAAAGGCCAAAAAAAAAAAAAGAATCTGACCATGGAAAGTTAATTAAATTAAGGGATGAAAAAAAGGAGTGCAATGGGTGCAAAAAGAGGGAAGAAGTAGAATTGGGTAAATTGTCTTATGTGGAGGCGAGGAAGACCTATTACAGTGGAGGGGATAATGGGAGAGTGGGCAACAAATATCTCTTGAACCTTATTCTTATCAGTATTCCCTTAAAGAGAGAATCATATACCCAATCAGTTGAATATAGAAATCTATCTTACCTGACAGGGAAGTAGGACAGGAAGAGATCAAGTAAAGGTGGGGAACTGACAGAAGAGAGGGAAGATCAAGGGAGATGTTAGACTGAAGCAAAATACTGGTGAGGAGGGAAAGGGTGAATGAAGAGAGAGGACAAACAGGAGGAATAGGATGGAGGGAAATACACAGGTAGTAATCATAACTGTAAATGTGAATAGGATGAATTCTCCTGTAAAATGAAAGTGGATAGCACAATGGATTTAAAAACCAGAATCTTGCAGTATGTTGTTTGCAAGAAATACACTTGAAGCAGAGAGACACACAGAGTAAAGGTACGGGGCTGGAGCAGAAACTATTATGGCTCAGCTGAAGTTAAAAAAAAAAAAGCGTGGATACCAATCCTGATCTCAAACAAAGTAAAGGCAAAAATAGACCTAATTCCAAGAGATAAAGAAGCAAACTACATTTTGCTAAAAAAAAAAAGTACCATAGACAATGAAGCATTATCAGTGCTAAACATATATGTCCCAAGGGGAATAGCATCCAAATTCTTAAAGGACAAGTTAAGTGTGTTATGGGAAAAATTAGACAGCAAAACTATGCTAGTGGGGGACCTCAACTGTCCCTTTGTAGAACTTGATAAATCCAACTGAAAAATAAACAAGAAAGAAACTAAGGAGGTAAATAGAATATTAGAAATATTAGGATATTAGACCTTTGGCATAATTTAGACATAAAAGGTGACACTGTAAGCAAATTAGAAGAGCAAGAAATAGTCTGCCTGTCAAATCTATGGGGAGGGGAAGAATTCATGACTGAACAAATAGAGAACATTATAAAATGTCAAATTGATCATTTTTATATCAAATTTAAAAGCTTTTGTACAAAGCCAATGCAACCAAGATTAGAAGGAAAGCAGAAAGCTAGGAAACAATCTTTATGGCAAGTATCTCTGATAAAGGTCTTATTTCCCAAATATATAGAGAATTGAGTCAAATTAACAAGAATACAAGGCATTCCCCATTTGATAAATGGTCAAAGGATATGAACAGGTAGTTTTCAGATGAAGAAATCAAAGCTATCTATGGGTATGTGAGGAAGTTCTCTAAATCACTTTTGATTAGAGAAGACTAACTTTAAAATTAAATTAAAACAAATTAAAGCAACTCTGAGATACCACCTCATACCTATCAGATTGACTAATATGACCAAAAAGAAAAATGATAAATGTTAGAGATATGGGAAAATTAGGACACTAATGTACCATTGATGGAATTGTGAACTGATCCAACCATTCTGGAGAGCAATTTGAAACTTTTCCCAAAGGGCAACCAAACTCTGTATACCCTTTGATCCAGCAATACTACTTCTAGGTCTGTATCCCAAAGAGATCATAAAAAGGGAAAAGGATCTATATGTGCAAAAATATTTATTTCAACCCTTTTCATGGGGGCAACATATTGGAAATTGAAGGGGATGCCCATCAATTGGGGAATGACTAAACAAGCTGTGGAATATGGATGTAATGGAATACTACTGTGCAAAAAGAAATAATGAACAGCCAGACTTCAGAAAAAACCTAGAAAGGCTTATAGAAACTGATGCAGAGTGAAATGAGCAGAAGCAGGAAACATTGTACACACTATGTATCAACTATGTATCAGGATCAACAATGAATGACTCAGCTCTTTTCAGCAACACAATGATACAAGATAAGTACAAAGGACTTACAAAGGAAAATGTCATCCACATCCAGATAAAGAACTGATGGATTCTGAATGCTGATTGACACTTTTTTTTTCATTTATTTTATTCTTTCTCGTGCTTTTTTTCTTTTGATCGGTTTCTTCTTTCAAAATTATGACTAATATGGTAATGTTTTTACATGATAGCACATGTATATACTATATCAAACTGCTACCATTTTCAGAATAAGGGAGAGGAAAAAAGGAAGGGAAAAAAATTTGGAAGTCAAAATCTTATAAAAATGAATACTAAAAATTTTCTTTACATATAACTGGGGAAAAATAAATGCCATTTACATTTTATTTTAATTACCATATAAAAATGCTCTAAATCAGAAATGTTAAACTCACAGCCCTTAGACAGAAAGCAGCTAGCAAAATACCTGTGTGTCCTGAACCATATTAAAATGTAATTGGGAAATGCTTAACAAATAAAAACACATCACAACACAGATAATGTTCTCTGCAGGCTGCAGAGATCTATTTCTACTTGAGTTTGACATCATTGTCTAAATCATTAATAATTAAAGAAGTACAAATTAAAGTGACTTTGAAGTTCTGTCTCATGCCCATCATACTAACAAATATGTTAAAAGTGAAAAATAAAAAAGGTATGATTAGTTAGGAGAAAACAAGAGATAATTAGAATAAGAGATGCCATGGTAGTAAAGGACTCTAGCTGAATCTAAAAGCTAGAAACAGAAAGAATATTACCCCATGTGGCCAAAGTAGTTATGTTTGGCAGCAGCCATTAGAGATTATATGCTTATGTATTATTGGTGGAGCTGTGAATTGGTCTAACTATTCTGGATAACAATTTGGAACAATTTGCCCAAAAAGTATGTAACTAAACTGTACATATCCTTTGAGCCAGCTGTGCCAGTAGTAGGCCTATACCCAAAGAAACGAAGTTAAGGAGAGAGGGGCAGAGAGGGAGAAAAAAAGAGAGAGAGAATCAATGTATACAAAAATATTTACAGCAGCTCTTTTCATGGCAGCCCAAAATTGGAAACCCAAATGGTATCTTATTGGTGAATGGCAAAACAAATTGTGGAATAAGAAATGATAAATCAACAATCTGAGATGAAACTTAGAATACCTATATGAACTGATGAAGAGCAAAGTAAGAAGAACTAGGAGAACAATTTGTACAATGATAACATCATAGAGAAAAACAACTTTGAAAGACATTAAAACTGACTAATACAATGACAAACTACAAGTCCAAAAGAATGCTTGCCAGAAAGAGATATCATTTTTGGACATGACCAGTATGGGAATTTGATCTCTCAGACTACATGAATATGAATTGAGGGCTCTTTTCTCAAAAAAAAAAATACTTGGATGTGGGAGGTAAAATGGAAGAGAAAGATTAATAAAACAAAAAATAGACATAAATAAAAGAGAAAACTTTCACTGAAGAGGGGAACTGATAGACAGTGACATAGTCATAAAAGAATAAACCATCGATTAAACAGTTTTTTAAATAAATGACATACCGACAATCCTTTTATCTTATTTGTGTATTGAAATGTTTATGTTTGTTGATGTTTTTAAAATTCATAATAAAATTTTTTAATGAAAAGAAAGTACAGAACTTCCAAAAATCCAAAGTCAATGTAAATACTAATTAAGGTGAAACCCACATCACAACTTGCTCTCTGGTCCATAAAATTAAGAGTTTAGAAAGAAAATGAAATTTAAAAATTATGTTGATCTTTTTTAAAGAAAGAAGTATTTGGTCCCGTAGCAATATGAACACAACAGAAAGATAAGCACATCACTACCATAAAAGAAAAACTGTTAGGGCGAGAAAAGTTTATGGAACAAACTATCATTTTGCCAATTCTTTCAAACATCCTGGTAGGGTTTGCTCAGACAGACTCTGTGATTAAGCTTTGGAAAAAAAAATTGTATCCTGAAGTTGTTTCCTACTATTATCTTGCCCTCTGGATTTGATATTCTAATGTACACTGCTATGAGTCAGCATTTCTTATGCTTTAGCCCCATTGATCATGATCGGAATCATTCCTTTTCCCAAGGTGAATTCTTGTCCTTAATTAAGAACATGCATCAATCCTGACTCCTTGAAAATCAGGCATTTGGTAACATTTCCTAATAATCAAACCCAACAGTTTATACCATATGTGACTCTGGAAATAGCTGAGCCACTTGCCACGTTGCTAGGTCTTCAATGGGAATCCCAAAGATTCCCTTTGTAGGGAGCTTCCTTATAGTAGAGCTCTCCAGATCTGGGAACACTCTAGGGATTGTTTGTAGTCCTGCGAAAAGTGGGAGAATGATTCCAGAAGCTAGTGGAGTCAGCTATCCTCATTACTGGTAGTATGGTGAATTCCTCAGATCCTTTTAACAGGTAGATAGAGAACTTCACAGGACTTCTAGTTTGGTATGTATTGTTCTGGACATTTACTCTCATAGACAACCAAAATCTTAGACTAAAGTGGCATTTGTCATGGCTTGTGATGAGAGATTAGATACCATTGAAATATTCCTCTACTGAATAAAGGTCTAGGCTTCTCTCAGTAGCTTCAGTAGACTTTGGAGATCCTCTGTTCATCTGAAATGGACAACCTCCAGATTTAACAGTTTTGAAAAGAGCAAAGAATCATAGTGGACAATACTAGATTCTTCTGGATACAATTTAGATCTTGTTGAGGAATACTAGAATCCTGATTTATATAAAGGGTTTATTTAGGCTTATTCATAATGCATTAGCTTGATAGAGTTGTCAGCAAACTGCCCAAACTAAACCATCAGTTTTTAGAATTAAGTCCTATTTTTATGGCTCAGTCTGTGACTGTCTTCTTACTGGTAGCTAAGAAGCACTAACCTGGAGAGGGATCATCCACAAACTAGCTAACACACCACCATAACTAATGGGGTCAAAAGAATTTTCCCACCCTAGATTGATCAGTTTTCATAGCCTACTTGACTCTAGAAATTAACCAATATATCAGAAAGCTCAAAAACAACTCAACAATAATGACAAACAAGAAGAAATCTCTGTAAATATCATGACCTCAATTTTTATCCAATGATAATTATAGCTCTTGCTAGATTTAATGCTAAATGCCAATGTAAGTGACATAAAAGCAGGAATATGGCTATACTCCTGGGCTTAGTTTTGTTGTAAAATTCCCCTCTCTCCAAGTAGAAGGGTTTTGGAATTAGGAAACTGGGAAATCTCAGACTGTGAAAGCCCTGACAGTACCAAGATGGCAAACTTAAGAGAAGATGTTGATAAGGTATGGTCCAGCTATCAGAAAAAAATAGGGAGGTATAGGGAATGTCTGCTCTAATAAAGTCTCTGCTGAAGAGTTCTGGACTCTGGTGACAAAGAAGTAAAGTTCAAAACACAGAATTAAGCTTTTGGATACTGGATGGGAATGAGTGGCCCTGCTCTGTATTGTAAAAAGCTTGTCACTGCTGCAAAGAATCTCCTGCTAAAAATGAAAAGCTTATTCTATTACATATTCTGAAAAGAGTAAACAGCATGCTCCTTTATGGAAAAGAAAAAAAATAAAGGAAAATTTGTTTCATCTCCCTTGACTCTACATCTAATTCACATGGTTGAAATGTTACAGGTTGCTATTCTAAAAGAGCTGTGAAAAGTCTCAGATCTTTAAATTAAGAGAGCATGGCAAAGCCCACTCTTCTCAGGAATAAAAGATACCATGTAGCAAAGGACTCTAGCTGATGCCAAAGGCTATAAACAGAAAGAAGCTCCACAACCATGTGACCATTGTAGTTGTATCAGCTATTTATCAGCTACAGCTTTGAGCAGAGCTCTGTCCAGAAGATCCAGCAATGGAATAGCATCCAAGAGAGATGAGTCTAGTGGTACATTGTCCAGCAGAGTGTTTAACAGCTGATGAAAAAGATCCATCTGGAAGAGAGAGTGTGTGTAGTGAAGATAAATTGGGAACAAACCTACCACGGACATGGCATTATTATCACCGCAAGACACAAGTGGCCCTACAGTATGAGAGACATCAGTTTTCCCCCTATACTTGTGCCCTAGTCTCACATGTTCTTCTTTGGACTTCATCATGCCACCAGGGCCCTTACTGTCTTCCAAAAATACATCATCCTTAATACTCAAACCTCATCAACACCCTCTGTTTGGAAGGCAAAGAGGGGAGTTCCTCCCCCAAACCTCCATTTAAGGAGGGCCCACAGGCTAGCCCTCTCTTCATTCCCCACTTTGCTAGACTCCTTTAAACTTTTCCATCAGGCCCTTGAACCTGAACTGGGTACTCTCACCTTTTCATCATCTTTTCATGTGCTATCTTCTCCCATTAGATTGTAAGCTTTTTGAAGGCAAGGACTGTCTTTTTTTATATTTGTATCCCCAGAACTTAGCGCAGTGCCTGGCACATAGTAGGCTTTAATAAATGTTTATTGGCAGACTGACTGAATACATGTGTACCCTTCCATGAATATTCCCAGGCATGTGTACCCCTTGTGCTGGGGAATTAGAGTGATCAAGAGAGACCTGATTAATTTATCCCCCTTGGTTTCCCAATCCACTTGAGAAAATCATGGGATATAATGGACAGGTAACAGAACAATGAAATGCTCAAGTTCTAATGCTTTCAAACCTTGAGTGATTTAATTTATAGATTATAAAATAACAAATTTTTATGGACTGACTAAATAAGGTGTGAAAGTGAGTGTTCAATTTTTTAGCTTGTAAAGGAAGTATAAAGAAGCATTTGTACTTCTTTACTCATTTAAGAAGTGTGAAGATGTTCACTAGTCAATTTAAGAGAATTACAGGGCCATGGACGCTAAATGAAAGCTGCACAAAGGAATATTATGATTGGCTAAGAGAATTAGCTATGCCCATTGGGCTAATATTAAAAAGCAAGCTAGTTAGTTCCATATTATCAAGAGTGTCACTCCTGGCAGTTGTTAAGAGAGATAGGTATGAGAAAGCCCTTTGTAGCAAGGTTTCTAAACCTTTTTTGTTACATGGTTCCCTTTGGCAGTCTAGTGAAGCCTATGGGTTCCTTTTCTCATAATAATGCTTCTCAGAACAGATTAATAAATTAAATAAGATTACAAAACAAACCAATTATATCAAAATGCAGTTATTAAGGTGTTAAAAAAAAGATCAAGTTCATAGACCTAAGGTTCAGAATTCCTGCTTTAAATAAGCAATTTTTTTTGTCTTCCCCTTTAGTCATTTTCTAGAGTGTAGCATAGAGCAGAGAGAATTGCTTTCCCACCTGCCATCCATAATGGCATCTTTCAGTAAAGCAATTCACCCATGCCCAAATGAAAGCAGGTCCTGTAAGTCTAGCTCCAGAGTGAAGTTGGACGTGCAGAGCATCAGGTCCAGTGAATTTATTGGAGCGATCTGTCCCACAGACTGGCTAGAACTGATCTACCACCAATAGACATAAGATACATCTCCCAAGGCCCAGAGGTTCACACTCCAAGCTGGCCTAGTGGCCATACCTAAAGGTAATCAGTACCTGTCAGGCTCTGTACCTCTGCTCAGAATTGTACTCCTTTAAGTAGAAAACTGGGAAAGAAATTTTATAACCAGTGTCTCTGATAAGGGCTTCATTTCTAAAACATATAGAGAATTAAGTCAAATTTATAAGAATACAAGTCATTCCCCAGTTGATAAATGGTCAAAGGATATGAACAGGCAGTTCTCAGATGAAGAAATTAAAGCCATCTATAGTCATATGAAAAGATGCTCTAATTCATTATTGATTAGAGAAATGCAAATCAAAACTACTCTGAGGTACCACATCACACCTATCAGATTGGCCAACATGGCAAAACAGGAAAATGATAAATGTTGGAGAAGATGTGAGAAAATTGGAACACTAATGCATTGTTGGTGGAATTGTGAAATGATCCAACCATTTTGGAGAGCAATTTGGAACTATGCCCAAAGGACTATAAAAATATGCATACCCTTTGACCCAGCAATAGCACTTCTAGGTTTGTATCCCAAAGAGATCATAAAAATAGGAAAAGGGAACCATATGTACAAAAATATTTATAGCAGTTCTTTTTGTTGTGTCAAAGAATTGGAAATTGAGGGGATGCCCATCACTTGAGGAATGGCTGAACAAGTTGTGGTATATGAATGTAATGGAATACTATTGTGCTAATTGAAATGATGAGCAGGCAGACTTCAGAAAAAACTGGAAAGACTTGTATGGACTGATGCTGAGTGAAGTGAGTAGAACCAGGAGAACATTGTACACAGTAACAGTCATGTTGTGGAATGACTAACTTTGAAAGACTTAGCCCTTTTCAGCAATGCAAGGATCTAAGACAGCTCCAAAAGTGTCATGGTGGAAAATGCTATCCACATCCAAAGAAAGAACTATGGAGCTTGAATGCAAATCAAAGCATTGTGTTTGCTCTTTTTTTTCCTTCTGTTTTGTTTTATTTCCTGTTTTTGTGCTTCCTTCTATTGGTTCTAATTCTTCCTTACAACATGACTATTATGAAAATATGTTTAATAAAAATGTATATGTATATCCTATATTAGATTGCATGCTATCTTGGGGAGGTAGGGGGAGGAAAATTTAAAACTTAAAAGCTTATGGAAATGAGTCCTGATAAATCAAAATAAATTAATGAAACAAGAAAGAAGGTAAAAAACAAAAACAAAAAAATTAAATAAAAGAATTGTACTCCCTTTATGAGTCCCAATGGGAAGTGCTCTGCCTCTGCAACTCCAGCCCACTTGTGGATCACATGTACTAGTTTGAAATGTTACACACTGGACATCTGATGGACATTAATATGTTACAACCTCTGCCAATATCAGAAAATTATAGATTTCCTGCTAGAAATAATCTTGGAGATGGTCTATTCCAACTCCCTCATTTTACAGATGAGGAAACTGAGGCTTAGAGAAAAAAGGTTGTG
This sequence comes from Phascolarctos cinereus, assembly GCF_003287225.1. Lineage (NCBI taxonomy): Eukaryota > Metazoa > Chordata > Mammalia > Diprotodontia > Phascolarctidae > Phascolarctos > Phascolarctos cinereus. Next base: position 165,336,262 of record NW_027556180.1, read on the forward strand.
ATCTACCTAAGATTACTCAAGTAGGAAAAGGTAGAGACAATGATTAAACCAAATTAGTTTACTACAAACCCAATCTTCTTTTCATTGGACCACACTGTTTCCTTGTGTTCAGTCCTTTGAGGTATGTATTCAAGACTCCAAAGGAAATGCAAGTTTTGCTGAAAAAAAAAGCTCTAAATTACCCTTTTCCAGAAATACTGGGTAGTAGCATTAACGGGCTTTCATCCAAAAATGTGATGCCGTTTTTGTTATGATAAGTACTTTGATCAAGACAATCACATCCTTTCTCAGTACAGGACCTTCTACTACTAAAAAGACCACTTGATGTCTTGAAACACATTTTCTAATTCCATAGCTTCCCTTCTCGTATCACCACTGCCTGAGGTCCAAATTTCTCTTTCATCCTACAGTGATGAATTGACAACTATCCATATAAAGACAAACTTTTCCACACTATCACCCTCCATTTTATGATCAGAGAGCACACAAGATGCACTCTTGGTCTGTATCTCGGACATTATGTCTCAAGATGACTGAGTCACCTTCCCTGTGACAGCTGCGTGATACAGTGGATGGAGTGCTAGACTGGGAGTGAGGAAGCAAGGAATAGGGAAAACCTAAGTTCAGATCTAGCCTTAGACACTTACAAGCTGTGTGACACTGAGCAAATCACTGAACCTCTCTGTGTCTCAATTTCTCCATTTATAATATGGAGTTAATAACAACATCTTTGTCCCAGAATTGGAATAAAATAAGAATATTGTTTGTAAAGTACTTTGAAAACCTCAAAGCACTATGTAAATGCTCTCTATTACTGTTGTTGTTATTTATATCATGGAGTTCCCTTAAAATAATGTGACTCACTCAGCTACTAGCAAAAGAGTGCTTTACACAAACTCTAGGTTTTACCCTGAGTCTTTCCCTATATTAAACCCAATTAATACAGCCCCTACATTCAATAACCACCTGGGCAAGTTTGAAGCTATCAAGACTGACTTGCAATATGTCAAGGTAGAATCCAAATGATAGACAATCCCCCATCACAGTCCCTGGAAAGCACCAAAGCACCAAAGGGGGTGGACTCTGGCCATTTTCCCATAATTTTCAGACTGATAGACCTTTCTGAAAGGAGGTGGATGGGAATTATAGACTTCTTACTTAACACTCAAATAATCCAGTCAGGCCTCATTACATTGGGTGGCTTTGATTTCCAGCTACTTCTACTAATTATTTTTTTTTGCCTGCCCCTATTAATCATGACTGGATAAGAAAAAGAAAAGAAACCCAGCCTCAAAGTAGAATTATGGAGACATCATGGCTATCTCCAATGTTTATTATCCTGGGGAAAAAATGAGATTCAGGGACAGGACAGGAAGACAACATGTGTGCCCTGGATTTGGTAGAGGTCTTGCACCAATTAGTGTTCTAGGAGAAAAGATGGTGATTGATTCAGTGGTAATGCTGACACCAAGGCCTGAAGAGAAAGTATAGCTACCAAAACTTTCCCTTAAAGAAAGAAGTTCTAACCTTAGGAAGCCACCTTAGCCATGTCCATTGCTCTCCTCTGCCATGGTTGCTGCTTTCCTGGCTTTTTAGAGCACTGTCATGTGGATTTGGTAGTCTGAAGAGCTCTGGCTTGATCCACCAAAATTTTAGGTTTATCATCTCATTGTGTCTTGGATCAGTCTTCTTTCCCCAAGACAGTTCTTCCCTCAGGCTCTATTGATTAGTCTTAATTCCATTGTCTCCATTCTCTGAGGGACCAGAATTTGGCAGGTTTTTCTTTAGGCTCTTGTCTGACAGCTACCTTGGAAAAACTTGAAATGGGTGTGATAAAGATTCCAATATGCTACCGGACCTGAAGATGAGAACCAAGGCAACCTGTATAGAAGTGTGAAGATGCTAAGTCTTGTTGATTTTCTCTATATCGGGAATTTTCAGAGCCGTCAGATTAAGGAAGCCATCTCTGTTTCTTTGGGTTCTGGGTATACTTAAAGTGACTATTGGTTCACGCTGAGTACATTATCACACTGACATTTTTGTGAAGGATTGTCAGCAGTTTTTCTGCTCTCATGGATTGAGGGCCACGCATCATTTCCCTGCTTTGGAAATATTTCATAGTTCCTAAGCCCAGACTTGTGCAATTTTGTTTTGTTACACAAGAAGCTATTTATGGCAGGTTCGTTGCATTTTAAACTCTAATTTGTTACATCCAGCCAAGAACTTCGCCTTTGTTAGCTCTTATTTTCAAGAGCCTTCCTGTACATCTCATTTTTAAAACAGCCCCACTGCCAGCAGAAACATATAGCTCTAGTCATGATTTACTAAAAGTCCTGTAGTAAACAAACCTTTGAACTAGCAGACAGTGTAAGGAAAGAATGGATCAAGGAGGAATGGAAAAAATCCAGGGAGTCAGGCCTCCAGAATGGCCCTACATAAATCTATTTTAAGATCAGCCAGCCTTTGCCTGGCCTTACCACAGGCACAATAATAAGGCTGTGCACAGGCTGAGAGGGCCACTTTGCGAAAGGAGCTCAGGTAACACACACAAATGAACAGACATTTTAGCTCTGAGAAACATGGAAATTAACTTGGAAATGCTCAACGATGGAAAAAAAATAAGTGACTGCATTTTGGCCACAGTTGTTTATAAATAGCCATCCATTTACAACAGGAACCATTTGGACTCAAAAGCTCAAGAGATTGAGAAATAATATCTTAAAGATCTTGTCCTTAGGTTAAGAGGTACAGTTCCTGAAAATTGTTTGGCTAGTTTCTAGTTTATCTTTTTATTTTTTTAAAGCATGAGTTTGTACTTTAATCTTGAATAATTGGTGGACTATTAATTGAAAAAAAATTCAGTTTCATTCATTTGATTAGATTAGAACCCTGATTTGATTAGAACCTCTTGCAATTCTGCACCTTAGAGTAAGAAAATAAAAGAAAAAACCATCTTGCTTGAGAGTTAGTGACTCTCAAAAAGTTTCATCCTTCAAGTCTTCCCTAGAACAAACTTAATAGATTTTCTATGCTGGTGGAAAAGGGATTAGATTTCCTTTATTTTTTTTTCCTCAATAAAGTAGAGATTAACAGTGGTCAGGCAACAATATATGTTGAGGGAACTTAATGATAACAGTAATAATATGAGATTAAGGTATAAGTATGAAATATGTTAATAATATCTGGTATTTACATAATGCTTTACTTAATTTGATCCTCATAAAACCCTCTGAGGTGGTATAATAAAGACATTATTATGCCCATTTTACAAGCAAAAAACCAACTGATTGTTAGAGAGGGTTAAATCCCATGCTTAGGATTATTAGCAAGTGTGTGAGGTGGGATTTGACCCTATGTCTTTCTGTCTCCACATCTACCATGCTATCTACTATAACACACCCACTCACCAAGACTGCTGAATCCAAAGCATGATGTAATGAGAAAGGTCATATAGTCTAATTCCATCATTTAATTGATTAGAAAACTGAGACTCAGAGTGACTTTGCCAGAGCCAGTAAGTAGCAGAGCTAGGATTTGAACCCATACACTCTGACTCCACGGTCAGAACTTTTTACATTACAACATAATGACCCAACATATACATGTTAAAAGTTCTCTGTCATTGGTCATATTTAGGAATAATGACATAACTAGTGATGCTATCTCCTAATCTGAAGAGCAGCAATACAGAAATTGTTCAGTCCAAGAATCACACAACATAAATTTTTAGCACCAACTTAATTTTTCTTTGTGGCTTTATCCTATTTCTCAGCTGGCATGTTAAAAATATAAAAATCAGACTTCGTATTAGGTTGAATATGACATCTGTGTATATGCCAGTATATATTTATATAATCAAAGAATCTTAGTGTTAGAAGGGAATTTAAAAAGTAATATGGTTAAATTTTCCATCTTAAACATAAATGTTCTTTCTAGCATCACAGTCAGATATACATTCAGCCTCTGAATATTTTCAGTAATGGAAGACTCACTACATTGAAAAACAGCCCATTTCATTGCCAGTTAATTCTAATAGAAATTTCTTTCTTATACTAGTTGAAATCTTCCTTCCTAATAATAACATCTACCTAATTTCCTTTTATTACTGATGATAATAATAACAGTTAGCTTTTATATATAGCATTTTAAAGTTTGCAAAGCCCTTTAAAAACATTTTCTCATTTGACCCTCACAGCAACCCTGTGAGGTAATTGTTATTCCTATTTTACATATGAAAAAAATGAGGAAGACATGTGACTTGCCCACGCAGCTAGTTAGTGATTGAGGTTGAATTTGAATTCACATTTTCTGTCTCCAATTCCAATGTTCTGTCAACTGTGCCATATTATTAAATGGGTATATTAGGAATATGGCATTGGCCCTGCCTTGTTTTATATTTTTTGGGTAGAAGATTACCTTGGAAAATGTTTTAATGACTAAAACAGGGAAGGAATTCATAACCTTTTTTTTAAATAATTTAATTTATTTGATTTTTTTTTAATTTTATTAATTTATTTCGATTTATCAACAATCACTTCCATATGCTTTAGAGGTGAAACTTTTTCTGCCCCTTGCTCTCCCCCACCCTCCCCAAGACGGCGCACAATCTGATATAGGCTTTACATTTACATACCCATTAAACATATTTTCACATTAGTGAAGCTGTAAGTAAAAATTGAAACCAACAGGAGGAACCATTAGAAAGATGAAACGAAACTCAACAGAAGGTAGAAATAAGTGAGAGCTATTCGACTTCCATAGTTCTTTCTTTGGATGTGGACAGCATTTTCCATCCCGAGGCCTCTGGAGATGTCTTAGATCCTCGTAATGCTGAGAAGGGTTCAGTTTAACAATCTTAGTCATTGCATAACATGTCTGTTATTGTGTACAAAGTCCTCTTGGTTCTGCTCACTTCACTCAGCATCAGACCATATAAGTCTTTCCAGGTTTTTCTGAAGTCAGCCTGTTCATCATTTCTTATAGCACAATAGTATTCCATTACATTCATATACCACAACTTGCTCAGCCATTCCCCAATTGATGGGCATCCTCTCAATTTCCAGTTCTTTGCCACCACAAAAAGAGCTGCTATGAATATTTTTGTACATGTGGGTCCTTTTCCCATTTGTTTGATCTCTTTGGGATATAGCCCTAGAAGTGCTATTGCTGGATCAAAGGGTATGCCCATTTTTGTAGCCCTTTGGGCATAGTTCCAAATTGTTCTCCAAAATGGTTGGATCATTTCACAACTCCACCAACAATGTATTAGTGTTCCAATTTTCCCACATCTTCTCCAACATTTATCATTTTCCTGTTTTGTCATGTTGGCCAATCTGATAGGTGTGATGTGGTACCTCAGAGTTGTTTTGATTTGCATTTCTCTAATCAATAACGATTTAGAGCATTTTTTCATATGACTATGGATGGCTTTCATTTCTTCATCTGAGAACTGTCTGTTCATATCCTTTGACCATTTATCAATTGGGGAATGGCTTGTGTTCTTATAAATTTGTCTTAATTCTCTATGTATTTTAGAAATGAGGCCTTTATCAGAGAGACTGGTTGTAAAAATTCTTTCCCAGTTTTCTACCTTCCTTCTAATCTTAGTTGCATTGGCTTTGTTTGTGCAAAAACTTTTCAATTTAATGTAATCAAAAGGATCCATTTTGCTTTTCATAATGTTCTCTATCTCCTGTTTGGTCATGAATTCTTCTGTTCTCCATAGATCTAATAGGTAAACTATTCTTTGTTCTCCCAGTTTACTTATGGTGTCAGCCTTTATATCTAAGTCATGAACCCATTTTGACTTTATTTTGGTATATGGTGTGAGATTTGGGTCTATGCCTAGTTTCTGCCATACTCTTTTCCAGTTTTCCCAGCAGTTTTTTTCCAAGAGTGGGTTCTTATCCCAGAAGCTGGGGTCTTTGGGTTTATCAAATAATAGATTACTATATAGTCATTGATTACTGTGTCTTGCATATTTAACCCATTCCACTGATCCATCTCCCTATTTCTTAGCCAGTACCAAGCAGTTTTGATGATTGCTGCTTTATAATACAATTTCAGATCTGGAATTGCTAGGCCACCTTCCCCTGCATTTCTTTTCATTAGTTCCTTTGATATTCTGGACCTTTTTTTTCCAAATGAATCTTGTTATTATTTTTTCTAATTCTAAAAAATATTTTCTTGGTAGTTTGATTGGTATGGCACTGAATAAGTAAATTAGCTTAGGTTGAATTCTAATTTGTATTATATTAGCTCGGCCTACCCATGAACAACTGATGTTTTTCCAGTTATTTACATCTGATTTTATTTGTGTGAAAAGTGTTTTGTAATTGTGTTCCTAGAGTTCCTGGGTTTGTTTCGGGAGGTAGACTCCTAAATATTTTATAATGTCTACAGTAAGTTTAAATGGGATTTCTCTTTCTATCTCTTGCTGTTGGGCTTTTGTGTAATATATAGAAATGCTGATTATTTATGTGGGTTTATTTTATAGCCTGCAACTTTGCTAAACTTGTTTATTATTTCAAGTAGTTTTTTACTTGATTCTCTAGGATTCTCTAAGTATATCATCATGTCATCTGCAAAGAGTGATAGCTTTCTTTCTTCTTTGCCTATTCTAATGCCTTCAATTTCTTTTTCTTCTCTTATTGCTAAAGCTAAGGTTTCCAGTACAATATTGAATAACAGTGGTGATAATGGACATCCTTGTTTCACCCCCGATCTTATTGGAAATGCTTCTAGCCTGTCCCCATTACATATAATGCTTGCTGAAGGTTTTAGATAATGCTATTTATTATTTTAAGGAAGACTCCATTTATACCTATGCTTTCTAGTGTTTTTAATAGGAATGGGTGTTGTATTTTATCAAAAGCTTTTTCTGCATCTATTGAGATGATCATGTGGTTTCTGTTGGTTTTGTGTTGATATGCTCAATGATGCTGATAGTTTTCCTAATATTGAACCAACCCTGCATTCCTGGTATAAATCCTACCTGGTCATAGTGTATTATTCTTGTGATAAGTTGCTGCAATCTACTTGCTAGTATTTTGTTTAAAATTTTTGCATCTATATTCATTAGAGAAATTGGTCTATAATTTTCTTTCTCTATTTTGACTCTTCCTGGTTTAGGTATCAACACCATATTTGTATCATAAAAAGAATTTGGTAAGACTCCTTCTTCACCTATTTTCCCAAATAGTCTATATAGTATTGGAATTAATTGTTCTTTAAATGTTTGATAGAATTCGCATGTAAATCCATCTGGCCCTGGAGATTTTTTCCTAGGGAGTTCATCAATGGCTTGTTCAATTTCTTTTTCTGAGATGGGGTTATTTAAGTATTTTACTTCCTCTTCGTTAATCTGGGCAATTTATATTTTTGTAAATATGTATCCATTTCACTAAGATTGTAAATTTGTTGGCATATAGTTGGGCAAAATACTTCCTAATTATTGTTTTAATTTCCTCTTCCTTGGTGGTAGCTTACCCTTTTCATTCTTGATACTTAGTAATTGGTTTTCTTCTTTCTTTTTTTAAATTAAATTAACCAAAGGCTTATCTATTTTATTGGTTTTTTCATAAAACCAGCTCTTAGTTTTATTTATTAGTTCAATAGTTTTCTTAATTTCAATTTTCTTAATTTTTCCTTTGGTTTTCAATATTTCTAATTTGGTGTTTAGTTGAGGATTTTTAATTTGTTCTTTTTCTAGTTTTTTAGTTGTATGCCCAATTCATTAATCTCTCTTTTTCTATTTTATTTATGTAAGCATTTAGAGATATAAAACTTCCCCTAAGAACTGCTTTGCTGCATCCCATAGGTTTTGGTATGTTGTCTCATTATTGTCATTCTCTTGAATGAAATTATTGATTGTTTCTATGATTTGTTGTTTGACCCAATCATTTTTTAGGATTAGATTATTTAGTTTCCAATTATTTTTTAGTCTATCTTTCCATGGCCCTTTATTACATATAATTTTTATTGCATCATGATCTGAAAAGGATGCATTTAATATTTCTGCCTTTCTGCATTGGATTGTGAGGTTTTTATGCCCTAGTACATGGTCAATTTTTGTGTATGTGCCATGTACTGACGAGAAAAAAGTATATTCCTTTCTATCCCCATTCAGTTTTCTCCAGAGGTCTATCATACCTAACTTTTCTAATGTTCTATTCACCTCCTTAACTTCTTTCTTGTTTATTTTGTGGTTAGACTTATCTAGTGCCGAGAGGGGGAGGTTCAGGTCCCCCACTAGTATAGTTTTGCTGTCTATTTCTTCCTGTAACTCCCTGAACTTCTCCTGTAAGAATTTGGATGCTATACCATTTGGTGCATATATGTTTAGTAATGATATTACTTCATTGTCTATGGTGCCTTTTAGCAGGATGTAGTTTCCTTCCTTATCTCTTTTGATTAGATCTATTTTTGCTTTTGCTTTGTCTGAGATCAGGATTGCTACCCCTGCTTTTTTCACTTCAGCTGACGCATAATATATTCTGCTCCAGCCTTTTACCTTTACCCTGTATGTGTCACTCTTTTTCAAATGTGTTTCCTGTAAACAACATATTGTAGGATTATGGTTTTTAATCCATTCTGCAATCCATTTCCGTTTTATGGGAGAGTTCATCCCATTCACATTCACAGTTATGATTACTATCTGTGTCTTTTTCTCCATCCTTTTCCCCCATTTATGCTTTTCTTTCTCCTTTTTCCTTTCCCCCTTCACTAGTGTTTTGCTTTTGACCACGCCTCCTTCAGTCCCTCCCCCTTTTATTATCCCTTTCCCTTTTCTTCCCCTTTAGTCTTACTGCTTCTTCCCTCCCTTCTTCCCCCCTCCCTTTTCTTTCCCCCTCCCTTTTCTTTCCCCTTTTCCCTCCTACTGCCTATAGGGCAAGTTAGATTTCTATACCTAACTGATTATATTATGCCCTTCTTGAGCCAAATCTGATGAGAGTAAGGTTCAAACAATGCTCCCCCCCCTTCTTTCCCTCTGCTGTAATAGGATTTTGTGTCTTTTCCTGTAATGTAATTTACCCTTGTCTGCTCCTCCTTTCTCAGTACATTTTCTAAGATCAGATTGATCCACTTATTTGGATCCATTTAACCCACTTGATTAGATTTTTTTTTATCATTACATCAAAGTCAACTAATATCCACCCTCTTTATGTATACTCCTTTAACAAGGTGTAATAACAATACAGTTCTCAAGGGTTGCAAGTCTCATATTCCCTTGTAGGGGTTTAAACAGCCCCCCCTTATTAACAACATATTGTATCTTCTGTCCCATTTACCTTTTTAAGCCCCTCTTGAGTCCTGTACTTGAAGATCAAATTTTTTGTTGAGCTCTGGTCTTTTTATCAGGAAAGTTTGGAAGTCTCCTATTTCATTGAATATCCACCTCCTCCCTTGAAAAATGATGCTCATTTTTGCTGGGTAATTGATCCTTGGCTGCATTCCAAGCTCCTTTGCCTTATGGAATATCATGTTCCATGCCCTGTGGTCTTTTAATGTAGAAGCTGCAAGGTCCTGTGTAATCCTGACTGTGGTTCCATGATATTTAAATTCTTTCTTTCTGGCTGCTTGCAGCACCTTCTCTTTCATCTGGTAATTTTGGAATTTTGCTATTATATTTCTTGGCTTGTCAATTTGGGATCTCTTTCAGGTGGTGATCGGTGGATTCTTTCTATGGTTATTTTCCCTTCTGGTTCTAGGACTTCGGGCAGTTTTCCTTTATGATTTCCTGAAAGATACTATCCAGGCTTTTTTTCATCATGATTTTCAGGTAGTCCAATAATTTTTAAATTGTCTCTCCTGAGTCGATTTTCCAGGTCGGTTGTTTTACTGATGAGGTATTTTACATTTTCATCTATTTTTTCATTTTTTTGTTTCTGTTTGACTGATTCTTGCTCTCTCATAGAGACATTAGTTTCCATTTGTCCAATTCTAGTTTTTAACAGATTGTTTTCTTCTGTTAGTTTTTGTACTTCCTTCTTCAACTGGCCAATTGTGTTTTTTAGGGACTTGTTTTCTTCAGTGACTCTTCTGTTAGTTTTTGTCCTTCCTTCTTCAATTGGCCAATTGTGTTTTTTAGGGACTTGTTTTCTTCAGTGTATTTTTTTCCAATTGGCCAATTGTATTTTTGAAGGACTCTTCTACCTCTCTCATTTGACTATTAAAATCCTTCTTGAGCTCTTCTAAGAAGGCTTTTTGGGCTTCAGACCAGTTCATATTCCCTTTTGTTGTTGCAGATGTGGGTTTGTTGACAATGTTGTCCTCTTCAGAATTTCTGTCTCGATCTTCACTCTTCTCATAATATGAATCTATGGTACATTCCTTTTTACTCATGGTGTTTCTTTATTCCCTGGCCTTTAAAGAGATTGAGCTCTCCTGCTGGGGAACAGAGGGTACTGACCCAAGCTTCTTGTGTTGGGAGCCTAGGTCTTGGTCACTGGCTTTGCTGGGGCCTCTTATGCTGGAATTGGAGGCTGTAGGTTTCTGGCGGCTTACCTTGTGTTGGGCTGGAATCAGCAAGGCTGGAACTTTCAGGAAATTCTAGGTTGCCTGCTTTTCCTTTCCTTTAGCTTTCTTCAGCTCCTTTTAGATGGGTGCTTCAGGGTGTTTATCTGCCTGGGCCCCCCTGCAGTGTTGTCTGCTAATGCACCGGGAGATTCCTTTGCAGTGGAGTGCCAAGGCACCAGGTTGTTTTCTGAGCTGGTTTCCACCAGTTCCCCTCTCCCTCACTGAGGCACTGAGAGGTCCAGGTGTTGGTGTTTGCCTGCTCTACCACCTGGGCTTCAGGATTTCTTCACAATTGGAGGCTGCAGGGCTCTGACAGCTCACCTGGTGTTGGGTTGGAATCAGCAAGGCCTTAAGATTGTTTTCTTCACCTCCTTTCTGATGAATGCCACAGGGTACTCATCCGCCTGGGGCTCCTTGTAGTTCTGCCTCCCTTATTTTTGCTGAGGCACTGGGAGACCCATTTGCTGGGCTGCTGTACTGCTGCTCCCCGTCTTTCTTCTAGTTCAGGTGTTCCAGGGTTTTTTTTCCGGGGTGATATTTTCTGGGTTTTCAGAGGTTGATAGGGGAGAGTGAGAACCACTGCCTTTTCACTCAGCCATCTTGACTCCCAGAAGTGGAACTCCTTAGAATGTTTTAAAATTTATGCTATATTAAGATTATAAAGGAAAACAATTATGTTGAAACACAATTTTCATAATATTAAAAGACTCACAGACCTCAGCTGAAGAGCCACAGCACTGGAAAATAAAACCATTATTCCAAAAGTAAATCTAGACACCCTGTAATATTGGGATGAAACCCAAGATGAAATTTATTTGTATTAAATATAAAATCAGGCATTTAGGTTTTGTTTTTTTTTAAATTACATGCAATTTCCAAATGGGAATAATGCTATGTGGTCAGTTAAACTAGCAGTGATAGATTTTAAAAATTGACCTAATTGCCTCATGATCTGGGTTTAGCCGTACTTGGTCAAATCCTGGTTATGCCCCAAATACCAATATTGCTTTGACCCAATATGCCCCCAATACAGAGTTTTCTCTTGGAAATCTCAAACTATAACTCTGGCCTACATTTTCAGCTCTTAAGGCACTAAAGGTAAGAAACCTATGTATTGATTTTAGGGTAGTCTTTATTTTACACCAAAGAAAATGCAGAATACAAAAAAGAACCTATACACACTGAGGAAAACATATAAAGGACTTATCATAGCCTATAAATAATCAATTCAATTCACTCTTTCTGGTAGGCTCCACTTTTTAGCGGTCTCCTACAGTCCTCCATATTACCCCATGTTTTTGGCTTCTCTGGGGAGGAAAGTGAAGTTGGTTCTATCAAGCTAACAAAACCCTGACATCTCAGAAAGTCTCTATCCCTATAGATGTTGTTGCTGTTCAGTTATTTTCAGTCATCTCTGACTTTGTGACCCCAATTGGGGTTTTCTTGGCAAATATACTGGAGAGGTTTGCAGTTTTCTTGTCCAGCTCATTTTACAGTTGAAGAAACAGAGGCAAACATTATTAAGTGACTTTCCCAGGTTCACACACGCAGTTAGTGTCTGAAGCCAGATTTGAACTCAGGAAGATGAGTTTTCCTGACTCCAGATCTGGCACTCTGTGCACTGCAATGCCCGTCCTCATAGATACTCATACAGAATTCAGCCTTATAGTACTTCCCTGTCGGCTTTGGTTCCCCTGGGAAGGAGATACATTTCCAATTCCCGGATAGGCAATCCCTTTTCCCATTCGATCCACACTGGCAAAATAACACTTAGAAACAGCAGAGGACAGAGATGCAGGCCCCTTCCTAGCATGGCTTTTCTTACTACAGCTCCTCCCAGCACTGAGGCTAGATTTATGATATTCTCTCCTTGCCAAGAGTCAGGAAATTACTCTGCTGTTGACCTTCATACTCATACGCCAATTACCCAGACCCCAAAGGTAGTGCTGCCCAGAGAATGCGTCACTCCAGTAACTAGGAACTTGGGGTTTAGAGATAACATTGTCCAGGAACTCCTCTTTCAGGTCAGATGAATAAGCATGCTTCTGCCTCCATCATTAATACACTTGGAGTTACTCTCCATACACTTATTTATCTATTCTTCACTTATTTCTTCCTCTATTTATTTATTTACTCATTAATTTGTTTGTTTCTTTGGAAGAAAGGTGAAAAAGCGAAGTGGGAGGAATCACTAACTCAATCATTCTTTTTTTTTTAATTTTTATTTTTTTAATATGAATTTATTTATTTTTTAGTTTTCAATATTCACTTCCACAAATTTTTGAGTTCCAAATTTCTCCCCCCTCCCCCCACCCCAAGATGGCATGCATTCTGAATACCCCTTCCCCTGGTCTGCTTTCTCTTCTATCTCTCCCCCCACCCTTCTCTTATCCCCTTCCCCTTCTATTTTCCTGTAGAGCAGGATAGACTTCTGTACCCCATTTCCTGTATTTCTTATTTCCCAGTTGCATGTGAAAACATTTTTTTTAAACATGTGTTTTTAAAACTTTGAGTTCCAAATTTTCTCCCTTCCTCCCTCCCCCACCCATCCTCACTGAAAAGGCAAGCAACTCAATATAGGTTGTACATGTGCAGTTATGCAAAACACTTCCTTAGCAGACATGTTGTAAAAAACTAACTCTATTTCCCTTAATCCTGTCCTGCCCTCCCATTTATTCTATTCTTTCTTTTGACCCTGTCCCTCCTCAGAAGTATTTGCTTCTGATTACCCTCTTCCCAATCTGCCCTCCTCTCTCACCCCCTGCTCTCTTGTCCCCTTCTCCCCCTATTTTCCTGCAGGGTAAGACAGATTTCCATATCCAATTGAATGTGTATGTTATTCTCTCCTTAAGCCAAATCCTATGAGAATAAGATTCCCTCATTCCCTCTCACCTTCCCCTGTTTCCCCTCCACTGGGAGAGACTTTTCTTTTCTGGTTTTTTTTTTTGAGATAATTTACCCCTTCTACCTCTCCCTTTCTTCTCTCCAGTATCATCCTCTCTCATCCCTTAATTTTATTCTCCAGATATGACCCTTAATCTTCAACTCACCCTGTGCCCTCTATCTCTATATATACATACATAAATTTTTTTCCTTCAACTACCCTAATACTGACAAAGTTCTCATGAGTTACAAATATCATCTTTCCATGCAGGAATGTAAACACTTCAATCTTAATAAGTCTCTTATGATTTCTCTTTCCTGTTTACCTCTTCATGTTCCACTGGAGTCCTGTATTTGAAAGTCAAATTTTCTGTTTAGCTCTGGTCTTTTCATCAGGAATGCTTGAAAGTCCTCTATTTCACTGAATGACCATTTTTCCCCTGAAGGATTATACTCAGTTTTGCTGGGTAGGTGATTCTTGGTTGTAATCCTATGTCCTTTGCCCTCTGGAATATTATATTCCATGCCCTGCGGTCCTTTAATGTAGAAGCTGCTAAATCTTGTGTTATCCTGATTGTGTTTCCACAGTACTTGAATTGTTTCCTCCTGGCAGCTTGTAATATTTTCTCCTTGACCTGGGAACTCTGGAATTTGGCTACAATATTCCTAGGAGTTTTCCTTTGGGGATCTCTTTCAGGAGGAGATCTGTGGATTCTTTCAATTTCTATTTTGCCCTCTGGTTCTAAAATATCAGGGCAGTTTCCTTGATAATTTCTTGAAAGATGATGTCTAGGCTCTTTTTTTGATCATGGCTTTCAGATAGTCCAATAATTTTTAAATTCTCTCTCCTGGATCTATTTTCCAGGTCAGTTGTTTTTCCAATGAGATATTTCACATTGTTTTCTAATTTTCATTCTTTTGGATTTGTTTTACAGTGCCTTGATTTCTCATAAAGTCACTGTCTTCCAATTGCTCTATTCTAATTTTTAAGGAAGTATTTTCTTCAGTAAGCTTTTGGACTTCCTTTTCCATTTGGCTAATTTTGCTTTTTAGGGCATTCTTCTTCTCATTGGCTTTTTGGACCTCTTTTGCCATTTGGGTTAGGCTGGTTTTTTAAAGTGTTATTTTCTTCAGTGTTTTTTTGGGTCTCCTTTAGCAAGCTGTTGACTTGTTTTTCATGATTTTCTTGCATCACTCTCATTTCTCTTCCCAGTTTTTCCTCTACTTCCCTTACTTGCTTCTCAAAATCCCTTTTGAGCTCTTCCAAGGCCTGGGACTGATTCATATTTTTCTTGGAGGCTTTGAATGTAGGAGCTTTGACTTCGTTGTCTTCTTCTGGTTGTATATTTTGATCTTCTTTTTCACCAAAGTAAGATAATATAGTCTGACTCTTTGCTCTGCTTGCTCATGATCCCAGCCAATTACTTGAGTTTTAAACTCCGTGTTAAGGTAGGAGTCTGCTTCCAATGTGGAGTGTGTACTGTCCCAAGTTTCAGGGGTTTGTGTAGCTGTTTTCAGAGATACTTGTAGGGACCTGTAAATTTTCAATTCTTCCAAGGTGGTATAATAAGGGGTGAGGTGTTTACTCCTTTCCTGGCCTGTGAGCACAGGTATTCCTTTCTGTCCTGTAACTGTGAGGAGGGGTTCCTCTCCACAGCCACTACAAGCTCCACCATGCCAGCGCTCTTCCTCACCCCAGCACTGCCGCCCAGAACTGTGACCCAGATCCAAACAAGGGCAAAGCAAGAGATTCCTGCCTCAGCACTGGCAAAGAGATCCCTGCAGTCCCTCTCTGATCAGCCACTGGATTCCCCCTCAGTCTGTGGGCCAGAAGCTCGGGAAGCAGCTGCCCCCCCAGGACCAGGCTCTTGGGGAATGGAGCTGAGACCCCGCCTTCCTCTCTGACCACCGACAGACACAGACTTTTCCCACTGACCTTCTTAGTTGTCTCTGACATTCGTGGATTGAGGAGTCTGGAACCCTCCATAGCTGCCCGCGATTCAGCCCTCTGAGGCTTGCTCCAGGTTTGCTGCGGCCTGCGCGGCCACGCCACGCTGCGCTGCGCTCCCAGCCCAGTGCGATACACCTTTCTGATCTATCATCCAGGTTGTCTTGGGCTGGAAATTTGTTTCACTCTGTCTTTTTGTGGATTCTGCTGCTTCAGAATTTGTTTAGAGCCATTTTTTATGAGTATTTGGAGGGGTTTGGGGGAGAGCTCAAGCGTCACTGCTTTCACTCCGCCATCTTGGCTCCCCGTCTAACTCAATCATTCTACAAGCATTTATTTAGTGCTTACTATGGTCTAAGCCTTAAAAAGGCCTGAATCTTTGGTGAAGATGCCTTTTTTATAGGCTAGCAATTCAAAGGAGTGATTCATCTCACATTGTATGTCTCCAAAGAATTTGAATCAGAAAATTGTCTTTGGGGAGCCTCCATTATTGAAATTCATACTTCAATAGATAGCGAAGGTAATATCGACATCTACAATGAGATGTTACCAAAAGTCCTCCAAAAAAGGTTCACCACACTGTAAAGGAAGCTTATCAAATTGAACAAGAAACTCCCTTGATCTGCTAGCCCTACCAAAAAGTATGGTGAAGGTCAGGCCTGGCTGACAATATTCTTGTACAAAAGATTGCACCAGTCAGAGTATAGTGGAAAGTACCTTGGATTTGGAGTCAGAGAATCTGGGTTTGAATCCTGGCTCTAATTCATAATACCTGTGTGACCTTATTAAGTCATAACCCTTCTGAACCTCAGGTTTTTTTTTTTTCATCTATAAAATGAGAGAGCTCATTCTAGCTTCAAATTAACAATCCTATTACTGGCAAAGGGCAGTTAAGTGGTGTAGTGGATATAGTGCTGGGTCTGGAGTTAGGAAGACTTATCTGGCCTCAGACACTTATTGGCTGTGTGACTGAGTAAATCACAAAACCCTGTTTTTCCTCATTTTCCTCATCTGTCAAATGAGCCAGAGAAGGAAATAGCAAACTACTTCAGTATCTTTGCCAAGAAAACCCCAAATTGGGTCGTGAAGAGTTGGATGCAACTGAAAAATGACTGAACAACAAACATTATTGAGAGAAGGAGCAGCCCAAACCATGCCTCAAGTAGTAGCATTGAGGCAATTGCCCTCCATAGCACATTCTGGCACGTAATCTACATCCTACATTTAATGCTTAATCATCTGATTTGGCTTGATATTGGATCATGAAGTCATAGAATCTCAAAGTTAGAAGCAAGTTGAAAAGTCATCTAGGCCAACCACTACAGTGTTTTACCTTAAAATTTGTCTAGGTTTTGCTCAGCTCTTTTCAGGTATTTCATAGTTTGTATTCACACTCTCCTCCCTTGAATATCCTTTTTGCATTGTGTTTAATCTTATGAACTGTCTAGAACCCTTTTAGTAGTAAGCAGGGAATAACAACTTCACATATACAAATGCATAAATGAGATTCATGCTTTATAGACTGATACACTTAAAATGGAAGGATATTTTTATAGCTACATAATAATAGCAAGCTCACAATAATATGTTACAAAATGAAGCCACAAGTACAATTCTGAGGCAATTCAGACTTTCAACAATCAATCCAAAAACACTTAAAAGGCACTTTTTGTGATTCAGAGACCTATAGGAAAAAAAACACTATAAGAGAAAAGACCTATAGTCTCTCCTTCATGGAGCTTACAGTCTAGTAGAGGGCTAATGTAGGAAAACAGATGACTAAAATTCACACTATTTAAGTGTATGAGATTGGGAGAAATAAGTTTGCTACCTAATGAGGAGACTATGGAAAGTTTAATAGAGGAGATTCAAGATGGGCTTTAAAAGGTTGGTTGGAATTTTATAGGTAAAGACGGTAAGGAAGAAAATTCCAGGAATGGGAAATGCCATGATTCCAGACACAGAGCAGGGAAGCCATGGTGTGTTTCAGGGCAAAGAGTAGACTAGTTTGCTTAGAATGGAAAGGAGTAGTGAGATTGAAATATGACACTATGTGTGTTAATAAGGAGGAATAACTCCTAGTGAATCCTGTGAAGTGATGACATATGAGTAGACAGATATAAGCAAGATATCCTAAGGAAAAACAGAAGGATAGCAGACGTAAATATTCAGTCCCAAAACACAAGAAAACCATTAATCAATGTATAGGAACACTAAATCAAGCATCTTTCAAAATCTGAGGATCTGGAATGGAAAATAATAGAAATCAACATAGATGAGGACTTGTCATCTACAAAATTGTCTAACCCTTAATGGTGATTTGAAAAAGGTGTTATCTAAAACATTAGGTTGTCCCATAATTCTTTATCTTGGAGAGTAAATTTTTAACCAATAGACTCTAATTATAACATACTCATACTGGTGTCATGACAGATAGTGGGTAGTCTGCAAGGAATTTGGAAAAGAATAGTCAATAAATGGAGTTAGGAAGACTCATCTGGCCTCAGACACTTACTGGCTGTGTGACTGAGTAAATCACAAAACCCTATTTGCCTCTTTTTCCTCATCTGTCAAATGAGCCAGAGAAGGAAATAGCAAACTTTGCCAAGAAAACCCTAAATTAGGCCATGAAAAGTTGGTTGTGACTGAAAAATGACTGAACAACAAACATTATTGGCAAAAAGAGGGAGCAGCCCAAACCTATGTGGAAAGCCTCAAGTAGTAGCATTGAGGCAACTGCCCTCCATTGCACATTCTGGCAATGTAACCATTGTTTTAACATGTCCTAGCCAAAGCAAACATTCCAGCCCACTTGTTGAAGATATTGTTATTATAGTAGAGATGAAAGGTGTATTAGCTATCATAGAATGCAAGCTACTTGAGGACAGGCACAATTCATTTTTTTTATTTCTAGCTTTTTTTTAATTTCTACCTTTGACACATAAGCACTTAATAATCTCTTTTAGATCAGTTGATTGATAGGGCAATAGTGCTATTCATTAAAATCATCCCACTTACTTCATTTGGACCACATATTTATCAAGTAACCTTCTGATAGAAGTGATATTTTCCAAGAAAACACCTTCTGCAATTGTGTTTCTCATTGAAAAACCAATTGCTCAGTTGAACCTAGATTATTCTCCCTCCTCATCTCAGCCTCCTACCTTTCCTGTCTTCCTTCAAGTCCCAGCAAAAATCTCACCTTTTATAGGAAGCCTTTTCTGATCCCCCTTAATGCAAATATCTTCCATCTATTGATTATGTACGATTTATCGTGTATTCATCTTGTTTGTACGTGGTTGTTTGTACATTTCCTCATCAGACTCTGAGCACCTTGAAAGCAGGAACTGTCTTCTGCCTTTTTTTTTTTTTACTGAAGTACAATGGTAAATAGAGTACTAAGGTAGAATCTTGGGTAACTAAAATTTTACTTTAGTTAAGTGCTTTGGAAGTTTGGGAAAAAACGTTGAGGTTGAAGAAGGGGGTGCCTGGCACATAGTAGATGCTTAATAAATGTTTATTGTTTATTGACTGACAAAATGCTTATTGACTGACTGACTGAAATCTCAAACACTCAGAGTTATAAGGGACCTTACAGACCACCTAAGTAAACCCCTATGCTAACCATGAATTCATTCTAAAAGTGATCATCCATTCTTTGTATATAGATCTTCAATTACGGGAAACTTACTACCTCCCATGGAAATAGGTCCAATTTCTGGACATCTTTACCTATTCTTTATATTAAACTAAAATCTGTCCTCCTGGAATTACTACTCACTGCCAGTAGAAATGCTCACCAGATCTAATTGTTCCTCCCTACAACAGTCAGTCACATATTTGAAAGACTCAAATATTTGGAGGGGGAATTTCACTCCAGTGCTTTCTTTTCTCTAGACTAAATATCATCAATATTTCCTAAATATTTTGTATGATGTAGCTTTGAATTCTCTCACCAAACTTGTTGTACTCTTCCAGATTCTCAATGTCTTTTTAAAAGTGTTGCTCCCTAAAGCAAGCATAATTTCAATGTGGTACAACTAGGCAGAGCGAAATGTTGCTATCACCTCCCTTGCTCCATAGCCTATATTTTTTATCACTACAGCCTAAGATCACATTAGCTTCCTGATTGTTAAATTACAATTGTAGATTACAGTACACTGACTTTCCCCTCCCATGGACTGCTCTATAGTCATTTCTCTACAATTTTGCATCTTTGCAATTGATTATTATTACATTTCTCTCTATTCAATATCAGCATATTTGACATGTCCCATCATTTTAACATCTTTAAATGGGAAACTATAACTCTCTTATCTTCCCATAACTTCCTAGATTTTTGACAACCAAAAAAATTAACATTTCTGCGTTCATCAAATTAACTAATAGAGATGTTGAATATAGTAAGACCAAGGATAGTGCCCTTGGGCACTCCACTAAAGATCTTCCTCTAGTGTTGAATAATGCATTAATACTTTCTAATTTTGGTTATTTGATGTGTTCTAAATCTTTCTAACTAGTCAGTCCTCTAGGCTCAATTTGACCCAAAAAGATACCATCAGAAATTACTAAATGTTTGGTCAACATCTGATATAATTTATGTATGTCATTTATCTAAGATATTTATCCATCCTTGTTTAAAGGGGGAGAAAGGGAAAAGTAGGTTAGTCTGGCATTGTCCTCTGTTTTGTGTAGGGATAGAGTTTGATGAAATATAAATACAATGTCTGTTGAGAGAATTAAAGACTTGTCTATCAAGTTGCCAGAAAGTCAATTCATGAGGCATGGAAACAAATATAGAAAGTACTTCATCTAAATCTGAGTCCAGATGGGAAATCACAGGTCAACAGGAGAAAGATATGAAGAAAAGTATTAGGGAGTCAATGAGGTTTTGGGGTTCTCTGACACCCTGCTTTACTATTATAACTGGGATTTTTTGCATGCCTAAACTACCTAAAATGGTATACCAGTTTGGTATGGGCCAGACTCCCATTACACTAAGCTTCTGGATGCAGCCCCAATTCTCACCCTCCCAATACCCAACTCACAACTCACCCAATGATCATACACACATCTTAATCAATGGAATCTTTTAGAGCAGGAAGAGGTTAATTACCATATGTTCTTAGTCAACACAAGCTGGCTTAGAGTGGTCATTGCTTCTCTTCTTCAATGATGATGAACTTTCTCTTCAATACTCTGTTCTAGAACTTTGTCAGAATCCACTTCCTTTTATTGAAAATCTGTAATATGCGGCCCTGAGGTCAGGAAGATGAGTTCAAATCTGGCCTCAGATGGATAACACTTAGTAGCTGCATGACCTTAGGCAAGTCACTTAACCTCAATTGCCTCACCAAAAAAAAAATCCGCAAGATGTTTGTCTAACCTCAATTTCATGGGATCTTCTCATGTTTGTCAAGACCTCAGAGATCGACAGTGGCATGACAGCGATTAGACCCATAAGTTCTTTCAGAACTCTGGGGAGTAGTTCCCCAGTTCCAGTATAAGGCAAATGACTTGACTTGAATTCCTATAAGGCAGCCAGGTATTCTCAACATATCCTTACTTCAGTTAAGCTTTAGTTTCTCATTAATAATTTTTATTTTACTCTTCCTAACCTTGGGATATTTTTTCTTTATTGAAAAAACAGTAGCAAGATAGAAGAGTATTTCTGTCTTTTCTCTCTCTTTTTTTTTTATTTTATCCCATCTATGCTAAGCCATGCTCTTACTTTTCCACTATTTCTCTTTTTGCCTCTCACATAGCTAAAAAACAAACAAACAAAAAAAGAAATATCCTGTGTAATCACAAAACTCATATCACATTGAGTTTTAGCTTTGTTTTTTAATAGAATTTTCCACCTTTTTTTCATTCATCTTAGGCTATCATCATTTCCACCTTTTATACATGTACTTCTAAAATTTTAAGTTCAGCGATAAGTTCCCAGTGCAAAAACATCCCTTCATTTTTCTTCCTGAAAGGAAACAACTTTGTCATTGAGAACCCCAGGCCATGAGTCCCTAGTACTTTTTTTCCAAATGCCTTGAAACAGGTTCTACTAAAGTAAACTATAGACCAAATTATGATCAGCATTCCTGGCTATGTCCTCCGAATATTCTTATCAGTTCTATTTTCCCAACCAGCTCCTCCCTTTTAAAGAGATTCAATTTCAAACAGCACATCCCCTTTTCCCTTCTTGAACTATATAAAAGAGGTCAACAGTTAATTAGTTGCACTGTTATTCACAGAGAAAGAACTCTAACAATATAGTATAGCGGTAAGGGCATGGATTTGAGAGTCAGAGGATATGGGTTCAAGTATCTCCTCTGATACCAATTATTTGTGTGACCTTGAATAAACTTAATCTTTCTGGGCATCAGTTTCCTTTATTTATAAAATCATGGATTTAGAAAAAATGACTTCAGAACTCCCTCACTACTCTAACATTGTGATTCTACAATAACCTAACTGAAGAACTGAAATCCTCAATTATGACATCTATTTTTTTTTTGTGATAACTTGTGATTTGCGCCAGAAAACTACCATTTATTTCTCATTCTGGGTAAGTGATTGTTTTTTTTTCTTTTATTTTTAAACAAAAGATCCTTTTATTAAAAGAGGTAAAGCAGAACACAGTTTCTTGAATGAGCCACCAGTAGTCTTGTAGATACTTATATATCCTCAGATTCACGATCCCAAATGTGAGAGCCCCCAATGCCATAAATCCAGCCTTGGTTTGCTTTTTTCTCAAAAGGAGAAAAAGAAAAGCAGAGGGTAGGGTGACATCTTTTCCTCCTTTTTCCATCTTCTCATTGCTCATAAAAATGGCTAACATATATAGTGCTTAAGTTTTGCAAAGCATTTGATCAGCACAAAGATTATATGTAATATATACTATTATTATCCCTATTTTATAGATAAGGAAACTGAGGCACAGAGAGGTCAGGTGAATTCCCTAGATAATATAGCTAGTAAGTAATTGATAGAGAATTCAAACAATTCTTCTCAACTCCAACTGCATAAATGATCCTCACTATCAACCATATGTTCTCTATGATGTTTTTCTCCGTAGACTTGTAGGTTTCCACATGAAAGCATATCTGCTTGATATACAGTGTGAGTCTACCACACCTTTTATCTAATCTTTTCCTTTTGAACTGGGAATAGCCTTCTATTACTATATTCTAGTCACAAATTGCATTCCACCATGTCTCAGTGATGTGGATGAACTGATATGTATCTCTATGTGTAAAGATCTCTCATTTAACTTATTTATTTTATTATTTATCACCATGCAGTGATATATATATAGCATGGAGAGAGAAAGAACAAAGTTTTTCAATTGGCAAAATATAGCACCAAAACAATGAGATTTTTCGCCTGACAGATATACATACATAAATACATTTTTATGTATTTATATATATGTGTATGCATGTATACATGTACATACATACACACATATACATGTATGCATATACATACACACACACACATATGATAAAGACAGGAATGCAGTGAGGCCTAGATGGGTGAAGAGCAATGCCCTTTACTTTTTTGCTTGTCTCTTGTTCTTCTGGAAACTCATTTGCATGCAAAGTCAAAGAGGATCTTGGGAAAGTCTAACTTTGTCTTGACCTATATTTTGCCACTGATGACTCTGGAGGAAAGAGTGAGGCTGATGACTTTGCATACTTGGCCTCTTGCTAGTCAAGATGTCATTGGTTCTGTTCAAGAATGAAGGACAAACAACAACAATCACCTATAACTAAGGGCTGGATTCTCTGCCCAGGCATGGGAAGGGGACAGGAGGTCCAAAAAAAAAAAAAGGCAGATCTTAGCCTAGGAACATTCTGCCTGGCTTTGGTTAACTATGAATAAAGAGCTATGAGAATGCCTAGCACATTGACATTGAGATGGCCAGTTGATGACCCCAAAAAGAGGATATCAGAAGCCGGTAGCGAGGAACACTATATGCTCAACAGCTACCAGTTACCAACCACTAGACTCAAACCACCCTGAGACAATCTAATGTCTACCACAAAACTGTCTGAGACCAGAGGAACAAAAATGAGTAAAAATTATTGTGCTCACAGGTACTATAAGATCTGCGGAATAATGCCCAGATGGGACTACATACCCAGTAGTCACCATGAGACCAGCAGGGTAACATGTCCAGTGGGAGTGTCACATCCAGTGTAATGCAGGCCCAGTTAGAGCACTGTGGTGACATTAACCAGTGGTCTTATCACATCAGAAACACAAGTCACCCCTTTTGCATGAATGCATCTCATGAGCTACTATTAAAGTTATTTTTTTTCAAAGTGCACCAAGTTTGCTCCCTGAAAAAAAAAATGGCTATTGATAGGAATAGATCTTAACTTGAGGAGCTTAATTTCCTTTCACAGTAAGGCTTAGGTTTCAATAGATCAATGAGGAAAAAACACTTTACCTTGTGAAAAATACTAATGGAAATTATATTCCCTTGTTTCTGAAGAAATATATTTATTCATTATCCTGAGTAAATGGAGGCAATTAAATAACAAAAGATTTCTTGGCGTTGTTGTTGTTGTTGTTGTTTTTTAATGCTGGCTATGTTAAACCAAGCCTTTAAACTAATGGTCTCCACTAGGGCCTTTCCCCAGGGCCATATCAAGGTTTATGAAAAGTTAGGTAGGATAGAGACCTATTAGTATATGATTTGTGTGAAATTTGTATGTCATTTGCATATTTGTACATATCCATATAATCTGTTCTCAGGCAATTTTCAAGGTAGATTTTTCCTTTAGTTTGCAGTTTCTTGACTCCTTTCTATTCATGCTCACTTCCCTACTTACTCCGCCACCTTTCACTAGCATTACCATAAGAGTTGCAAAGACAACTGGTTTCTGACACTGAGATCATATGTATAATCACAAACTCTACTAATTATGTGCTATGATAATTGAGGTTATTTTCCCAAGAAAAAAAGTCATGAGAACACTATTGATCATTGATCACCAGAAGTCCATATTTTCTCTTTGTTCCCACTCAGACCCAGATTTGCTTTCATTCAGACAAGTCATGGGTCCAGGATCAGACATCCTCCTCTGTACTATCAGAGTGAAGGACCCACTTCATTAACATTGCAGATGTATCTTCTTGCAAGGGACATTGTAGTCTAGAACATTAGGGACAAAGACAATCTGCTTAAGCTCACTGATGCAGGTCCCAACCTCTGAACAGGAGATATAGTTAGACATGCAGAGGCAGAGAAGGATAGATACTCTGAAAGAGGAAGCCAGCTAAAACCCAGATTAAGAATATTGCATTAAATTACAGACAAAAGCTATTTAAAAGTAGATTTACAAGAACTGGATAATAATCCAGCAAAATGTAGATGAGGGTATTAGCTATTGAAGACAAAATAACCCACAAGGTTCTTATGATATCTGATACTGCATAGATGGATTGCTTCTACCTTTGACCAACATAATTCCCTTTCTATAGGGAGAATGGGACTCTAAGCTTAAATTCAGTCACTAGCCATCTTTTTTTTTTTTTGAGGACAGCTAGGTGGCACAGTGGATAGAATGTTAGCCCTGGAGTCAGGAAGACTCATCTTCCTGAGTTCACGTCTGGCCACAGACACTTACTAGCTGTGTGACCCTGAGCAAGTCATTTAACCCTATTTGCCTCAATTTCCTTATCTGTAAAGTGAGATGAAGAAGGAAATACCACGAAAACCCCAAATGGGGTAACAAAGAGTCAGGCATGACTGAAAAATGACTGAACAACAAACAAGAGTCATCATTTTTATTTTATGTTTCCCAAACAGAAAAGCATTCTCCCAGATAACAAGAGTTTCCTATCTAGGGTTGAGATGCTTAAGATAAGAGGGAAAGTACTGGACCAATGAAATCCAGAGAATTACAAAAAGAGGCATGGTCCAAGATCCTGTGGCCAAAGATCTTATGAATGCTATGACTGTTACGCAGTGTCATTGGGTTTTATGCCATTGCATTCAGGCAGAAAAAAAAAAAAATTAAAAGCCATGGCAATAGGACTTAGAATTCAAATAGAGTCTTTCTTCATGGAAACTAAAGGTAGTCAAAGACATTGTCTATCCTCTCAGAATTTGTGTAGGAGTAAAATGACTCACTCTTAATTATTTGGAGTTTACTTATCCAGCTTTTTATATTATCTTGTTTTGTATCCCCGTTACCAAAAGACTGAGAAAGACCTAAGACCAATGCTAGGACATTCTTTGGGAGGTTGCCACCAAGGATGTTAATGGAAAACAGGGTATGAATGGATAGAGGAAGGAAGAACTCACTTGAGTTGTGGCTACCAGGGGAGAAAAACAGAGGGAGCTTCCAATTTTAACTAATTATACTTGCTAACTAGCTATGAAGCTCAGTTGGTTTTACCCTGCTTATACAGTTATCTTTGCTCTCAGCAGGAGTCCTAGAACAAAGTTGCATTTACCCCAACATGATATCCCCTCTAGGAAGACCATTTCCCTCTTGTGATTTGCTTCTTACTACTTGTAACATGTGTCTTTCTTTTCAATTAAAATTTCATGGCCTTCCTGTCATCAAAATCTGATGCAAAACTTGCCTTTTTCCAAAAGCATTCCATATACAAAAACAAACAAAAAAACACAACCACAATCATTGTTCCTTTGCCCAATGCTTGTGCTTTATTAATTAGAGCAGCATTAGTCATTACATTTCATCTGTGTAAATGTCCACAAGTGGTTTTCATTTTTCTTCTATACCTATCAGGTTTTACTGATTATGTCATAAACTCCTTGAGAGCTAGATTTTTTATTTCATTACATATTAAGTATTTGGGATTTTTGTTTGCTTTTTAATTGTTTTGTTTATAAAAGAGAGTTTTCTCTGACTGGAAAAAAAATGACCAGCATACATTTAAGAACTGACTATATTCCAGGCACTGTTCTAATGGCTGAGGATACAAAAAAAAAAAAAGAAAAAAAGAAAGGAAAAGCATAGACCCTGCCTTCAAGGAGATTATATTTTAATGGAACAGAGAACATGTAAATAACTAGGTAGAGATTGAGTAGATGGAAGGCATTCTGAGAGCAGAA
Source organism: Phascolarctos cinereus (assembly GCF_003287225.1). Classification (NCBI taxonomy): domain Eukaryota; kingdom Metazoa; phylum Chordata; class Mammalia; order Diprotodontia; family Phascolarctidae; genus Phascolarctos; species Phascolarctos cinereus. The sequence goes on from NW_027556180.1 coordinate 165,362,703, forward strand.
GATATTTGAAGAGGTGAAGGATCTGGGAAAAACCTCTTGGAATAGGTGGAATATGAGAAGGGTCTTGAAATTAGGGAAATGAAGCAGAGGTAACAGATTAGAGCATTCAATGCATAGAAGAACTAATGAAAAGGCAGGGAGATGAGATAGCTAGCTAGCTAGCTAGATAGATAGAAAGATGATAGATGTGTGTGCATGTGTACATACACACACATATATACATACATACATATGCACATATGCATATTTGGGAAAATGTTAATAAGAAATAAAATTACAGACACTTCAACGAACTTTTTTCTTGCAAGATACTACATTAGGTAATGTGGATACAAAGCATAGCTAATACAAAAATCTGTATAAGTAGACTCCAAATAATTGAGTTAGCCACTTTATACCTACAAAAACACATTCATATATATAACATATATGATGTTGTCATTCAGTCATTTTCAGTCATTTCTGACTCATTTCTTTTAAATTTATGGAATAAAAAAGTATAATAAAAAGATGATTTCACATGAAACTGCAAATCTATTATGTACAACTTGCTATTCCTTTTAAATATGTAATAAAGTTTTCATTGTAATTTCTTTTTTTCTTTTAAAAATCATTATAATTTCTTACCTTTTATGACCCCGTTTTGAGGTTTTCTCGGCAAAGATGTTGAAGTGGTTTGCCATTTCCTTCTCCAGCTCATTTTTAAAGATGAGGAAACTGAGGCAAATATGGTTAAGTGACTTGCCAGGCTCAAAAAACTAGGAAGTGTCTGAGGCCACATTTGAACTCAGGTCCTCCTGACTCTAGTCCAGGACTCTATCCACTGTGCCACCTAGCTGCAAGTATATTATTATAGGGTATGTATATGTGTGTATTATATATATACATGCACATATATATATACACACACATATATACATATACACACATATATACATATATATGTATATATAATACACATACACACACACATAGAGAGAGATTATATACAATTTTACACAGGTAGATTTGTCAACAGATTGAATATATAAGGTAAGTAAAGAGTTAAGGATAACACTGAGCACTGAGGTTGGGAATCTTATTGACTGGGAGGAGGTTGGTACCCTCAACAGTAATAGAGTTGGGAAGAGGGGAGAGTTTTGGGGGGAAAGATAATGAGTTATATTTATGACAGATGGAATTTAAGATGCCTGAGGGATGACCAATTAAAGATGTCTGAAAGCTTGACACATAGTAGGGACTTAATAAATGATTGATGTGGAGCTAAAACCCAGGAGAAAAATGAATAATAGTAATAATAATACATAACATTTATATAGTGCTTTAACACTTGTAAAGCACTTTATGTTATTGCGTCAATTAGGGAACCATCTATTAGGAAGTGATAATGGAACCCTTGGGAGCTGATAAGATCACCAAATGCCGGAGTCTCAAGGGAGAAGAGAGCTTATCCAAGGACAAAGCCTTGAGAAACACTCAGTATTAGTAGGAACAACATGAATGAAAAAGCAATAATGAGATTGAGAAGAAGCTGTTCAGACAGATAGGAAGACACCTAGGAGAGAGCCTCTTTATAAAACTCAATGAGGAAAGAGCATACAGAAGGAGTAGGTGATCAATACTAAAGAAAGTGATACAACAGTATCAAGTGCTGCAGAGAGTTCAAGAGCATCAGGATTGAGTCAGAGTCATAAATCTGACAATTAAGAAGTTGTTCATAACTGTGGAGAGAGTAGTTTCAGTTGAAAAAAAGGGGTTTATGTATGGACATCAAATACAAATCAATTTTATTAGAGAAGTAGAACAATCTGTGATTTATATCCTGCAAATTATACTTGATATAGTTTCCATGTTCCAATAGCATTCTTTAATTCTATAGCCTGTCACTATTATAGCTTATTCAGAAGTCCAAATGTCTATCTTGTCTTCTCTTGCTCCATTCCCATGGCCTTTTGGAATGGTAAAAAGGACTTTAATGAGGGGCAATGAAGAAGAGAAGTCTCCTTTCTCAACCATCAACTGATGGAAAATCAGACCAAAACAACTGGCGAAATACCACCAAGAGTGTCTGGCCTCTTTGGGCATAGTCGGCTCTTTCTAGCAGCCAAGATTTAGAGTTGGCTCACCATGGTGGCTCTGCCGGTAGTGCCAAGGAGGGAGCCTCCCTCCAGCTCATCCATTCAAAGTTGCACTAGTTTCATTGGAACTGGAAGGAATTCTCAACAACAACTCACAATATTAAATAATGTCTCCTGTAGCTGATTCCAGGACTGGGGTGCTTTTAAAGTGGGTGCTCATCATGCCCAGCCAGCATCACTTAACTCACATGCATTAGTTGCATGGGGAAACTAGAAAATGCCCTCGGTGTGGGAAGCTTATTGCTTGAGGTTGCTTCTGGACACACACTACTCCCTCTTTGAGAGAAGTGTGCAATCTTAACACATCTGGGTAGTGTTATAGGTGCTATTAAACTTTACTTTTATATGCCTGTAAATCTTCTTTAGATTCTTTTTTCATGGCCACTTGATATTAAGCATTAGCATATTTATGAGCCAAAGCAATCAGTGGGCTATAACTAGGTCTCCGTTACAACCAGACCCCTATACAAGGATGGGCTCAGAAGCAGTAATGGTGCCTGCTTCCTGCTTTCAGTTGATGTATAGTTTATCAAAACATTTGCTATGATCGGCACATAGCTGCTTCAGTCATTCATTAAATTGGTTCTAGGTAAACCCTATTATTCAGAAAGTTCCGGTGCAGGTGATTTTATGATAGAGAAATGTGATCTCTGAAATACCTCTTAAGGCATTACATTTGCATTTATGATATGAATTTGGAATTAGAATGTATTTAGGCTGAGCTTCCTGGAGGTGATGTCTGTGCCACCTCCAGTCTCCACTGAGGGAATTTCACATGAGGCTGGTTGCAAAGTGACACATCAACAAATCAGCAGTGTGATAGCTTCAAGAAGTCAAAAGACTCTTAAACATAGGTTCTCTTATAACTCAAGATGTTTCAGGTTTTGCTCGGCTCATAGCTCAAGGTAACAGTGAGTGGTATGGCAGATAGTGTCATAGCTAAGGAAGGAAAAGAGGATAGGTAACTAGAGATACAATCTATACAGGTCTGATGTTGATGGGAAGCCTTGTAGGCTATATAAATCTAATCAATTTGTGACACTATCGTCAAAATACCCTGAAGAAAGCCAGATCATTTTGGAAAGAGGTCTAGATGATCTCATTTTTGCAGTGTACCCCACTTTAAGAACACTAAACAAAAAATTAGACAGTAGGAAATCTCATTACTAAAGCATCTACAGCAGGGTTCTTCTAAATAAGAAGCTTGTATATTATGTTTAAATTATAATTCAATCTGTAGAAATTTAATTTGTCCACAATTTTCCAAGACTACTTCTAACATGTATATAAAAACTATAGTCTCCTAAATGAGACAAAAGAGTGGAATTATTGTGTTTTTCTCCTATAGAACAGATGCCAAAGAAAGAAGAATAATCAAAAGATAACTGAATTTGGAGTCCAATATTGTGATCTAACTTGGCTTAGCATTTACTTTTTATGTGACTTTGGACAATTGCATTTCATCTCTTTGGGGAACCATTTCCTCCTTCGTAAAATTCAATCCAGCTCAACAAGTATTCAATGCTTAGTATGTGCAAGACATATGAGGGAGCTGAGATAAATAATCATGAAAACAACTTCCGGATACCAAGCTCCTGAGCCTGTAATGGAAATCAACAGTTGATGGGAGGCATTTGCTGCTTGTGATAGAAAACACAGATTTCAGAAAGATATTTTGATTTTGCAGTGGATGCATTATCTCAGTTGTATGGGTGCTACCTCCTCCAAAAAGTGTGAAATCCTCATTCTTATCTTTCTGCCACTCCTCCATAGAGCATCCATTCCAACACTCTGGAGACCTACTATAGTGTGGATAACAATACAGCTCTTGGATTGTCCATCTGTTATTACTTGCTTTCACTACATGACTGCATAAGTGATTCAGTTCCATTTCTGGTCATACATGTCATCAGGGACATTGTATAAATTATTTCCAATGCTGTAGTGATGAGCTTGGAGTCAGGAAGACCTGCATTACAGTTTTGCCTGAGATACTTAATTTCTGAGTGACTCTGGACTAGTCAATAAAACTCTCTGGTGCTCAGTTTCTTCATCTATAAAAGAAGTGTTGGACTTGATGACATCTAAGTTCTCTTCTAGATTTAAACCTATACTCCTACAATCCATATACAAGTCAGCATTGTGCTACTCTACCTCACCCCAAAACTGAGAATTTTATCCATTTATGGGGTTTCTGTCTTACATCTTCTGTGCCTTCCCTTAGTTCTGCTATAGCTGTGGAAGACAGATCCTTCTATGGATGGGCACATATGGCTATACCCCAGGGTCCTGCAAAATGGGATACATACTCTTTTGAGCCAAATAAAATATTTCTGGTATAAAGATTTCTCAAGAAACAATACTATTATCTTGAAAAACTGGAGCATGCTGTATCAATTCATTTCTCCTATGGAATCCACTTCAGTATCTCCAATGGAATCTTTAATTCCTTGTTTTATCAATCTATATAATGTCATGAAAAAGATTCTTCCCTTCTCTCAACCTCATCAAAACTTCAAGTTATATTTCCTGTTATTATTTACTTTGACATATTATGTGTCCTTCAAGTTATTTGCCATTTTGATTCTCTTGAATCACAAGCCATGTGAATGGGAAGTTCTAGAGAACCTTGCTATCAATTAGAAATCCTTTTTCTATTTTAATCTATAATGATACAATTTGATATTCTTCATAACACTAGTGAACACCCTAAATGAGCATTTCAGAGAAACTATGCAAACAAAATGGGACAAAGATGACCAATAAGATAGGAAGTTTCTGACATTGAAACCTCCCCAAGGGCCCAGGAATCCACCTTAGTAATCATAGAGTCAAGTAAAACAAATAGCCCTGTCCCCTCCAAAAAAAAAAAAAAAGGAAAAGCAAAAACAAAAACAACACACTTCAGACAGTTTGATGGATGGCTGACTTCAATCTCTACATTAGCCTCCTATTAATTCCCCAAAATGATCCAAATCATGAATATTTAGAAAAATGTTAATTAAAGCAACTCTGAGGATCCACCTCCCAACCTTCAGATTGTCAAAGTTGATTAAAAAAAAGTGGAAAATGGCAACTATTGGAGGGGCTGCTGGAAAATAAGCTCATTGATTCACTGTTGATAGAGTTATGAACTGGTCCATCCATTCTAGAAGGTAATTGGGAACTGTGACCCAAACACCACTAAACTGTTTATATCCTTTGACCCAGTAATTCCTCTACTAGGTTTACATTCCAAAGTGATCAAAAAAGAGGAAAATAGCCATTATGCACAAAAAATATTTGTAGTAGTTTTTTTTTTTTTGAGGTGGCAATGAATTGAAAACTATCAGAAAGGGAGCACGAGTTGGGAATGGATAAACAAGTTATGATATGTGAATGTAGCTGGAAATTCCTGCTTCCTCCTTACCTAGCAGATGCTAATTCACTTATAAGTTCCCTACTCCATTTCCAGCAACCTTAACTTCATGCAACCCCAAACTGTGAATTCCATGCATTTATAAGGTTTCTGTCTTGTAACTCTCTACTGCTCTCTGCTGGGCTGTGCTATAGTGATAGAGGACAGTCCCTTTAATGGATGTACACATATGACCCTCTCTTAACTCCTCATGTCTCAAGTTCCTGCAAAGTGGAAAACAATTCACAATTTCTTGAACCAAACAGAATCTTTCCAGTAGAGAGCTTTCTCAATCGATGAATATTTATTAAATGGCTAATATGCCAGGCACTATGCTAAGAGCTGAGGGTACAAAAAGAAGAAAAAACAGAGTCCCTGTCCTCAAGGAATTTACGGTCTTATGGGGGAAACAACATGAAAACAAATATATACAAAGCAAGCTATATACAGGATAAATAGGAAATCATTAACACAGGGAAGGCATGGGAATTAAAAGAGGTTGGGGAAAGCTTCTCATAGATGGTAGGATTTAACTGCCTTTAAAAACTAGAGCAATCTGTGTCACTCATGTCTACTATGGAAGCCATTTCATCATCTCTGATGAAATCTTCATCTACCTCTTTGTTTTATCAATCTACATAATGGCATAAAGAACATTACTGCCCCTTCTCTGATTTGCATCAAATACTTCAGTTACTTTCTGCTGTCATTGTCCTCATCTTATCACCCAATAGCAACAATAGGTCAGTGGCTCCAGAGCAAAGCAAAATACACAATTAAACCATCACTCTTTTCCTTTTCACTGAAGGCAGTAATTCATGCTTTACATTTTAAATGAAAGGAAGGTACAATTAAAGAACTGACAGGCTGTCCAACTTAAAGTGTTTCAAGTATGAATTGCTAGACACATAGCATTCACTCTTATCCCTATCCACTATATTCAAATGACCCCGGGTAACAGAGTACTTTTCTGCACTTTGCCAGAATTCTTTTACTGATGTAGCAAAAGAAGCCAGGGTGGAATGAATAACTTTAAGTATGCTTCACATTTTGTGGATAGTTCTCAAACTGCAGAGAGGGGGACAGAAAAGAGGCCAAATGAAATAGAAGAGTTTATTTTTAACATTTTGTAGATCATTTTAAAATCTCTTGCAGTTTCTGAGAACCTGTCAGGTGGATGAAAACAATTTGATCATTTTTGTCCAAGTCGGAATATGTTCTGTTGACATAATGCCCCTCAAAAGTTATGTGAATAACTTAGTGCCCATAAAAGTGATGTACTGATATGTACTAGTTCAAACCAGGCTGGCTTTCAATACAAGTAGGCTCTCCCTCCCAGTATGATAACCCACATCAGCAATCTGGACAAATAGTCTTCATTTTGTGGCATATTTTCAATCCTACTGTTATGAAATTTTAATCAACAGAACAAATTCTATGGCTATTATATGAAATATATTTTGATAAACCCAGGGAAAGGGTAATAAATCTGACCTTCCCTCTAGCCTCAAACATATAGAGCAACTTCAGCATTAAAGAGATACTAGGGAAATGGTACCCCGAGGAAGCAATGGGAAGAGAAAAAGGAGAAACAAGTAAGGAAAAAGTCGAGATAAAAGAGAAACAGTGGTTCCCCAAACTTTGTAGTTTTTCAGGCTCTATCACTGATCTTATATAAGCTGCCATAGCCATGGACAACAGTCTCTTAGGATGAGGAGTGTTAAGTGGAATGTGATCTGTACACTAATGAGATGCTGGAACTGTTGACCTATTGAAGAAGTCACTTAAAATTGTATTCATTTATTATCTTTGTCTATGCCTACCCTGAATGTCCCTAGGGCTATGCAATATGGCTCTGTCCTTGGACCTGTCCTTTTAAACAATTTTATCATTGATTTAGATGAGGGAATAGATGCCATTGTCATAATATTTAGTTATGGAAGTAGGAAAAGCTCATATTTATATACATCAGATCACTTGATCCTCACAACAGTTTGTGAGATAAGTGTTATTATCATCCCACTTTTACAGTTGAGGGGCCAGAAGGAAAGATAAATTAAGCGATTTGCCCAGGTTCACATTGCTTCTGCCAGAAGTGGGGTTCACACCTAGGTCTTCTTGTCTCTAAGTCCAATCCTCTTTTTATTAGATCTAGCTAATATATTGGATAACAGACTTGGTGTCCAAAAGATCTCCGTAGTGTACAATAGATTGGATATAAACAGCTTAAAATTATTTTAAGCATATATATAAACTTCTTAACTTACTTTTTAATTACCTTTATAAGACGGAGAGAGAATTGGCTAGATAACACATGGTCTCATCAGTTTGCTGGATTTAGAGTCTCATTTAAATATGCTATTTGGGTCTTTTCCCTGTCTTCCCTTTAATCTTACTCTGCTGTATTCATTTAATAATTAATTCACTGAATAAAAACACAAGACTTTCTACATGTAAGTTTTAGAAATGCAATGCCAGCTGCCTTTAGCCTTCTTCCTATTTTCACACAACCTCCACTCCCAATAAATAAATATCCCCACCCAGGAATATATCTGGGTCTTATTCTCCAAACTGAAGTGTTGTATGCTCGCTACTGAAGATTAAAAATCATCTTAAAAGGTACATATGATTAACAGTATAGCAAGAAGTATTGCATGTGAGGCTTACAGGGAGTCAGAAATAGATATCTCTAGCATCTCCTTTCCCTACCCTTTTAACAGGGAGACTTCAATTCTTTCCAGGAAGGAAGTAAAACGTTGAGGCCAAAAGCTGGCCATTCTATTTTCCTCAGAGAGAGAAAAGCGGTATTAAGCTAAAATTATATTTGTCTGTTCCCTTAAAATTGTTAGTCTAAGGGAATATAATTTTTAAGGTTCAAGATAAACTCCTGATCACTATTGAATGATGGGGAAAGGAGAGCACCAAGCTTGACCCCTTTCTCACCAGATTCTAGTTTCACAATGAATACACATAGAAAATACCAAAGACACCCATTTATCAATTCAAGGTAATAGCAAAAGAGAAAGTAGAGAAAGTATGCATATCAGAAAATATACCAGGCAAAAAAGATTGAAAGGAGCTCTCTAATTAGGAATGTGGTAACTCAGTTCATCTGAGAGAGAGAGAGAGAGAGGGAATGCACCCCAGAACTCACCCAAAGTGAAATTTCCCAAAGTCTCTAGCGTAACAAACTGTAGATAGGGGCATAACAGAGACTGTTTGCTTCTCCCATGTTGGCTTCCTCCCAGAATCTTTCTCTCTTTCTAGCAACTTGAAGAGAGGTTAAAATGGCCATCTTGAAGCTGGAAGCCAAAAGACTGAATAGACTAACCAGAGTGAATCCTCCTTCTCTCCCACTCTCAAACTTTTGCCCTGCCTTCCATATAAGCTAGACTCTACTAGTGTGGAGAGAGTCCCATACTAACAGGTTTTTGTTCTTGGGTTATATTAGTGTATGAAAATATTAGGGGTATGAGGCTCCAGAATGAAAAGTAATTCAGAGGGAAACATGAGGAGAGAAAATATAACCTGGAACCAAAGGGAAGGCCTAGGTCTTTTATCTCTTCTTGGTTTGAAATCCTGGATTTGGTGGGAACTCATTAGATCAAATAAAGTGTCCATGTGTAAAATCACTAAAATCTACATCTTGGTCATATCTAACTCAAAGGATTTAGGGTAAAAGAGACTTCAGAGATCATCTACATGAGTTATTAACCTCAAATCCAGCAAATGGTAAAGATAACAAAAGAATAGTAAATGTTAGAAGGGTTGTAGGAAGAAAGATGCATTAATACTTTGTTGGTGGACTTGTGAAATGGTACAACCATTTTGGAAATAAAATTGTAATTATGCAAATAAAGTGACTAAAATGTGTGTGCCCTGTGACCCACAGATTTTACCACTAGGTTTATACCTCAAGGAATTTATTGATAAATTAGAAAGTCTCCAAATACACAAATGTGTTTTTAGCTGCAGCACTTCTTGGGGGTAGCAAAGAATTGAAAACAACTGTGGAATGGCTAAACAAATTGTAGGACATGACTTTAATGGAATATTACTGTGCTACAAAAACCAACAGATATGATGAATATATGGAAAAATTTGCAGAATCTGAGACAGAATCAAGAAAGCAGAATCTAGAAAACAATATACACAAAGACCACTGATGTAAGTGGAAAGAACAACCACAAAACAAACAACACTGGGTGCTGTAAAATTATAACAACAACCCCCCCAAAAAGCATAATTCCAAAAAAGAGGTATAAGAAGATAATCCTCATGCCTTCAAGGAGGTGGGAGGTCCATGGATGTGGTACATCATACATATATTCGGAATTTTTCAACCACATTGATTTTTCTCTTTTTTCTTTAAAATTATTGTTAGTTAAATGAGATAGCTCTCTGAAGGGGGAAAAGGAAGGATACTAGAGAAAATTTTGGTCTTATAAAAATATGTAAAAATTTATGTATTTTAAAAATTATTATGAATGGACACCTTTGGTTCCAAGGAGAAGAGATGTGATAAATTGTTTGCTAATGCTTCTTTGTAGATGTGGGGGGCTGTGGGCATATTTCTTCAAAATATTGGTTAGTTTTGCTAAACTGTTTTTTTCCTTATGATTTCATCTTTTTTATAAAAGATGTCTCTTTAGGAGGAAGATTAGGGAGATAAACATTGGAAAATATGAGTGATATAAAATTAAGACATATAAATACAAATTTACTTTTAAAATGTCCTTCCAGGATTCCATCTAGCTGTATTTTCTCTAAATATTTTTTTTCTTGGGAGCCATATAGAGTAGTATAGTGGAAATCAGTAGAAAACTAATGTTTAGTTTGTTGAACTTTATAGAATACCTTTTTAAGAATGGATTTGTAGAAGGTGATATGTCAATGTCAGAGGAGAGAAGGGAGGATATGCAAAAAATATTGCAAAGGTAGAAAATAACAGTATTTAGTAAATGACTGGACATGAGGGAGTGAAAGAGAGTGAGGAGTCAAGGTTGGCACCTAGATTGTGAGTCTGGGTGACTTGGAAGATGGTGGTGACTTCAACAATAATATTAAATTTAGGAAGAGGGGGAGGCTTGGGAGAAAAGATAATGAGGTCAGTTTGGGACATGTTGAGTTTAAGTCATTTACAGGATATTCACTTCAAGATATCCAATAAGCAGTTGGAAATGTGATAGTATAAGTTAGGAGCAACATTATGGCTGCAATAATAGATCTGAGAATTATCAGCTTAGAGATGATGATTGAATTAATGGGAAGGCATCCACAGAGAGTGATAGCCAGTCTAGACCATCCAGAAGCTTAGGGGTAGAGACAAGTAGATTTGGAAACTAGAGACAATTAGATTTGGAAACACTAAAGTTATAGAGCTAACAGCAGGTAATAGTAGAAATGTCAAGACTATTCCTCCATTGCCAAACTTCCTCATAATGCTTCAGCAGCAATGAAGTGGTGATTTTCATGTAGCAAGATGATGCTCGTTGGAATACATATAATACCATCTTTGTGTGAAAATGCAACACAGATTGTACTGTATTCTTAACATGATGTTTCTTTGTTCTGTGTACTCCTATCTACATATATGCTAATATGTTAATGTTCTATCTACTAATGTTGTCCACACCTATATTATGTTTCTCCATATTTGATTTCTGCATGCAACATGGTATCTAGTGCTATGGTGTACTGTCGTTTGAGACTTCTATTGCAGATATACAATAGGCAATATACTCACATATATTATTGATTATATGCTATGCAAACTATTTCTGCAAGTCCTTATTCTTACTGCATTCAAGTGCTATGTGGATGCCATCTATTAGATGATCTAAATGTGTCCTGTACTGCATAGTTACGATGATCGCACATGACCATGTTATATGCTGATTTATGATACTTATAACATGTTTAAACTTTAATGCAATTTGAAGTCACTTTCTAGTGTTTTTTTCCCCTGGGGAGATGATATGCAAGAAGTCTAGTTATAATCAATATTTGGAATGACATATAGTCAAGCTTATTTGTGATAACGCCTCAGTGTGAATTTTGTTTGGATTTATAGACTTGGTGGGCATGAGACAGGATATGACACAGGATGAAGGTGCTGTACATGCTTAGATCTGAGAGGCACAGACTTCATGCAACACAGTTAGGCCAGCACCTGTTCCCTAGTGGTTGTCATCATTAGATTTGTGACAGTCAGCTGGTGACCTGTGGGTGTTAGTATTTGTGGCTATTAAGAGTGACCTTTTTATCAGTATTACTGATGCTGAAACAAAAAGGCTCATGATCTAGACCAGAGGTTGGGAACCTGTGGCCTCGAGGCCACATGGAGCCTTCTAGGTCCTTGGGTGCAGCCTTTTGACTGAGTCCAAGTTTTACAGAACAAATCCTTTTATTAAGGGGATTTGTTCTGTGAAGTTTGGATTTAGTGAAAGGGCCGCTCACTGATCTAGACCCTAGATGTGAATTCCCAAGGCCCCAGAGTGGAGTTCTTGGACTTCGGAGAAATAATCGTAAAATCTTATTTGCCCAGGTAGGTGCAACCATGAGATTTACTGAGGTTACCAAGCCACTGCAATCTTGTCATGAGGTTCTGCCTGAGTCCCATTCCAGTTTCACCAAGTAGCTATCTGTTTTTGTACTATGGTGAAGAGATTCAAAAGAAAGGAAATGAAGTCCAACTCAAAATGTTTTTCTGCCTTGAAAGGAATTGGATCCAATGATTGAATAGCTTTTGTAGTTTATGTTAGGTGCAATTATTGTTTTGCTTTTAATCTGCATATATTAATCTAATTAAAGTGTGTATTTAGGATGATTCTCAATGAAGGTGAATGAACAAAGCAACACAAAATAATAGAGAAAGAAGGATATAGCCAAGTATCTGAGGACCAAATAACAGACTGACACATTCTTCTAGATAAGAACCCACAAGATAATGGTGTTGGCAAGAGAATGGGGCAGAGTGCTGGATGACTGACAGCATTATGCCCTGGGGTTCTGACTGTTTATACGGCCCAAACTGTTATACTTGTCACACATTTGTTCAGCATATCTAGATATCTGAAGTAGATTTTTTTTTTTGTTCTGTCTCATGAGATACTGCCAATCATTTTACTCTGGGCGACCTTGTCGTTGAAATCACTTGTGCACACAATGAGGCATTTTAAAACTTACATTATTTATTTTTCAATTAATAAGTGAAACTATCCAGATCAAATTTATGCTCTGTGAATAAAACTATATAATCAACAAATAATAAATACAGCAGAATCTTGTATTTTATGAAATTTTTAGTTGGTTTAATGTCTGTAAAAAAAAGGAAATAATTTTTAAAGTTTATCTATTCCTTCTCATATTTTTGCAAAGGATACTCTCAATATGTGTAGGTTACTCTCATAAATATATTAATAAGATGAGAAAATATGCATATTGGTCAATAGTATTGATTTTCTCTAGATCAACCTTTTTGAACAAGAATGTCTATTATTTCCTCTTCACTCCACACTCCATACACACACTTTTTTGGTATCTTCCCTGGATATTTTGTAAAATGATCCCTTAGTGTTTTGAAGATTATGTTGTATATAGCTGAGGGCCGTCTCCAGTCATCCTGATCCATATCTTTCCAGTGGACCCAGATGGCTTCAGAGGAAAAAGTGAGGCTAGTGACTGCACAACCCTCCTTCACTTAAATCCAACTCACTTGCAAGTCATGGTGTCTCCTTCCTGATGTCCTGGGCCTCTTTGAGAACGAAGGACAAACATCAATAATGCATATAACTCAAATGTCATCAATATTGATTTAGTTTGACTCAGCTGCCACTCTTGACCTTGTCTTCTTGGGTGCCATGTCTATTTCTTCATATAGCCCATTGGACACTGAGACATGATCCATTGTCATTGAGGACTTTTAAAAAATAAAAAAAAATCATTTTAAAAATTTTCATTTCAAATTATAAAAGATATTACATAATTTACTAAATATTGATAGATTAGTTTGTGTTCCTTCTATTCATTATCCTGCCAATGTCATTTATTAATGCTCTTGGAATGATAGACTCAGTTCTCAAATTCAGTCTTTTGTAGATATAATTTTACTTCTTCTGCTTTGCACTATTTTATGATGTAAATATAAATATTATTGTTTTTTGGGCCTTCCAATAGCATACTGATTAACTTGCTTTTGGACAAAGATCTTATATCTAGTGTATATACTGTCAAGTTAACATTTATAGATTGTTGGAAAATGATGTAATTTTTAGTGTGTTTTACCCCTTTTTACCCCTTCCTTGCCAAAGTAGAAGGAAGCTGTGTGATGGTGGGCCTCTACATAATTAGAAAGGTCAGTGCTTGGAAGACAAATTTAGACCTTTTTTAAAAACTGCCAGAGCTGGTGTATAATTGACATATCCTCCATGAAACCATTTGACCCATAAAGAGGTATCAGAGAAGAATGTTGTGAAAAGTACTTGATTATTAATTTAAAATATTTCAGCTGATAATTTGTTAGATCTGTGATAATTTGTTGGATTCTTTAGGCTAGTTCTTAATCTGTAGTCCATAGACCCCCAATATTTTTCCAGGAATAGGTGAGATTGGCTAGTGGGAAAAAAATTATTTTCACCAAATTTTGGTTTTCTTTTTAATCCAATGAATTTTACTTAATGTATTTTCAAAAATTACTCTGAGGAGAAGTCCATAGGCTTCAACAGATTGCCAAAGGGATTTGTGACACAGAAAGCATTAAGAAACCCTGGTTCACACAAAATATAATTGCTCCAGTATAGTCCTCCTCCTATGTCTCATTGTGTAATGAGGGCATAAATTTCTTGAAGGCTATGTGACTAGAACACAAATTCTCAAAAGATTTTGAGTTCTGTTTCCAAGAAACAACCTAGCTAAGTACTCAAAGGTTAGTCACTAGGTGAAGAATTTCTCTGGGGCATGGCAACCTATGAAATGATAAAACTTGTTCCATTTTTAAACTAGAAAACCATTTACCTTTACCTAGAACTTCAAATCACTTTCTTCCTGGGAAATATGAAATCACTTTCAACTAGACATTAATTGTTTCCGGCTATCAGGAAACAACTTTGTATTCCCATTCAGGCGTGATCCTTGGGAAAAAGAAAAAGATGAAGTTTATATATATTTGCCTTTGGCATCTTCATACCTTCCCTTTAATTGACTCCCAAATCTATATCTAGCCCAGACCTCTCTCTTGAGCTCCAGACTTGCATTTCCTACTAATTGGTCTTCCACAAAAATGGACTTCTCTCAGGGAAAATGCAGCCTGTGCTATCATGCCTCAATGACCTTCACTCTTACTGATCCCTCTTCCTATAATCTCTTCCTTCCTCCTCTTTGACAATTCAAAGCCTACTATTTTTTCCTGTTTTCAGAAAATCTCCACTTTTAAGATTGCCAGAGCTGATGACCTATACTCATCCTTTGTGTCTTCTCTGCAGTATTTGATATCCTTGACTACCTAGTGACAACTAGGTGGAATAATGGATAGTGTGCTAGAGTTAGGAAGACTGGAATTCTAGGAAAAGTCACTATCTGACTCTGCTTCCTCATCTGCAAAACAGGAATAATAATAATAATACCTACCTCTTAGAATTATTGTGAGGTTCAAATGAAATGTTTTGTGTAAAGCCCTTTGTAATTATTGAAGTGCTATGTATTATTACAATTATGTTTATTATCAATTTATTACATTTAATCACTCTGTCCTGGATAGTCTCTCTACCCTGACCTCTCCAGGTTCTCTTCCTGTCTGGTTACACATTTTTAATCTCCCTTGTATGTGGTGTCCCCTAGGTATGCATATATATCCCTGGGTCCTACACAGGGTCTTTTCTCTCTCTCTCTCTCTCTCTCTCTCTCTCTCTCTCTCTCTCTCTCTCTCTCTCTCTCTCTCTCTTTCTCTCTCTCTCTCTTTCTCTCTTTCTCCCTTTCTTATGATTTCATTGGCTCCCATGGTTTCAGCTACCATAATATATACATACACACATGCAGATATACACATTTATATATTATATATAATCTGAGAGACAGGTCTATATATCTTGCTCTAGTCTCTCTTCTAAATTTTAAACATATACCACCAATTCTTAAACATTTCCAACCACATGTTCCGTGGACATTTTAAACTCAACATCCCCAAACAACCAATTAAAAAACCCCAAATATATACAAAGATGGAAATCAAAGATCAGATAAACAAAATTAAAAATAAAAATTATTTGATGTATGAGGTTGTACTTTTTCCCAAACTATCAACTAACTAATATATTTTTTAAGTTAAGAAAGACAAATTACTAAAATAAAAATGACAGAGAATTTATAGAAAACGAAGAGAAATATAGGAATTTTGGAACTTTTCATATCAATGTTACATAAACAAAACCAAAAAATTAAATGAATGGACGATTATTTACAAGAACATAAAATTCTCAGATTAACAGAACAATAAATAGAAAATCTAAAAAAATTCACGCTCAGAAACAGAAATTGAACAAGGCCAAAATGAACTCCCAAAGGAAAAATATGCAAATCCACAGGCTTATGACCTGATACTATAAAACAATAATCAACAAACTACAGCCCAACGACCAAACCCAGGCCTCTACCTGTTTTTGTACAGACCACAGGTTAACAATGATTTTTACATTTTAAAATAGGACTTTCAAAAATGTGAAAAACATTCTTAGCTCATAAGTCATATAAAAACAGGCAATGGTTTGAATTTGGTTGATGGGCCATAACTTGTTGACTGACCTCTGTGATAAAACATTAAAAAAAATTCATATGCCATAGAAATTATTTGCAGGATGAGAGATAGAAAACACCTTAACAGTCTCCTTTTCTGGAACTATTACAGTCCTGATACTCAAACCTGGGAGAGATAGAGAGTAGAAAGAAAACTTATAAACCAATTTCACTAATGATATTGATGCAAAAAAATTTAAAAATATATTAGCAAACATATGTGGTTATTCAATTATATTTTGATTTGAAATTGCCTTCGCTCCTTGTTTCTTATATGTTCTCACCTTCTCCTGCATCCTTCAGATAGCTATTTTCCAGTAGGCTGTCAACTTATCTCCACCAAGTTATTAGTAGATAACAGTTTCAAGCCAATTGTCTTATATATAGCCTAAAGCCTAAATGGTGCTTATTTTTCAGAAAAAAACATTTTCATTAAATTTTCTAGCATACCCACCACAATTGTATGCACAAGCAGGTTACTTCATATTTATAGTAGTGACCTACCCATAAGAAGTAGCATAAGAGAAAATTAATTAGGACCTATCACATAGTAAGAACTCAAGATAACAGAGATATTCTAAGTGATTCACTGTTATCCATGAAATGTAAAAAGACCAAGAAGACCTGCAGTACTTTAGGGAGGAGGGAAAGGGAAGGAATCTATTTTTGGAAGCTCTATGAAGGAACATGGACAAGGATAGCACAAGGTAAGAAGTTATGAATGATTTGTGATGCTCACTAATTGAAGAATGTTGACACTGATGAGATCACCGATCTATTGAGGTATCAAAATTGGCATGTATGAATTATTAGGCTTATAAGGTCTGACAAACCAACCACCTGTCCATTACTACCATTGTATAAGCAACTACTGCCAGATTTCAAGATGGTAAGTTTAAATCCATTAGTAACTAAATTCAAAAAAAAAAATTGGGCATTCTACTTCTATACAAATTTATTAACAAAACATTTACCACCTGAAACATTTACTAACTATATGACTTTGGCAAGTCATTTAGCCACACTCAGATCTTGTTATATCATCTGTAAAATAGGGTTGATAATACTTGTGTTACCTAATGACAACAATGGCTGACATTTACATAGCATGCAAAGAGTTCCATGTGCATTACCTCAAATTTCCATAATGCACAAGTTACTTGATGTGGATTATCTCATTTCAGCCTCACAACATCCTGGTGACATAGGTACCGTAGGTGTTATCATCTTCCACATTTATAGGTGCTGAAACTGAAGCTTGGAGGAGTTGGGAGTCTAAGAGATATTATGAAGGTACTGTGGTACAGCAGAAAGAACACTGGAGCTGTAATTAGAAGACCCATGTTCAAATCCCACCTAAAGTGTAGCCTCTGTGACCTTGAACAAATCACTTAGCCTCCCTGTACTTCAACTTCCTTATCTGTGAAATTTGTGAGATGGATTTAGATGCACTCTTGGGTTTTTCCAGCTCTAGATCCTTGATTCTATAAGAGCCAGAAGAGGGATGCAAACCCAGGTTTTCCTGATTTTAAGACCAACACTTGATCCATTTAATTTCTCCATGGTCAAAAAAGAGCCTTTTGATGGCTGGAATTTTCTTCCTCTTCTCACTTCATCTTTTCAAAATCTTTGGTTTCCTTAAAAGCTTAGGTCAAACATCACCTCTTCCTCCCACATGAGGCCTTTCTTAATCCCACTAAGTACTTTTGTTCTTCCATGAAATTGCCTTTAATATATGCATGTATGTACATATACAGGCATGCCTCAGAGATATTGCAGTTTTGGTTCCAGACCACCACAATAAAGTGAACATTTCAATAAGCGAGTCACACAATTTTTTTGGTTTCCAGTGCATATGAAAATTGTGTTGACACTATACTGTAGTCAACAGTATTATGTAAAACAAAAAATCCAATGTACATATCTTAATTGAAAATGTTTTATTGTTAAAAACAAATGCAAACCATCATCTGAGCCTTCAGCAAGTCATAGTCATTTTGCTGGGGGAGGGTCTTACTTTAATGTTGATGGCTGTTGACTGATCAGGATGGTGCTTGCCAAAGATTGAGCGGCTGTGACAATTTGTTAGAATAAGACAACAATGAAGTTTGCAACATAAATTGACTCTTCTTTTCACATGAATACTTAGGAATAACTAAGTTATTTACATATATTCACATTCATAATTCACTTGTAGGACTATTGATTGGCCTACTTTCAATATTGTTGTGTTTCAGGGAATAGGGAGACCCAAGAAGAGGGAGAGAGAAGGGGGAACAGCCAAAACACACACATTTATCAATTAAGTTTGCTGTCTTATATGGGCAGGGTTTATGGTGCCCCAAAACAATGGCAGTAATAACATCAAAGATTGTTGATCACAGGTCACCATAACAGACATAATAATAATGAAAAATTTTGAAATGTGAGAATTACCAAAATGTAAGAAATATGATGTGAGCATATGCTGTTGGAAAAATGTCGCAGATAGACTTACTCAATTCATGGTTGCCACAAATCTTCAATTTGTTGAAAATACACACACACACACACAATACCTATGAAACTCAATAAAACAAAGTGCAATAAAATGAGATATGCCTACATATGTACATATATAGAGTATATGCTTGAATGAATGAAGCATTTATTAAGCACCTCCTATATGCCAAGCACTATGGTAAGCACTGGAGATACAAATGGAAAAGTATGAAAGTTTCTGCTCTCAAGGAGTTCACATTCCAATGGCAGAAACAACTGTATGGAAGGTTTCAGCTGCGAGTCAGAAAGGTCCCATGGTCCTTAAGGTATGGCAGTAAAGCAGTTATTAATTCTTCTACTTTAGTTTCATTTCTACTGATAAAATAATATGAGTTTCTGATGTTGAATTATTTGACAGTGCCAAGGACTTTGGTGGCAAGAACTTTCTTTTCGGGGTCTTCAGTAGCTTTGGCTGTAGGCTAAATCCCTGCAGGAGCTACTTCCCAAGATGATGGCTCAAAACACCAAGCTAGAAGCATTGCTATTCCTAAAGTTCTTAGATTCAGGGTCTTCAGCTGTCTCCATCACTGTCTGAAGAGAGATGGTGGTCAAAGTCATAGTGGTTTGACTTGCCTGGTACAACCAACTTGGTAACTCTTCCTCATGGAGCTTTGATACTTCAGCTGGGCTATCTTCCTTAGCCTGTGTGTGACAGTTGGTAGGGGCAGTTAGCACCTTCTCCACTGGAGCCGCTTCTCTTTATGTCTGCTATGAAAGCGTTGCTGTAAGCAAGATGGGTCATCTGGGGGATGCTGATACTCCCAGAGTTCTTATGCCTATATGTATATATTGATGACTTCTGGTTAGTAGCAGTTGGTGGAGATGAGGAAATTGGGTACTGTCTCACATTAATTTCTCCCCTCAGTGATGGGACAACTTACTTATGTATGTAAATTTTGAGTCCTTTGATACAATGTAAACCCTTTGAGGGCAAGATCTATTTCTTTCTTCAAAACAGAGAAATCTTGGGGCAGCTAGGTGGCGCAGTGGATACAGCATCAGTCCTGGAGTCAGGAGGACCTGAGTTCAAATCTAGCCTCAAACCAAACACTTGACACTCACTAGCTATGTGACCCTGGGCAAGTCACTTAACCCCATTGCCTAGCCCCAAAAACCAATAAACAAACAAAAACCAGAGAAACGTCTCTCTGTACCTGGATACAAAAGTCTTTAATCTACAGCTTGACACCAAGTAACCAAATTCATTGCCTTTTAAACAGCCCAGATTTGAGTGCTCTCCGTTTTGCACACTGCCAGCTTGCAGCATCTGGGAAGTTATTAATATAGGGGAATTATTATACTTCTATTTTTTAAAAAAAGAGCCAGAGGATTATCCCAGAAATCGAAAGCTGATCAGTCTTCCTTCAGTACCAAGACTGACTAATACTCTAATTAAGGACCATGAAGGAAAATACTTGCTGTGCTATCACCTGAAAAGGTCAAATAAACATAACTTTCATACCATTCCCAATATTTATAAAGGCACTCTATCAACAAAATGGATCTGATCAAGGGTCTCCAGTCTGAGTGTCACTGCTACCACCCAACATTTTCTAATTTTCCGCATCCCAACTTAGTTTACAAACCACCCACATACCCATCAGTAGTTTTCTTAGATTATTTCAAATGATTTTTTTCTGAAAAGGTTTTTTTTATGAGGTTCTTTATTATGAGGGTTTAAAAGCCAAAAAACCAACAAAATAACACTAATATTTTTGTCTATAGCTTTTCTGATGCTTTGCCTCCTCTTAGGCCATGCTGTCTTGCCTTGGCAACTGACTTCCTAACAGGTTTTTCTCTGTCAAATCTGAGAAATGTTGATCATTTTCTTTCAATTTCACAATATCAAAATATGGGATACCATATTTTGATTTTTTGCTACTATTTGTTGCTTGTTAGATACAATTTCCTCTGAAGAGCCCATAGCCAGTTAACATATTGAAATTCTATTTGAAAAAAAAATTAAAAACATTGTCTTCTTGTCTAGTTTTCCCAGTTCCTATAGTACTACATTTTAACGAGTCCTCATCTTACTCAACTTTTTGTATGAGTAGTAATAATAACAGCTAACAATGCTATTACCCTTTAATATTTAACAAAGTGCTTTACTCACAATAAGCTTATGCTGTATTACTAGCCTCATTTTACAGAGGAAGAACTGAGGATTGGAGAGCTTAAGTGAAATAAATTCCAAAGATGGACAGAGTTGTATGGGTAAAGGCAAAGTGGACCTATTTCCTTAAAATAACTTCTTCTGAAAAAAAAAGGCTCATTTGTCACCTTCCTCAATGAAATGAAGCCTCATCTATAAGACTTGTGGACACAACCACTTTTTTAGCACCTATTATGTTACTTCCTCTTTTCCCATAATTCTGTCTACCTTCCCAATTTCATTTTCTGGAGTTGGTTAATTGACAGAATATTAGAAACGGCAGGCTGTCAGAAACCATCTAGTATAAATTTTTTAATTATGTAGATAATGAAACTAAGGCCCAAAGTCAAGTGACTTGACTAAGGTCACAGTAAATTAGTAACAGGCCCACAAACAGAGCTTATGTTTCCTGCCACTTGTATATAAGAAAGGAAAGAAATGAGCAGGTATTTTTACAGCACCTTACAAATGTGATTTCATTTGATCCTCACAATAACCCTTCAAGGTAGATGCTATTATTGTCCCTGTTTTCACAGTTTGAAGAAATAATGCGAACAGAAGTTAGATGACTTACCCAGGATCACATAACTAATAAGTTCCTGAAGCTGTATTGGGTGGTGTATCAGGTCTTCCTAAAATCCAGACCCAGTCTTTTATCCACTGAGTCACCCAGCTGCCTAAAGACTTCTAATAATCACTAAGCATGATAGAAGTTCTAGGCCCAGTAGAAATTAAAACAGTTCAATATGAATAGAATATTAGAGTTTAAAGTTAAATCCCTACTTAAACATGAGCTTCATATACAAAATAGAATCATAGATTTGGAGCTCAAGGGACTATTGGGGGTCATTTAATCAAATGCCCTCATTTTGGAACTCAAAGGCTGCCTAATTCAACTTCATTTTTTAAATTATGAAACTCAGGTCTAAAGATGTCATGCAACTTGCCCAAAGTACAGATACTAAATGACAGAGCCAGGATTTAGACCCAGATACTTTAACTCCAAAGCCAATAGTCTCTTCACTGTGCCATGCTGCTTTTCATCCTAATTCTTCCCTTTCCTTTACCTATCATATTCATTCAGTCTCCAGGACCTGATAATTTTGTTTTCCCATTCTTTCTACCACACATCTTCTCATTTCTCTTCCCACCACTGCCATTCACTCTTTATTCACCTCTTAACTTCTTGCTTCTGATCATAGAATCATAGGTTTTGAAATAAACAGTTCAATTCAATAAACAATTATTAATGCCAATTCTGTGCAAGGCACTGTAATTACCCTTAAGAATACAAGATGAAATTAGGGAGGATGATACAACAGGTACACAGTAAGGTACACAGGTACAACAGGTAACAAATAAGTTAATATAAATTTATAGACAGTATTTATTAGCGATCAGGAATAAGAGGTGGTATTAGAATTATTCCTTAAAGTAAGGTGAAAATTCTATAAAGTGGTGTTGAGAATGGAAAGCCATTTCAGGGATGGTTGGGCACTTAAAGGCAGAGAAGTGGGCATTTGATCATGTGTGGGAAACAGCTGGACAATTTGATGAGAATGGAAAGTATATGTGAACAGGAATCAGTAAAATGTTATTATTTTTTAACTAAATAGTCTTTTTACCAATTACATGTAAAGATAGTTTTCAACATTCATTTTTGTAAGATTTTGAGTTCCAAAATTTTCTCCCGCTCTCTCTTTCCTCTCTCCCCCCACCAAGACAATCTGATATAGGTTGTACACATACAATCACATCAAACACATTTCCACATTAGTTGTGTTGTGAAAGAAGAATTGGAACAAGAGGAAAAATCCATGAGGAAAAAAATTAGTGAAAATAGTGTGCATCAATAAGGATTCAGACTCCATAGTTCTTTTTCTCAATGTGGTTAGCATTTTCCATTGCAAGTCTTTTGGAATTAGCAAACTGGGAAAGCAAGGAATTTCCAGTTTACCTGTCAGATTTGTGGGGAACATAAGAATTTATGACCAAAAAAGAGATAGAGAATATTATGAAATGAAAAATGGATAATTTAAATTACATTAAATTGAAAAGTTTTTGCACAAACAAAGTCCATGCAACCAAAATTAGGAGGGAAGCAGAAAACTGGGAAAGAATTTTTACAACCAGTATCTCTGATAAGGGCCTCATTTCTAAAATATATAGAGAACTAAGTCAAATTTATAAGAATACAAGTCAATCTCCAATTGATAAATGGTCAAAGAATATGAACAGGCAGTTTTCAGATGAAGAAACTTCTCTTTTTCTTATTGCTAAAGCTAACCTTTCTAGTACAATGTTAAATAATAGTGGTGATAATAGGCATCCCTGCTTCACCCCTGATCTTATTGGGTAAGCTTCTAACTTATCCACATAGCATATAATGCTTGCTTATGGTTCTAGATAGATATTGCTTATCATTTTAAAGAAGACTTCATTTATTCTTATGCTCTCTAGTCTTTTTCAGAGGAATGGATGCTATATTTTGTTAAAAGCTTTTTGTGCATTGAGACAATTGTATGATTTCTCTTAGTTTTTTATTGATATGGTCAATTATGCTGATAGTGTCCCTAATATTGAGCTAGCTCTGCATTCCTGGTATAAATTCCACCTGGTCATAGTGTATTATCTTCATGACAAATTGCTTTAATCTCTTTGCTAATATTTTATTTAAAAATTTTGCATCAATACTCATTATGGAAATTGGTCTATATTTTTTCTCTGTTTTGGTTCCTCCTGGTTTAGGTATCAGGACTATATCTGTATCATAAAAGGAATTAGGTAAGACTCTTTTTTCACCAATTTTTCCAAATAGTTCACATAGTGTTGAATTAGTTGTTCTTTAAATGTTTGGTAGAATTCACTTATAAATCCGTCTGGCCCTGGAGATTTTTCCTTTTTTTGAGATTTTTTCTTAGGGAGTTCATTGATGGCTTGTTCAATTGGTTTTTTTTTTTCTGAAATGGGGTTAAGTATTTTATTTCCTGTTCTGTTATTTTGGGTAATTTATATTTTTGTAAATATTCATCCATTTCACTTAGATTGTCAGATTTGTTGTTATACAGTTGGGCAAAATAGCTCCTCAGTGTTGCTTTAATTTCCTCTTCGTTGGTGGTGAATTCACCTTTTATTATTTTTGATACTGATAATTGTTTTCTTCTTTCTTTCTTCAATCAAATTAACCAAAAGTTTGTATTTTTATTGCTTTTTTCATAAAACCAATTTTTAGTTTTATTTATTAGTTCAATAGTTTTCTTACTTTCAATTTTATTAATCTCTCCTTTAATTTTCAGAATTGCTAATTTAATTGGGGTTGTTCATTTGCTCTTCTTCTAGCTTTTTTAGTTGCATGCCCTATTCATTGATCTCTTCTTTCTCTATTTTATTCATATAGGCATTTAGAGATATAAAATTTCCCTTAAGGACTGCTTTAGAAGCATCTCATAAGTTTTGATATGTTGTCTCATTATTATCATTCTCTTTGATGAAATTATTGATTGTTTCTATAATTTGTTGTTTGACCAACTCATTCTTTAGGATTAGATTATATAGTTTCCAAATAGTTTTAGACTATTTTTCCATGATCCTTTATTGCATGCAATTTTATTGCATCATGATCTGAAAAGGATGCATTTAGTATTTCTGCCTCTCTGCATTTGATTGTGAGGTTTTTATGCCCTAATACATGGCCAATTTTTGCATAGGTGCCATGTGCCACTGAGAAGAAGGCATATTCTTTTCTATCCCCAATCAATTTTCTCCAGAGAGCTATCAGATGTAACTTTTCTAAAATTCTACTCACCTCCTTAACTTCTTTCTTGCTTCTTTTGTGGTTAGATTTATCTAGTTCTGAGAGGGGGAGGTTGAGGTCCCCTACTAGTATAGTTTTGCTATCTATTTCTTCCTGTAACTCATTTAATTTCTCCTCTAAGAATTTGGATGCTATACCACTTGGTTTATATATGTTTAGTATTGATATTATTTCATTATCGATGGAGACTTTTAGCAAGATGTAGTTTCCTTTCTTATCTTTTTTGATTAGATCTATTTTTACTTTTGCTTTGTCTAAGATCAGGATTGCTACCCCTGCTTTTGTTCCTTCAGCTGAAGCATAATATATTCTGTTCCAACTTTTTGTCTTTACTTGGTGTATATCCCTCTGCTTCAAATATGTTTCTTGTAAACAAGATGTTGTAGGATTCTGGTTTTTAATCCACTCTGCTATCCACTTCCATTTTCTGGGAGAGTTCATCCCAATCACATTCATAGTTATACTTACTAATTGTATATTTCCCTCTATCCTACCCTGTTTATATTTTTCTCTCTCTTTTCACCCTTTTCCTCCTCACCAGTTTTTTGCCTCTGACAACCACCTCCCTCAACCTGCCCTTCCTTCTATCAACCCCCTCCCTTTCCTTTCTCTTGTTTTCCTATAGAGTAAGATAAATTTCTATGCCCAACTGAATGTGTATGTTATTCCCTCTTTGAGCCAAATCCAATGAGAGTAAGCTTCAAACAATGCTCACCCCTCCCTTACTTCCCTCCACTATAATAGGTCTTTGCTGTCTATTCATTTGATATATTTTACCTTATTCTGCCTCATTGTTTCCTGTTCTCTCAGTACAATATCTTTTTTTCACTCATTAATTTTTATATCATCACATCAAAGCCAACTTATGCCCATACCCTTTGTTCAATTATACTCCTTCCAGCTACCTTAATGGAGACACAATGCTCAAGTGTTACAAGTATCAGCTTCCCATGTAGGAATGTAAACAGTTTAATCTTATTGAATAACAGATTTTTTTTCCTTCCTGTTTACCTTTTTATGCCCCTCTTGAGTACTGTATTTGAAGACCAAATTTTCTGTTCAGCTCTGATCTTTTCATCAGGAAAGTTTGAAACTCCCCTATTTCATTGAATGTCCATCTTTTCCCCTGAAAGATTATGCTCAGTTTTTGTGGGTAGTTGAGTCTTGGTTGTAATCCAAGCTCCTTTACCGTCCAGAATATTATGTTCCAAGCCCTCCAATCTTTCAATGCAGAAACTGTTAAATCCTACATAATCCTGACTGTGGCTCCTTCATATTTGAATTGTTTCTTTTTGCTGCTTACAGTATTTTCTCCTTGACCTGATAATTCTGGAATTTGGCTACAATATTCTTTGGAGTTTTCATTTGGGGATATCTTTCAAAAGGTGATCGATCAGTGGATTCTTTCAATGACTATTTCACCCTTTGGCTCTAGGACATCAGGGCAGTTTCTCTTGATAACTTCTTGAAAGATGCTGTCCAGGTTCTTTTTTTGATCATGACCATTAGGCAGTCCAATAATTCTAAATTATCTCTCTTAGATCTATTTTCCAGGTCAGCTGTTTTTCCAATGAGGTATTTTATATTTTCTTCTATTTTTTTTTCATTTTGACTGATTCTTGATGTCTCATAGAGTTATTACCTTCCACTTGCCTAATTCTAATTTTTAAGGAATGATTTTCTTCAGTTAGTGTTTGTATCTCCTTTTTTGTTTGGCCAATTCTATTTTCTTGAGTGGATTTTTTCCCATTTGTCCAATTCTATTTTTAAGGAATTGTTTTATTCAGTCAATTTTTGTGCTTCCTTTTCTAAGCTTTGGTTCTTTTCTTCATAATTCTCCTGCATAACTCTCATTTTTTTTCCTATTTTTTTCTTCTACCTCTCTTACTTGCATTTTAAAATCCTTTTTGAGCTCTTACAAGAGGACTTTTGGGCTTGAGCCCAATTCATATTCTCTTTGAGGCTTCACCTGTGGGCATTTTGTCCTCTTCTGAGTTTGTGTTTTACGCTTTACTGTTGCCATAGTAGTGTTCTTTTGTCGGGACTCTCTTTTCTGTGTCTTACTCATTTTTCAGCCTCTTTCATGACTTTTAAAATTTAGCTTTGCTCCTGGGGCACAGAGGGAACTGTCCCAACCTTCTTATGCTGGTAGCCAGGGGCCTGGTCACTAGCTTTCCATGCCAGGGCCTCAGGTGCTTGCAACTTTCCACTGCACTGCGGTGGCCCAGCTTAGTCATGCCTGTTGTGCCAGGGCTCCATTTCTTCTGCAATGTGGCTAGAGACCTCACAGCTGACCTGCTGAGCCAAGACCAATGGGCCTCAGTTGCTTCTCTGTGCTGTGGCTAAGAGCCTTCCACTAACTTGCCTACACACCATCTGCACTGGGCTGTACTCCCCTTTTATCCAAGTGAGACAAACCTTTCCTGAAGTCTTTCTAAGTTATCTTAAGCTGAAAAATTGTTTCACTCCATCTTTCTGTGGGTTCTGCTGCTTCAGAATCTGTTTAGAAACTTGATTTAAAATTGTTTCTGAGAGAAACTGAGAAGAGCTCAGGCAACTTCCTGGCTTCTCTCTGCCATCTTGGTTCTGCCCCAGTAAAATAATATTATTAAAGAGTAATTAATATTGAGGAATATGCTAATATAATTTTCAATACAAAATTGAATAATATTGGTAACACTGGGCATCTTTGTTTCACACTTAATCTTACTGGGAAAGCATCTAGCTTATCCCTGTTATAAATAATGCTTGCTAATGGTTTTAGGTTTCTTTTTTATAAATCAAATTAAGGAAAAATACATTTATACCAATACTTTCAAATGTTTTAATAGAAATGAGTATTGTACTTTATCAAAAGCCTTTTCTGTATATATTGATAAAATCATATGATTTTTAATTATTGATACAATAATTGTGTTAATAGTTTTCCTTATGTTAAACCATCCCTGCATTCCTGCTTGGTCATAATGTATAATCTTTGTAACATATTGTTATAATCTTTTAGCTGGTATTTTATTTAGGAAACATCCATGCAAATGCAAAACATCCATACTTATTAATAAAAAGAACCAGAAATTTCAGGGATGTTAAACAAGTTGTGGTATATTGAAATGAGCAGAAACAAGTGAACATTGTATACAGTATCAGCAATATTGTTTTAAAAACAACTTTCATCAACTAAGTAGTGTTGACAATTATAAATACCCAAATTAATACCTATGAAGAAAGATGCCATCTGCATCCAAAGAAAGAACTGATTAATAGAAGTATGTATAGAATGAGTTTACATGGATATATATGTATATATATATATATATATATATACATATATAACATATGTATACACACATTTACACACACATATATGTATAGACACATATTTGTGTTTAATAGCAGAGCAAGGTAAAGAAAAAAAGAAAAAGAAAAAGGTACATGGTAACTTTATTATTATTATATATTTAAAAGGAATATCAGGTTGTACATAATAGATTTGCAGTTTCATATGCAATCATCTTTTTTATTCTACTAAGTTATAGAAATGCTTATGTTATAAGTTAAAAATAAAATTTTAAAAATTAAAAAAGAAACTGCTAATATAAAGGGGTGGGGGGTATAATTAAGTGAAAACAATTCTATTTTACCCTGCTACTTGTTATGAAAATGCATTTTAAATTAATATCATATTTGATCAATTTGATCAATCAAATTAAATGAGGTAGTATGGAATCATAAATACAGGGCTGGTTTGGTTTTGATTTGAATAAGATATTGAAACTCTTAGTGTATCTAAAGAGCTTTCTAAGACAAATAAGTTATAAAGCTGCTGCTGATCTACATATGTAGGAATTTTTTCATATGTAGATTTCCCCATATTAATGAAATAAAGGGTCCAGATTTACACACGCACACACACACATACACACTCACATACATCCACACGTACACACCATTCCAGCTAAATTGGCCTATGAACTTCATTTTTGTAAAATGAAGCATTTAAACTTAAAGAATCTAAATTTTTACCAGTGTTTTAGTGACATTTTGATCTGCTCATTTATTTCCTTGATGCCAACACACCCAGTAAACTGATTCTTGCCATTTAGTTCAATTCAATGAACGCACTTCCCAATCTGTTACATTTAGAGAACCATCTCTCCCAGCTTTGACCGACTCCCACCTTAGTTCATACCTTTGATATTAACAAGCAATTCCTCAGTGGTGGTTTCTTTTGTGGCATGATGGTTCTTGAAGTGGTACAAGAGAAAGATTTCCTCTATAATTAGTAACTTCTGTATCTACTACTTAATTTCCTGGAGAAATTAAGTTTTGAGAAATTATGTGCCCTCCAATGCAGACAGAGACTATATTTAATGGAAAAATGTGTACTTAAATGGATGAGGGAGATGAAAGATATGCATTCAAAAGAGAATTAACCCCCCTGGCAGTCTAAAGTCCATGGGGAAGAGCAGGCCTAGGGAGCCCCACTAATTAATATGCCCAGCCAAAGATGCTGTGCCCAGAAGAAAGCAACTTGAGGACTACGAGAAAAAAATGGGGGGAGACATGGGAGGAGGGCATTGGGTCTTACAGTACTGAAGAAGTGAGTTGCCTTGTACTTATGTGTTCCCTACATATGTGCCTCACAATCAGTATACTCTAAATTTGTGCCCATTCTTCGCAGTGACACTGTGTGTATTTGTGAGAGAATGGGCCCCAGGTTTGTTGGGGGAATGTATTACAGTTACTATTTTTACTATTGCACCTTGGTAAAAAGCAGCTTTGAGCTCCATTGTGTCTACTGGCTGTTTATTAAAGGTAAATGAACTGGTATGGAGTCTTGAGTCTGTACTCTTAAAAGAATGCAGACCAACAGAGTGTCTTGAACCTGGAAGTAATCATTACCCTGAGCATATTGAAAGTGATAATTTGTGTACTGGGAAGGGGAATCCCTAGTCAGGTTCCAAATAAAATATAATGAAGAAGTAGCATCATCACAGACTATTCCTCTGTCTCCTGCACTGGATTTTCCTCCAGATCACTCTCTCGAACTGTAGGTGTCCCTCAGGATTACGCACTGGGCCGTCTCCTCTTCTCCCTCTACACTACTTGACTCCATGATCGCTTCAGCTCCCAATGCATTTAATGACCATCTCTATGCTGATGATTCTTAGATCTACCTTTCCTGCCCCAATCTTTCTGCTGACCTCCAGTCTCTCATCTTCAACTGCTTTGCAATTATCTATAATGGAATATGCAGTAGATATCTTAAACTTGATATGTCCAAACTAGAACTTACTATCTCTCCCCCAAACCCTTCCCCACATCCTACCTTTCTTATTGCTGTAGAGAGCAATGCTTTCTACCAGTCCCTCAGGTGCACAACCTAGGCGTCATTCTGATTTCTTACTATCTCCACCCCACCTCCCCCTCCCCCATATTCAAGCCTGTCAATAAGTCAAGACCTGTCAATTTCACTTTTGTAAAATCTCTCAACTAAGGCCCCTCTCTCCTCTGACACTTTCACAACTCTAGTGCAGGCCTTTATAACCTTACACTTTGATCGATGCAAGTCTGCTGATGAATCTGCCTACCTCAAGAATCTCCCTATTCCAATCCATTCTCCATTCAACCACTAAAGTTATTTTCCTAAAACACAATTCTGCAGCCACAAACACTCAAATTCTAGTAGTGTGTGGGGTGTTCAGGAGGACCTGTACCTCTGGTGGGGGGGCTTGCCAAACCTTTTTCAGGGCTGCTCATCCACCTTTGGTGTCCACCCATCACCCAACTCTCAACTGTGACTCCAAGAAGCTGTAGTATGTGCAGCAGTCACACCCCAGTAAAACTGTCTCAGCAGATGGGCTAAGCCAGATTGGGGGTAATCAAACAGGCCTCAAACCCATTGGTGAGTTAGGGGGATGTCTACCCCAAGTATGTGAAGATTTCCCCCAGAAGAATGGGCATATGAGAACAATTTGCCTAGCTGTGTGACTCTGGGCAAGTCACTTAACCCCAATCGCCTCACCAAAAAAACAAAAAACAAACAAAAACAAAAGCTAACAATTTGTTCCAGTGGCCATGAAGGTAGCAGAAGCAGATTCTGTGATGCATTTAGAGATCGGTCTGCCAACAAAGAAGCCAAAGTCCTTCCCTGCATCATGGACCATCACCAGTCATGCTGACTTTTCTCGTGCCACTGACTTTGATGACTCTAGAAGAGAGAGTAAGACAACTTTGTACAGCTCTGCCTCACTTCAATTCATGATGAAATCGAGGCCATCCATTTATGATGTCATCGGTCCTCTTCAAAACAAAGGACAAACAACAGGAGCAAATACAAAATGTTCTCTTTGGCATTCAAAAACGTTCCTGACCTAGTGCCCTTTCCGGTCTTCTTATGCCTTACTCCCCAACATACAGTCATGCTGTTCTCCCAGCTGTTCCATGAACAAGACAACCCATCTCTTACCTCTGGGCATTTTCTCTGGAGAAGCCCCGTGCCTGTAATGCTCTCCCTCCTCCACTCCAACTATTCACCGCTCTGCATTTCTTTCAGTCACAACTAAAATCTCATCTCCTACTGAAAGTCTTCCCTAATACCTTTTAATTCCAGTGCTTTCCCTCTTCTAATTATTTCCTATTTATCCTGTGTATAGCTTACTTTGTGCGTAAATACTTGCATTTTGTCTCCCCATTACACTGTAAGTTCCTTGGGGGTGACAACCCTATTTTGCCTCTTTCTATATCCCCAGCCCTCAGCACAGTGCCTAGAACATAGTAGGTGTTTAATAAATGTTTATCGACTAATTGATTAAACACTGATTCATAAAAACTTAAGACCACGTTTTTAAAAACTATTGCCATGACAAATACTCATAATCTCCAAACAACATGGAATGAAATTCTTTCAAAATATAGAGACTGATTAGAAGAAATCAAATCCATGTGGAACCAGGATGAAGTATATATCATCCGCATCTTCCAGTTTGCTACTGGAATTATCCCAAAGATTATTTCAGTCAGCCTACAGTAGATGAGTTTACACCCATTTATTTTTGTTGAGTCTGCTTATTATTGCTTGTATATGACATTTCTCTTCTCTGTGCCTTTGTATCAGCTAACCCCCATTTCTAGAATGCATTCCCTGCCCTGCCAAGAGAGCTACAATTTCCTTTAATGATCAGCTCAAGCATCACCTCTGATCCCTTCAGTTTCCATGGTTCCTCCCCAAAATATAATTTTTACTCCCTTTTTTGTACATATATATACACACATATATAAATATGCACATATACATGTATGCATGTGAGCATATTTATATACATACATATATACATACACACAAATATATATATATATATATATATATATATATATATATATATTATATAGAATTTACTTATATATGTACATGTTGTTTCAGAGACAGGTGGTGACACAGTGGATAGAGTGCTAGGCCTGGATTTAGGAAGACCTGAGTTCAAATGTGACATATGACATTTTCTAGCTGTGTAACCCTGTGTAAGTCACTTAACATCTGTTTGCCTCAGTATCCTCAAAATGAGGTTAATAATCGAATCTACCTTACAGAGTTGTTATGAGGATCAAATGAAAAATACTTGTAAAAGAGCTTAGCACAGTGCCTAGCATACAGTAGGCACTCTATAAATGCATATCCCTTTCCCTTCCTTCTCTTATTTTCCTTTATAGAATTTAAATTTGGTGAGTGTGCAAATTATTTTACTTATGTCTGTGTATCCCTAGTGCCTCACATAGTGTATATTAGTTGCTCAAACATTACTTGTTGAATGAATGAATGAAGTAGGATGTACTAACAAGAAAGAGTAATTTGCTCAAGGGGTCATAGCTAACAAAAGGTCCTCCGAATTCAGAGGTAAAGTACAAATAGGAAACTCCTGGAGCAACTTCAAGTTTACACCAAGTTAATGGAGTAATGTTTGTCCACGTGTATAATGTGCCCACACACAACTATTTATTTGTTGCATGATTAGAAACCTTGGTTGTATGTACCCAGACCACTTATGTGTGCCAAACTGCCCTGGACAGGTTACAGGAGGTGGTACTCTAGAGAAGATGTGTTAAGTAGGGAAAAAGTAAAAAAAAAAAAAAAGGCCTGGTCCCTGGGGGGAGAAATTTCCACCCTTTCCATCTCTCTGTGCTGGCTGGGAAATTATGGAATGTTAGTTGTGATGGAAAATCCAGGTAGTAGACCTCCCTCTGGAAGTTACCATATCTATCTTGACCTAATCCTTCTGGCTACTAAGTTATTAACTATCTATTTGTAATTAGGCATAGCACAGCCCTACCTAATTTTTTTTAAAGGTTGATTTCAACTGAGTCTAATACAGAGCATCAGGTTTTTTCCCCACTTCTGCCCCAGCCTCTCATTACTTCCACACACACCCTCACTGAATTTTATTGCCTCATTACTGTGCATGTGCTTACAGTAAAGAGGACTGTTTAAACTTTAGTTCATTTCAAGGAATAGCAGGTTACTCAAAGGCAATGTTTTTATAAGAAAGTAGGTCTCAGGGTCAGATACTATTACTGTATATACAGGTCAAAGTGAATGGAAACCCCCAGGAGTCATTCACATGTATGCTCCAGTGGATCTGTAATCTTATCGATATGGTTCTTTCCTCCCCCATGGTGCAAATCAAAACCCAATCCTGCCTTCTGACTGTATATGACATTTGCTCATGCCCTTCCATAAATCCTCCACAAGGATCTGCCCAACGTGTTGAGAACCTTGCACCAAATCTCTTAACTTGCATGGCTGAGGCTGCCAATGGAACCCATGGATGGTCACCAGTTATCCCTTGATCTCATTGCAGAGCCAGCCCAACATGGCAATTTACAAGTTCTTTTGGCAACCTTGGGCCACCCAACAAAACTCACATTACAGAAAAAAAAAAACCCACCCTTTTCAGCTGCTTGACCTCCCTTGAAAAGTATTAAAATGCAGGTAAGAAACAACTTTTCTGGTGAAGCACAACCCTACATGGCTATAGTGTTATTATGTGTTACTTGAGTCATGGCTGACAGCTGGCCAGTATTACATTTGTTAGAACAAACAGAGATCAGCTTTAAATTTCTTGGCCATTATGTAACTGTGCTTTTACTTAAGGGATTACTTGTACTCACAGAAGAGCAATCCCACCACCACCACCTCACAGTGCTAATATAATTATAACAACTATACTCATATGCATTGGGATTTCATATGGAAGTGTAAAATGTACTTTAATTGATGAAACTAATGGAAAACTTTCTTTCATACAATTGGAACTATGATTTCTACTCACTTTTATTCATATCTTCAGAATATTTTTTGTTCATAGTATAATTTCAACTCATTTCTCATAATATTAATTAAGAAGATAAAAAGGATGACTATCTAATATTATAGATAATACAATTTAACACACATTCCACGTTCAAACTTTCCGAGGACCAATTGAAACAAATGATTTGAGAACATTAAAAAAGAAACAAATTATTTCTAGGATTGGAATGGAAGGTGCTATTATTACCTGTCTCACAAGGTTTTTGTGAAGATCAAATTAGATCAAAGGATCATAGACCCAAAGCTGAAAGGACCCTTAAAGATCACCATTTCCAACCCCATAATTTTAGAGGTGAAAACTGAAGCAAAGGGAAATACAATGACTTGTTCTGGGTGATCAAGGTAGTATGTGGCAAGCCAGGATTCAAATTCAGGGCTTGTAACCCCAAGTTCCTGACTCTAACATATGTGGAATGACTTGCAAATATCAAAGAATTCTATAAATATTTGATATTATTATTCTTTTGTGTTTTCCTTGAGGGCAGGTACTGTTTGTATTTTTTACTTTGCAATTTAGAGCCTAGAACAGTACCTGCACAAAATAGTCACTTTGCAAATGCTTATGGAACTAAATTTAATTGTTTGCTCTTCTACTCATTTTTTTTTATTTTTTGCCAAAAGGTCATTATTCTTCTTCAAAGGGGAGATATATGTGCCAAAGATAAAAAGCCATAGATAGATAATAATAGATATAGATACAGATGTGTGTGTATATGTATATATATATATATATATATATATATATATATGTGTGTGTATGTGCTTATGTATATGTATGTATATTTAAAACTACACATACATAGCCATTATACATAAAACTAAATGATATATAACATATATTATATAATACAATATATAACTATGTAATCATATATGCATATATGTGTGCATTATATGTGTGTATGTGTATATTAGTCATCCATGAAGCTTCAGTTAGTCTTTCACTACTTGTAAACAAAGACCAAGCTTAATACAACACACATATATGTGCTTCAACACCTCAGTGTTCATCTATTTTCTCCATCAACCAATGCAGACTATATAACTACATAGATGGGCTTCGGGATCTATTATAAAAGAGTGGTTAGAAAATTCACTCCAGGTAACTGACCTAGTGATGACCCTCTCTGAACTTCAGTGTTCAGATGCTAGGCAGTGTTTGTCATCAAGCTGGGATGCTTGCATATGTTTCTTTCTTACTGGACCTATGATGTCATTAGCATAGGCAACTCCAAGGGACAAAATTCTCTCTCCTACTTCAGGCCAACACCTGCTTAGCCACCTGGCATCTTAAGAAGTCACCTGCGCGTGGAGAAATTCCACGACTTGCCAAAGGGCACACAGCCAGCATACATCAAAGGTGGGACTTGAACTAAAGACTGATTACTATG
This sequence comes from Phascolarctos cinereus, assembly GCF_003287225.1. Taxonomy (NCBI): domain Eukaryota; kingdom Metazoa; phylum Chordata; class Mammalia; order Diprotodontia; family Phascolarctidae; genus Phascolarctos; species Phascolarctos cinereus. Next base: position 165,398,291 of record NW_027556180.1, read on the forward strand.
ACTACTCTGCCACACTCCCTTTAATCGTTGCACACATGTGAACTCAACAGGTACAAACACTATGGCATGGACACTAGTTGATGGTCGAAAGATTGAGAATTCAGTTGGAATGATTAAGAAAAGATCAGCATTTTAGGAAAAGAAAAGTCTAGTATCTTGGCAGATGACAAGAAGAAAGCTTTTCAAAACGTGGAATACCCTGAGAAAAGATACAGTTAAAGTAGCATAGATAGAAGAAGTCAAGAGATTAATATAGTTGTAGTAGAGGTCAAGTTCTATAGAAAAGTGAGAGGTGAGAGCCATTAGTAAGTACTGATGGGTTCACTAGTAGAGACTTCTTATGGGTCCTATTGCATGTTTATATTGAAATCAAAATTCAATTCAATCCAACAGCTATTACCTGTTCTCCCAGAGAGTCAGCATAATATAGTGTAGGCAGCAAAATGTACTAATAGTCATGGAGTAGGTTTCAAGTCCATCCTCTGACGCATAAATACTACGTATCTATCTCCTAACCTCCAATGCCCCCAGGTAAATCTCTAAGCATTGTAATGAATGCTGAAAAAAATTAAGTGTATGAGACATTGTCTCTGCCCTCAAAGAACTGACATATCTACTAGAGCCACCATAACTATCATGGAGTCACTGAGGAATTTCCCCAGGTGCTTTCATCCTGAGGAGAAGGAGGTTTGCTACATCCCCTTAGTGGATATACCACTAAGCACAGGTCTGGTGGAGAACCACGAGGTACAAAGAACCTATATGGAAAGGGACTTTTCCTTCCCTCACTGATGTTTTTATCCTCAAGAAAGGAAGTACTGTACTCCTCCCAAGTCTAGGCCATATCACTACCAGGCCCCTTTACAGGAGTCACCTTCCCTCACTGCTGTAGTGACACAACCATAATCAACCAGAGCAGAAAAATACCATTGCCTCGGCTGGGGAACTTTGCATGCAGGACATCTGGATCAGAGCTGAAGGGCGTACCCACTCAAGTCCCAGAGCTCAGAGCAAGTAGTAAAGTACAAAAAAGGTTGTCGATCACGAGTTGATTCACAGATTTAGGAATCATCTTTATTCAAATGGCGCTTGACAACTCTTGAATGGTGTGATAAATAACTGAGGAAGTAGGTGGAGCAGAGCAAAAGAAACCCTGGCCCAGGCTTTGGAGATTAGACATCAAGGAGGAGTTCCCAAACAAAATATTACAGAAAAAAGAAAAAAGAAACAAAGAGCACAACATAAAATCTAGAGCTAGAAAGGACTTTAGAGCTCATCCAGACCAACCCTTTCATTTTAGAGATGAAAAAATTGAAGCTTAAAGAGATTTGGCCAAGGCCAAACTGGTAGTAAGTAGCTGAGTCACTTACAAACCTAGCTTTTCTGAGGTGTAGTGAAAATAACTCTAGGTTTGAAGTTGGGGAAGCCAGTGTTTGAATCTTGGCTCTGATACTTATTACTCTTGCATCTAGTGGCACCCAAACCTCATCAAAGTAAGAAATAAATACAGTTTAGGGAAAGTGATCCTTTTTGGTGTGTGTTATTTTTGACTTTCCGAATACGGGGTGTATCATTAGCGACTAATTTGGAAGAATCACTCCGGACAAGATAGATGCATCCAAAGCCACTTTGGCCAATGTGTTGTTCTATTTTTCATTCCTTTTGATCATGCTAGGAAACACTTCACTAGATGCAAAATGTTCCATGAGCTTTCTCTGTGAAGGCCTTCTTCTCTTTGTTTATGAAGTGAGGGGTCTGAGCTAGATGGACTCTGAGATCCCTCGGAAATCTTCTTCTTTGTCCTGATATGATTCTGAACAAAATGCTTTTCTACTGTGCCACTCTGGTGTACTTAGAAAGGAATAAGGAAAGTTGAGAAAAAGTGTACTGCAAAATAAGAGAAGTGTATAAATTAATTCACAGACAGAGCTAAGGATGAATATAGAGGATTCAGAAAGCTCAATAGAGAACAGGGAAATTTTCCTGGATTGTTTAGGACAAAGGATGCATAGTTTCTTCTAACAGTTTAGATATGACTAGAAGGGACATAAACTAGAAGGAACACTTTGAAGGGCTTGTTGAGAATGCATTGTTAGGATTTTTAATATTATTATCAAATGTATAATTGCTTTAGCTCTTACACACACAGTGGAATTTTACCTTTTAGATATAATTGAGCATGGATACCAGATTAAGCATGCACATTTTATATACCCAATTTCTCATCTTATTCTCATCTTACTCCATGAAACAAAGGTAGAGTGACTTACTGGATAGAGAGCCATCTTTGGGATCAGGAAGATCTAGAGACCTAGAGATACACTAGCTGGTATGACTATGGACAACCCCATCTGACTTCTCAGTAGGGGGAACAATAGAAAGGAACACATATTTATCAAGTGCCTACTGTGTGCCAAACACTGTAATAAGAATTTTACAAATATCTCACTTGATCCTCACAACAATCTAGAAGATAGAGGGATGGAGGGAAGAGAATAAGAATTTATATGGCAACTACTTTGTGCAGGCATTGTGCTAAGTGCTTTATTAATATTATCTCATTTGATCCTCACAACAACGCTTGAAGGTAGGTGTTGTTATTACACTCATTCTGTTGTTGTTTAGTCATGTCCAACTCTATATTTTCCTGGCAAAGATACCAGAGTGGTTTTCCATTTCTATCCTCATTTTGTAGATGAGATAAATAGTAGTTGTGACTTAAAGTCACACAGTAAGTGTCTGAGCCAGATTTGAACTTGGATCTTCCTGACTTCAGGCCAAGAGGTCTATCAACTGCGCCTCCTAACTGCCCCATTCTACAATTGAGGAAACTGAGGCAAACAGAGGTTAAGTGATTTGACCAGAGCCATATTGCTAGTGTCAAAAGCCAGATTTGAACTCAGGTCTTCATGACTCCAGTCCTCTATTCATTGTGCTGTGCAAGTTTCTAAGACGATAAGTATTTGCATTAATGGAGGTAATTTTTGTACTGGGAGTTTCCCACATCAGTGAAATTACAATTCAGACAGCTTTCCCCTTTCCCCCAGTTCCCTCTGCACAAAAGAATCCTTATGCACATTCTAGACTCCTAATTGCTCAGTTATTTTTACCAAAAGATTATAGACAAAAAAAAGCTAAGTAGGAATAACATCAGCTAGGCTTAAAATCATGGAATTTTAGAACTAGAAGTAACCCTATAAGGACCATCATAGTCTAAGCCTTCTTCTTTCCCCCATTTTTCATGATCAAAAAGTTGTGTGATCTGCCCAAAGTCACAAGTACCAATTACCAGACCCAATGTCTCTATTCCTTATTCTATATTGTCTCTTAGTTGTCTTTAATAGTTAACATTTTATGTCTTTCCAAAAGAAGAAGATGAAATGGATCTGTAGCATCCTAGAAACAAAGGAAGTTTATAGGGAGGGAGAGAGAGACAAAGACAAAGAGAGAGACAAAGACAAAGAGAGAGAAAGAGAGAGAGATGAAAGAGATCTCAGAAATCATCTAGCTCAGCCTTCTCATTTTACAAATGAGGAAACATTATTTGCTAAAGGACACACAGGTTGTAGCAACCAGGCTAGATTTCTGACCTAGGTCTCTTGAGTCTTGAATCCAAGGTTCTTTCCATTACAACACACTGTTTATGCTCTGTTTATTCTTTCACCAATGATTATTATCATCAGAAAAAATGTAGAGAATGTGCATGTAGAAATCATAATATACATTTTGACTATTAGAATGTGAAAAGTAAACATACTTGGTAACAACAGCTATTCTATGAAGATAGTTCTAAGCAGCCTGTGATGGAGTCTTCTTATCCATTGTATACAAGCACAGTGGTGTGTATATAATGAAGTCTCAGTCAGTTTTTGTTGAATGAATGAAATCTATGTGTTGTCCTTTGTCTTTTGGAGCCAATAATTGAAAGAAAAATTTATGGCGTGTGAATAGCTTCCCACCACATAATTCCTCATGATTCTTCAGTTAATCTTCTACTCTGAACTAAAAAGGATCACATTTGCGAGCTAGAGAAATTATATCATCCACCAAATGTCTGCCTACCAATCAAAAAAAAGAAACACAAGATTTAGTTGATAACCTAATTTGGTAACTTATAGATTTCTCTTTAAAAATCCACTTTAAAATACATTTTTACAGTATAATTGAGAGGCCATTAGCCAATATAACGACAAGTGTTATGATCTTCAAACTAAGACAAGGAAGGCTAAATAATGTGTGTAAAGCCATGTCCTTAGTAGGATAAATCTTGATAGAAGAAGGAAACAAATATTTATTAAGCACTTACTAGATGTACATCCTATCTCATTTAATCCTCACAACAATCCTGGGAGGTAGGTGCTATTATATCCCTATTTTACAGTTGAAGAAGCTGAGGCAGACAGAGGTGAAAAGTGACTTACCTAGGGTCATAGAACTAGTATGTATCTGAGGCCACATTTGGACACAGGTCTTCTTGAATCATTTTCCACTATCTGTCCCATAGAACCTCCCTTGTATCTTCCCTAAATGAAAAATAAAACTTTTATTTGGATATCATATGTGCATATATGTGTTTGGGTATGTATGTATTTTTATTGGAACTGCGATTTTATTGATATGAGGAAATTCTAGAAGATTAATAAAAGCCTTCTACCAATGTAAGTCAGTATCTACTGGGCTACTTAGAGTCTTAGAGAGTTACTTGGGGAAGTCAGTGGTTGTTATAGGACAACCCAGGATCAAAAAGCCGGTATCTTCCAGGTACAGAACTTGGACCAGGGACCTGGGCTCCAAGGCCAGATCTCTATTCCTTATTCTATATTGTCTCTTAGTTGTCTTTAATAGTTAACATTTTATGTCTTTCCAAAAGAAGAAGATGAAATGGATCTGTAGCATCCTAGAAACAAAGGAAGTTTATAGTTTGTGGTAGGATTCAAGGATGTTATGAGTGAGCTGAAGGCTAATATTGCTGAGGTGGCATTTCCTCTTCACATTATTTCTTTCTGGATTAAAATCAGCAACAACAGCACCAACAACAAAAACAAGTCACCAAGGCTTAAGGATTTGAGACATTGTCAAATGATTTTAAAAAGTCATTTCCTAAGAGAGGAAGTGAGAGTGGTGTCACCCACAGAGGCAGAATAGAAAAAAGAAATAACTATTCTGTGCTCACTAGCCCAATACCTTTCACCATGAACATAAATCAGCCAGATTAAAATATTTTGATATTACCAAAACTTATGAACTGTTGATGTTATATTTGCATATATATGCCATCAATGTGGTGCTCTTAGCTACAAAAAATACTATTTAATACACTTAACATAAGACCATCTGAAGATTGACATGTGCAAATGCTTACATATTTAGAAGCAAGTATTATTCTAACTAGCATGGATTCCCAGCATGAAAAGGCAATATTTAATTGGTGGTACAGATAGTGGATTTAAATTCAGTCAAGAAATTCCATCTATGAAAAAGGACAAGGAATTATACATTACAAATAAATGACAATGTTTCTTACAATAGCAAAGGGTGGTATAATGGAAAAGATTCCAAATTGTATAATCCTATGAAATCAATGGAATCAAATGCCTTTGTGGAGTGTTCAGTTTCTGGAAAGCAGTCTGGCAGAAATTAGGTACAGACCATCATTCCCGTCATACACCAAGACAAGCTTCAAATGCTTACATGATTTAGACATAAAGGGTGGTATCATAAATAAATTAGAGCATCTAAGACATTACCTGTCAGATCTATGGATAGAAAAAGAATTCTTGACTTAACAAGAGATAGAGAAGTTCACAGGATTTTGATTACATAAAAATGGGGGAAAAAATTGTACTGACAAAACCAAAACAGCTAAAATTAGAAGAAAAGAAATAAATTGGGAGGGAAGGAGGTCTTAGCACAAAATACTGTGATAAAGGTGGAGCCAAGATGGCGGCCTGAAAGCAGTGGCTTGCTTGAGCTCTCCCACAAACCCTTCCAAATACCCATTAAAAAATGGCTCCAAACAAATTCTAAAGCAGCAGAAACCAAAAAAAGACAGAGTAAAACAAATTTCCAGCCCAGGACAGCCTGGATGGTTGATCGGAAAGGCATATTGGGCCATGAGGGTAGAGGAGCTCAGTGAGGCATGGGCATGCAGGTCACAGTGAACCTAGAGCAGGCCTCAGAGGAATGAATCACAAGCAGCTGTGGTGGTTTCCAGACTCCTCCATCCATGAACACTGAAGACAACTGAGAAGATCAGTGGGAAAAGTCTGTTTTTGTGGTGAGAGAGGAACTAAGTCAGAGCCAGTTCCAGAGCGCAGAGCCCAGAGCCCAGAGTGCAGAGAGGGAGTTCTGGGGCGGTGGCTGCGTCCTGAGCTTCCAGCCCACAGACTGAGGGGGAATCCAGTGGCTGATCAGAGGGGGACTGCAGGGATGTCTTTGCTGGTGCTGAAGCAAGAATCTCTTGTTTGACCATGCTTGTATCTGGGTCACAGTTCTGGGTGGCGGTCCTGGGGTGAGGAGGAGTGCTGGCACGGTGGAGATTGTAGTGGCAGTGAAAAGGAAACCCTCCTCACAGTTCCAAGAGAGAAAAGACTGTTTGTGGCCAGTCACTCAAAGACCAAAGCATAGACCAGGAAAAGAGTAAACACCTCAACCTGGAATAATAATATCACCTTCGAAAACCTGAAAATTTACAGGTCCCTGGAGGTATCTCTGAAAACAGCTATACAAACCCCCAAAGCTTGGGACAGTACATTCTCCACATTGGAAGCAGATTGTTACCTGAACAAAGAGTTTAAAACTCATGTAGTTGGCTGGGATCATGAGCAAACCTTGCAAAAAGAGTCAGACTATATTATCTTACTTTGGTGACAAAGAAGATCAAAACATACAACCAGAAGAAGACAGCAAAGTCAAAGCTCCCACATCCAAAGCCTCCAAGAAAAAGATGAATCTGTTCCAGGCCTTGGAAGAGCTCAAAAGGGATTTTGAGAAGCAAGTAAGGGAAGTAGAGGAAAAACTGGGAAGAGAAATGAAAGTGATGCAAGAAAATCATGAAAAACAAGTCAACAGCTTGCTAAAGGAGACCCAAAAAATACTGAAGAAAATAACACCTTAAAAAATAGCCTAACCCAAATGGCAAAAGAGGTCCAAAAAGCCAATGAGGAGAAGAATGCCCTAAAAAGCAAAATTGGCCAAATGGAAAAGGAAGTCCAAAAGCTTACTGAAGAAAATACTTCCTTAAAAATTAGAATAGAGCAATTGGAAGACAGTGACTTTATGAGAAATCATGACACGGTAGAATAAATCCAAAAGAATGAAAAATTAGAAAACAATGTGAAATATCTCATTGGAAAAACAACTGACCTGGAAAATAGATCCAGGAGAGAGAATTTAAAAATTATTGGACTATCTGAAAGCCATGATCAAAAAAAGAGCCAGACATCATCTTTCAAGAAATTATCAAGGAAAACTGCCCTGATATTTTAGAACCAGAGGGCAAAATAGAAATTGAAAGAATCCACCGATCTCCCCCTGAAAGAGATCCCCAAAGGAAAACTCCTAGGAATATTGCAGCCAAATTCCAGAGTTCCCAGGTCAAGGAGAAAAATTGCAAGCAGCCAGAAAGAAACAATTCAAGTATGGTGGAAACACAATCAGGATAACACAAGATTTAGCAGCTTTTACATTAAGGGACTGCAGGGTACGGAATACAATATTCCGGAGGGCAAAGGAGATAGGGTTACAACCAAGAATCACCTACCCAGCAAAACTGAGTAGAATCCTTCTGGGGAGAAAATGGTCATTCAGTGAAATAGAGGACTTTCAAGAATTCTTGATGAAAAAACCAGAGCTGAATAGAAAATTCGACTTTCAGATACAAGACTCAAGTAGAACATGAAGAGGTAAACAGGAAAGAGAAATCATAAGAGACTTATTAAGGCTGAACTGTTTACATTCCTGCATGGAAAGATGACATTTATAACTCATGAGACCTTTGTCATATTAGGGTAGTGGGAGGGGAAAAAAGTATATGTATGTATGTATGTATGTATGTATGTATGTATAGATAGATAGATAGTAGTAGATAGATAGATAGATAGAGGGCACAGGTGAGTTGAAGATGAAGGGGTGATATCTGGAGAATAAAATTAAGGGTTGAGAGAGGATTATACTATGAGAAGGAGAAAGGGAGAGGTAGAATGGGGTACATTATCTCACACAAAACAGACAAGAAAAGGTTCTTACACTGGAGGGGAAACAGAGGAAGGTGAGAGGAAATGAGGGAATCTTATTCTCATAGGATTTGGCTTAAGGAGGGAATAACGTACACATTCAGTTGGATATGGAAATCTGTCTTACCCTACAGGAAAATAGGGGAGGAAGGGGACAAGACAGCAGGGGGATGACAGAGAGAAGGGCAGATTGGGAAAGGGGTGATCAGAAGGAAGTACTTCTGAGGAGGGACAGGGTCAAAAGAAAGAATAGAATAAATGGGGGGGCAAGATAGGATTAAGGGAAATAGAGTTAGTTTTTCACAACATGTGTACTGTGGAAGTGTTTTGCATAACTGCACAGGTATGGCCTGTATTGAGTTGCTTGCCTTTTCAATAAGGGTGGGTGGGATGGGAGGAAGGGAAAAAATTTGGAATCCAAAGTTTTAAAAATACATGTTAAAAAAAAGTTTCCACATGCAGCTGGGAAATAAGAAATACAGGAAATGAGGTACAGAAATCTATCTTGCCCTACAGGAAAACAGAAGGGGAAGGGGATAAGAAAGGGGTTGGGGAGAGATAGAAGGGAGGGCAGACTAGGGGAAGGGGTATTCAGAATGCATGCCATCTTGGATTAGGGGGAGGGGCAAGATGGGGTGAAAATTTGGAATTCAAAATCTTGTGGAAGTAAATGTTGAAAGCTAAAAATAAATAAATTTATATAAAAAATGCTGTGATAAAGATACCATTTCTAACATACATAGATAAATCAGTCAAATTTATAAGAATGAGAGACTTTCCCAGTTGAGAAGTCAAAGGATATGAATAGACAGTTTTCAGAGGAACAAATCCAAGTTATTTATAGCCACGTGAAAAAATGCCCCAAATCACTAATAACTAGAGAAAGATAAATTAAAAGAACTTCAGGATATACCATTCATCATATTGGCAAAGTTGACTAGAAAGAAAAATAACAAATTCTGGGGGCATGGGAGGTATGTTAATGAACTGTTAGTAGAAGTATGAACTAGTCAGCCATTCTGGAAAGCAATTTGCAACTATGTCCCAAAAGCTCTTGAACTGTGCATACTCTTTGATCCTGAGATATAGGTCTATACCTCCTAATAGATCAAAAAAGAGAGAAAGGATCCATATATACACAAATAGTTATATAAACTCTTTTCATAGTGGTAAATAATTAGAAGTTGAGGAGTTCTCCATCAGTTGGGAAATGGCTAAACAAGTATATGAATGTGATGGAATATATTGTACTATAAGAAATGATGAAGGAGATGTTTTCAGAAAAAAAATGTGAAAATTTATATGAATTGACACAAAGTAAAGTGAGCAGAAATAGAAGACTAATTTATATAACAAAAATATCAGAAAGAGAAATAATTTTTAAAGACTTAGAAACTCTGATGGCTAACCATAATTCCAAAGTACTCCTGATGAATATGCCATCCACTTTCAGAGACAGAGAACTGATATAGTACATATTGAAACATTTTTCCTTCCTTCCTTCCCTCCTTCCTTCCTTCCTTCCTTTCTTTCTTTCTTTCTTTCTTTCTTTCTTTCTTTCTTTCTTTCTTTCTTTCTTTCTTTCTCTTATTTTGACATGGTTAATGCAGGAATTTATTTTGCTTGACTGTGTATACACACATATATACACATATATGTATATATATGTTACATGTATATATATATATATATATATATATATATATATATACATACACATACATATACATATACACACATAACAGGTTTTATCTATCTTGCCTTCACCATGGGTGGGTGAAGGATAAGTGGGAGGGAGAGAAAATTTGTAACTGAAAGTAATATAAAATAAAATACAACAAATTTTTTAGAAAGTATCAACTTTCAGTAGAATTAAAATCTTTTATGAATAATGTACCGATAAGAGTTCTAAAATGATGCTACAAAAAGAATTCCTGGAAGGTGAAGATGTCATTTGATGATTTGTTCAGGAGGCAGTGGAATGGACTAGAAAGAATCCTGGCTCTGGATCCAAAAGATCTAGGTTCTACTCCCAGCTCTTCAACTGGACTGTATGACCTTGGTGAAATCATATCCCTTCCTCTAAGCTTTAGTTTCTTTAGTTGTGAAAATAGGATAATAATGTCTGCACTAGTCTTTCAGGGTGCTCAAGGATCAAAAGAAAAAATGTTCATAAATTATGCATTTTAATTCAATTGCGCCATTATTTCCAAGTGACCATGGGTCACTGTTCTCTTGATGTATGTTTGCATTCTAAGTAAGACAATATTAGAGCACAATGACACCAAAAAGTCAGCTGTAACCATACAAAACATAGAAATTAAAAGGATTTGCATTGAGCAGAGGCTTCTGGTAGGTGTGGTTGATGCCAAATCCACATATCTATGATTGACATACATAGAGAGGGATGGAGAATGAGGTAGTTTGTTACCTTTTAATTTGAAAGGACTTTTAAGAATAAGGTGGAGTTCTAAAAAAGTTTATTCATAGCCTTTACTTTTATATCACCTGCTTTTCCATTAGATTCCTGCCCTTTGTCCTAGCCAGAGAGTTATTCCCTGTACCTATTGATCTGAGATAAATATTGGGGCTGAGAGAGAAAAAAGCCTAATCCTTCTTCCATATAACAGCCATTAAATACTTGAAGGCAGCAATCTTGTCCCCCATAAATACCCAGGCTAAACATGCCTACTACCACATCACATTATCTAAACTCATCTGGGCCCTTACTGTTGCATGGTAATCCTTTTATTCCTCTATCATACTCTGGCTGAAGTATATATACAGCAGCTGTGCAGACCTTGTCCTCTTTCCTTAAGCTGCCAATTCTCCCCTAAACTCCTCTTAGGAAATGATGTTTTCTCCTACTTTATTTTGAAAATCAAAGGTATATGCTCTATTCTTTCTCATGTCATCTACTCCATACCTCAAAACCCATTCTTTCTTACTTTTCTGCAGTCTTTGAGAAGGCGTCCTTTGTCATCTCTAAAGGTAAATCCTCTACCTGTATCCTTCATTCTGTCTCTTTCTGATTCCTCCTGAAATCTTCAATCATTCTCTGTATATATGTGTCTGTGTCTTTGTGTCTCTGTCTCTGTGTCTGTCTCTCTTTGTTTCTGTGTGTGTCTGTGTCTCTATTTCACTGTTTCTTTGTGTCTCTCTGTGTCTCTGTCTCTATCTCTCTCTCTCTCTTTCTGTGTGTCTTTGTCTCTGAGTGTGTGTCTGTGTCTCTATTTCACTGTCTCTTTGTGTCTCTCGGTGCCTCTGTCTCTCTATTTCTATCTCTCTCTGTGTCTTTGTCTCTGTCTCTGTCTCTCTCTATTTCTCTGTCTCTTTCTCTCTCCTTGTCTCCCTCCCTCTCTCCTCCTCCCCCAATTTCTTCCTCTGTAGATAAGCTAGGTGAACTATACAGCTTATATTCTCTTTCTCTCATTCTATTTTCTAAATGAACTCCTTCAGTTATTATACAACACTAATAGTTTCAGTTTTTGCTCCCCTAACATCATGGTCCCAGACACCTATATACCATTCTCACTGTCAAATCAAGTTTTTTTCTTCTTTTAATGCTTTTAATTATTTTATTGAAGAAAATCTCTGATTATCTTCAATAATATAAAGCAGTTGTAGGATAATATATATATCTAATATAATACAATGTGACAGGTGAAACTGTCCATTAGACTAAGACTTTTGTTAAAAAAAAAATACTTTAAGTACATTGAAATAAAGTTAAATGTCTTTGACCAGAGTTTACAGTAGTCCTAAAAAGATTTTTAAAATAGTCCTACCTCTTGCAAACTATTTTCTTCTTTCTTACCAGTACCTTGTCTTTGAGTACAAGTGAATATAGTGAGATTTGAGGAGATGTGATGATGCCTGAAATATGGTTTCTATTCTTCTGACAATGAATGTTATCTGTACCCATGACTCCCTCTATACATGGGCTTCTCCCTACTATTACATGCTTTGTTTTCAACATGGTTCCCTTGCACCTATAGCTTTTCTCTTCCTTTACTATTGCTTTAATACATTGTTTAAAAACCTTTGACTATATAAGGAACATACAAATGTCAGTTCTCTTTTTAAAAAGCTAGAATACCTATGGTAAAATTTGGAAAACACTAGCTTTTAATGAAATAACCCACCACTACCACCCCAAGATTACTAGACCAATAGATCAAGGAAATGCTAAAAACATGTTTTACTTAGATTTTCAAAAAGCATTTGACAAAGTCTCTTATGCTATTCTTGTGTGAAAAAGGGAAGGTCATGATAGATGATGATGCAATCTTGTGGATTCAGAACTATTTGAATGGCTAGGCCCAAAATATGATCATTAATGGTTCGATGTCAATTTGGAACGATATTCTGTGTATATATATCTCAAGGTGTGGGAAGTCCATAATATTAAGCTAGAGAGATAGAGCACTTATTAAGTGCTTACTGTGTACCAGGCACTGTGCTAAGTTCTGAGGATACCAAAATAAGCAAACAAGATAGTCTCTGTCCTCAAGGAGCTTACATTTGAAAGGAAGAAGATAACACACAAAGGAGAAACAGAAGTTGGAAAACTGGAGAAAACTGGAAGACAAAGAGCAGTGAACATGGACTGGTTACCTCTTGAAATGGTGGTCTGGGCTAGGGACTCAACAACCAAGAGAGTAGAACTCCAGATAGAGGCATCTACAAGGTGAGAAAACTAATGGAGAAGAAAAAGAAAAATTACTTTTCTTTTTAAAAACACAGTAGTGTTGTCTCAAGAATACAACTTTCTAAATGGTTTGTTTTAAGCATACTGATTGTTCTTGAAAAATTCTTAGAAATTAGCCATATGTCTTACAAATAGAAAAATTTATGTACATGAATTTGATAACCAAAGAATTAATTAATTCAATAAATAAGTTAGATTGTCTTAGAATTGAAGGATATTTCTAATGGGAGAAAGGTTGGGAAGAGAGAAGAAAAAGTCTTCCTGTATTCATTAGTAACCTGCAAAATGTGTATTCTGATTTTGCAGGAGTTCAAATTGACATAAATACCTGTTTTCTGGGTTAATTAAGTGTTGATCTCTAAGTCACTGAAACAGCCCCCACTTCTTCAGGGAGCAATAAGAAGCCTCCCACAGTCCTCAACTTTCTTTGCTCTCGATAGTGGCTTTGAAAAGACAATGTCTGAACTCCTTTAAATTCATTATTCACTCCCACTGGTTTCAGTGCAGGGAGGGGAATATTTCTGAAAGGGAAAAAATGAAATGCACTCCCTATCCTTGGAGCCAAACAGTCAATGGTGTGTTAAGAGTTTTGTGTTCAGAATCTGGGAGTGTTGCCGACAAATGAATCCCACCAAGAGCCACTGGGCAAAACATTATTACAGGCTTTGCAGGAAGAATGAGAATTACAAAGACAGGATGGTGAAATATTGACAGAAATGAAATTGAGTTCTCTCCTCCCAACTGCAAGGAAATAGAACTCTTCTCTAAAATTTAAATAACTTCCATTCCACCTTTACACAGAAGTACTCAAAAATTTATTTCTGTATTCAGTGTGGCTTCCACATCAAGGGGGAGAGAACAAGGTAGAGTGAGTGCTTGGAGTCAGGATAAATCGGAGGTCAAATCTGACTCTGACATGAGTTCTGTGTCCATGGGCAAGTCACTGAACCTCTGAGAGTCTCAGTTTTCTTAGCCATAAAATGAGGAACCTCTAGAACCAGACTTATGCTGCTGTGGAAAGGGTTACATGGATAATATGGTAAAACTTAAAGGTTTTGCAAACCTTAACATGCTTTATAAATGTTAGCTACAGGGGCTGGTTCTCCAACATTTATGAGAAGCTGAGGCAATTATTGGGAAGATTTTGGAGAGAAGGACAATACCCTTTATTGAGCATTGAGGACAATTGAGTATTGTCCACATAATTTCAGGATTCTGCCTAAAAAGCCAGGAAATCAACACGTCTTTCCCATTCACTTTGCCAGGAGGGACCCGGCCAGATTGGCCCAGATTTCATTGCGGATTAAAATAAACCAAATAAATGCACATAGACAGTTGATTGGGAAAGATGGAAAGTGTCTGTTCTGAAACTGATGTAAAGTGCTATCCAATAATGAAAATACCAGAGCTGTTAACTCTGCTAAAATAATGCAACAAATGTATTCTCAATATACAGTTCAGTTTAACAAATTTTTATAAAATACATAAATGTACAAGGTACTTTCTTAGGTACTGGGGATACAGATACGAAAAACAATACAGCCTCAGCCCTCAAGGCTTCTAGTCTATTGGAAGCACTCAACATGTGTACAGAACAATAAATAAATAAATAAATATATATATATATATATATATATATATATATATATATATATATAGTAACGCAAAGTAATTTTGAGGTAAAGAACATTAACAACTCCAAGAAAAGTCAGGAACAGCCTTTGAGAAGAAGTCATACTTGAGATATGCTTTGAAGGAACCTAGGGATTCCATGAGACAGAAATGAAGAGGGAGTTTATTCCAGATATTGGGGAAAGGAACTGGATGGGAGAAGGGAAGTTAACTGCAAAATCCCAGAGGCAAGAAATAGAATGCTGTATAGAGGGAGCAACCAGCAGATAATTTGACAGAGGCAGAGTGCATGAAAGGGAATAAAATGAAATAAGACTGGAAAAATAGGTAGAAGCTGGATGGTGGAGGTTTTTAAGTGTCTGACTGAAGGTATCATATTTTATCCTAGTCGGTAGGTGGCTATTGAAGGGGTTTTTTTTTAAGTTGGAGAGTGATGTAATAATACCTATGTTTTAGGGCTACTAATTTGGAAGCTATATGGAAGATGGCCTGGAGAAGGAGATGAAATTTGAAGCAAATAAGAGAGAATTACAATGATCCAGACAGAAAGCTTTCATCAGGGCTTGAATTAAGGTAGAAGTTTTGTGAGAGGACAGATGAGACTAGATACAAGAGATGCTGCAGAATAGAAACAATGACATTTGACAACCACAATGACACCAAGGTTCCAAGCCTGAGTTACTGGAGGGAAATAGTACCTGCAAACCAAATTTGAAAGTTGGGAGGAGGCATGGGTTCTGAAATATAGCAGCCCAGCACTGTTCTAGGCTGCCTGCAAAGGAAAAAAAAAAAAATATATATATATATATATATATTATATATATAATATATATATATTATATATAATAATATATATATATTATATATATATTATATATATATAATAAAAATATTATATAAACATAAGTATGTATGTATACACATATGTGTATATGTTTGTATGTGTGTGTGCATATATGTATATGTATATATGTTCTTTAATCCTTTTCCTCAAGGATGGGGAAATGTATTGAATTCTGTTTGAGCCAAGAGTTTTTAAAGTGCTAACAGAATATTCAGCTGGAAAGAAGAAAAAGGAGAAATGGAGAAGAAAGGAGGAAGGTAAAAGGTGGACTCGTTTGCAGCAAGGACACTTACATCAGTCATCCTGGAGCAGCATTTCTATCACATTGTCCTTGGCTAACTCCGTTAGGAGCTGCAGCCTTTCACAGCATTTTTCCAGCTGGTTAATCATGAACTTCTCAGTGCAATCAAGGCAACTTCACACACTTCTCAGCCATTCAGTGTCCTCTGCTATATGCTCTCACTGGAGAGGGACCCAAGCCCATCTCCAGAAGAAAATTTTCCATCCAATTTTCAAATCATAAGTGATTTTCCATTATTTTATTACCTTGTTTTAAAAGCTATTTTGGGGTCTTCTATGAAAAAGATTTGGGGAAGGATATGACTGCATATTTGCAGCTTTGAGAAAGACAGAGACAGAGACAGGGAGAGACAGAGACAGACAGAAATGGAGAAAAAGACACACAAAGAGATTATTTGAATTGTGTAGAGTCATTAAAAGCAGTAAATCAATTTTATACCATGACTCTGTGACTGACTCTTTCTATAAGAATAAAGCAGAGGAATCAAGTTATCATATAAAATAGATTTGTCACATTAGCTTAGGTTACGTTAGTAAGGTGGTATTATGAGGCTGTAAAGCTTGCTTAGTTGGCTACGGAGCTATTCTGTGGATTTGGAATTCTCTGAATTAAGCTTGGAATTCTGCCCCTTTGGTATGTGCAGAGAGCAAGATCTCTCCACATTAAAAGAACAAAAGTGGGGAGGGAATATGCAATAGGGCAGACTTAGGACAATGAAACTCAGAGGTAAAAGGGACCTAGAGATTACCTTGCCCTGATATTGAAGATGGAAGAATTGAAGTCTAAGGAGAATAAGAAAGGTACTGGAGATCAAATCAGTTCGATTTAGTCCAATTCAACAAACATGATTAAGGACCTGCTAGATGCCAGCCTCTGTTTTAGGCTGGATACAAAGAAAAAAAATAATCCTTACTCTCCAGGGGCTTACATTCTACCAGGACCATCCAAGTAACAGATCAGCAACAGAGATAAGATTCAAACCAAGGTCCTTAACAGTCCGTCTGTTGGGTAGAAGATGACTCAAAGGAGGAAGAATTTGACTCAGAAGAAGTTGTTGTAAGGGATAAAGACCTTACACCTTAAAAAAATAAAAATAAAAACAATGCGCCTGCATTATTTGTCTGTTTTCTTAAGTACACTACTTTAGGAAGGGCCTCAGGGATACAGATGACAATTCTCCTTCCTCCTTTCTAATAAGTAAATTGGGATCTTTAAGTAATGGATAGCAGGATATTTAACTCTAATAGACAAATTGGGTCAACAAAGGGAGGTTAATATTTAATTAGGATTTATAAGCACATGGAGTTGGGGGCAAATTTCTAGCCCTGCTAAAATATCCAAATCCATCAACAAAATTATTTCTATAAATGGAGGTTTATTACTTATTCAAATTAACCCTAAAGGCACAAGCATACATGTGTTCCTTAAAAGAGGATGGAACAGCCACCAAAGAAGGGCAGGAAAGAAAAATGGGAAAAGGTTGCTGTCAGTTGCTATCAGTTACTGTTCTTTCCACCAGGAAGGAAAGAACAGAACTTTTCTAATTTTTTTCCTTGTTGTTTTATTTTGCTTTTTGGTTTTCTTTTTCCTGCCAAGAAGGGTAAAAAGCAAAGGAAAATCTTAAAGAATGAGTTTCTATATGTCCTTCCCACTACTTTTGGTCTGGTCAGATCACATTTGATTATCTTGCTAAGAAAACCTTGGCATTGGAGGAAGAAGACCTGGGTTCAAAACCTACCTCTGAAATTTACCACCTCGGTGACCTTGGACAAGTCACTTGGCTTCTCTGGGAATCGGTTTCCTGATATCTAAAATGAAGGGGTTAGATTAGATGACTTCAAATTTCCCTTTTCGCTCTAAATCTTTGATCCCATGACCCTGGACTGTGCAGGCCTTAAAAATCACCTCCCGCCCCAGCAGGAATCATATGAGGTAGGAACTTTATTTTTCTTGTTCATTTTATTATTTAAAATTTTAAGCTCTTTTTTTTTGGTAGCACTCTCACTTCCCAGTGATTCCCACTTTTCCTGACCAATAGGACCCACACTTATAACAAATTAATACAGTTAAACAAAATGAATCAATATATGCACTAGACCCAACTCATTTGACACCTGTAGTTCGCCACCTCTCAACTGAGAGGTAGGGGGCTTGCTTTATTTTGAATTTTTTCTTCTCATTTCCTGCAGCTTCATGTCTACTATTATGACTTCTTTCCTGGTCTGCACCAACATTTCTGAACACCATTTAGGCTTCCTACCTTTTATTCTCAGTATTATCTTAGGTAACCAGTGTTGGCTTCTTTCTTTAATCCATAAATTATTTGACCATGGACCATTGATGGTAACTACTTTGCACAAGAAAGTCTTTCACTCATCCTAAAGTGTTATAGAAATGTGAGCTTCTGTCATTATTATCATCATTTAAATTTCCAAAGAGATACTCAGGACTTGGCCCCTGCTGAAGATTACACCAACATAAGTGGTCACTGCAGCCTTCTTCTCCCATAAGAAGTAGCTGGGGACACAGCGGTTTAGGCATTGAGACTGGAATCAAGAAGATCGGAGTTCAAAAGACCCTTAGAAGTCATGTGACCCCTGCACAAGTCAACTGCTGTTTGCCCCAGTTCCCTCATCAATAAAGTGGGGGTAATATTAGTACCCAAATTGTAGGGTTATTACGAGGATCAGACGAGATAATGTTTGTAAAAGCACTTAGCACGGTACTTGATACATACTATGCACTATATAAATGCTTATTCCCTACTTACGCATGGTCTTAAACATTGAGGAGAGTTAGAAAGTTACCAGACAAAAGATCAGCCTTATACATAGCTAAAATTGGACAAAGGCTTGAGGGGCAATGATTACTTTAAGAGGCAATTTTTAAAAAAGAGAGAGATTCTTGGGATGATATAAACTTATGGAAATCATTGTGTATCATAACTTCAATGGTTTCATTATATTGAAGACTAAATAGTAGATGATAGATATTTAGGTAGATAGATAGATAGATAGATAGATAGACAGACAGACTATTCCTGTGATCACTTTGTTATAGAAAGCTCTCAGATTAGGAAACTCCCTTTACTAATAGAGATTAGTACCTGCCCTGCAATTTATAGCCTTATAGAAGGCTGAAAATTTTTGGTCTTAAAATTTCTTCACATTCTCAAAAATCATAGAAATCGGGACAGGTAGGTGGCACAGTGGATAGAGTACCAGCTGTGAAGTCAGGAGGACCTGAGTTCAAATCTGGCCTCAGACCAAACACTTCATACTTACTAGCTGTGTGACTCTGGGCAAGTCACTTAACCCCAATTGCCTAAAAAACAAAAAAACCCATAGAAATCCTGAAGGGCTTTTGTTTATGTTAGTGATGTCTATGGATATTTACCATTTTAAAAATTAAAACATTTTAGTATTATTGTGAAAATAATTTTGACCTTGCAGACCTCCTGAAAGAGCACACCAACCACTTCTTTTTGAGATCTCCTGTGAGAGTTTTCTGGGGGTATTGAGAGATTAAGTGACTTGTCCATTGTCACATAGCCAGTATGCATTTGTCAGAGGCAGTACCTGAACCCTGACACTGACGTTGTTTCTCTATCCATAATGCTGTGCTACAAGAGAGAGACAGAATACCTTACTGGAAATTCTACTATAAATTTGGCTCTCCTTCCCAGGATGCCACTTCTATGTGACACATTTACTTGCTGCTCTCTCTTTTGTCTCCTCGTGTCTTCTTTGAAAAGGTCTGAACGAGGGGCAACTAGGTGGCACAGTGGATAGAGCACCAGCCCTGGATTCAGGAGGACCTGAGTTCAAATCTGGCCTGAGACGCATAACACTTACTAGCTGTGTGACCCTGGGCAAGTCACCAACCCCATTGCCTAGCAAAAAAGAAAAAAAGAAAAGAAAAGGAAAGGAAAGGTCTGAACGACATACATTTCAGTATCCCTAAGTGCTGGATTATGACAGTGAATTGAAGTAAATATGCTTTTATTATCTGAGTATGTAATTCTTTCCCATAGACAGGGATGTTTCATTGTTGCCCTAGTGTCTGCTGATAAAAGAAGTTTGGGCATCTACAGTAGAAAATAGATTGCTTGTCTTTGTGAAACCTGAGGTGTCCAAAATTCTGACCATTAGAATAAGAGGGTAACGGTACACTCGTAAGCAAAGCAGAAATGCATAGAGAACTTTGTGGTAGCCAAAGTATGCAATCTCATTGGAGCCTCACAACAATTCTGTAAGGCAGATTCTACCAGTATCGTTATTATAATTATCACTATACCCATTATTACAGATGGATCATGTGAGGCTCAGAAAGATCAAGCAACTTGACCGTGGTCACAGAGGTCCCTGACCAATCACCACTTAATGGTTATCTTTTGAGCTCTTCTGGCTCGAGTGAATGCAAATTATAACTGTTTCTCTTTTGGCCAGGGAAGACCCACAGAGTCTTCCCCTCTCAGCTTGCTTGTTTGTTTGTTTGTTTGTTTGTTTTTATTAAAGGGCCCATCCCTTGACCCACTCCTTAAAGAGGCCTATTCACTGAATGGGCATTGCCTCACTCAAAGTGAGAACCTGGAAAGACCTTAGCTTAAAAGGACCAAGGTCTCCCATTGCATCCTGGACCATCTCCAGTCATCCTGATCCATATCTGGCCACTGGACCCAGATGGATCTGGAGGAGAAAGTGAGGCTGGTGACTTTTCACAGCCCTCCCTCACTCAAATCAATGTCAATTGCAAGTCATGTCATCACTTCCCTGATGTCACGGTCCTCTTTGAGAACGTGGGACAAAGCACAAAGGTCAGGGTTAGGATTTGAACCTGTCTCTTCCTGACATCAAGATCTGCATGTTTTCTCCTATAATACCACAATATCCCTCCAAGATCCAAATTTGTTAGTGACTAATCTTTGGGATCAAGTAGAAATTTGAACCAGAAAAGAGTAGACATGACATTACCCAACATTTTCTGGCTTCCCAACTTTTTTTTTTTTAATAATGTAGATATTGCAAGGGTCTGTGATTCCTCTCAGCTTCTCTTGTTGTTGTTTTAATTAAATGGTGCCAAGAAACCAGGGTGCCTTAGAAATAATACTATTCAATTAAGTCCTTTCAAAATGTGAATGAATTTTTTTCAAGTAAATCAACCTGTATTTTGAGCATCATTGAACAGGTTACAGTAAATCAAATTTTCAAAGAAATAATTCTATCTCATTCTATCATAATTCTATCTCATTTATGAATGTGTTTGGCCTCCTGTTTCCCTCCGTGAGGAGATAAAATTGAGGCAGTAGGTTAAGATGAAGAGCCCTGTGCTGGGAAAAACGAAACTTGAGTTTGTTGCATGACCAAAGTCATATCTAGAATTAAATTTTAAAATTACTAAGAAAACACTGTGACTTTAAGAATTGAGACTCTAGTAGGGAGGAGACAAAGTCTGCTTCCCTGATGTTTCTAAAATTTTCTTAAGGATTAGACCTCAAAAACACCTGAATTCTAGTCCTAGAGGAAGCCAGGTTGTACGGTGGTTAGAGTTCCAGACCTGGAGTCAGGAAGATGTTATTTTAAATCTGGCCTGAGACACTTACAAGCTATGTCCCCCAGGACAAGTTACTTAACTTCTATATGCCTCAGTTTACCCCACTGTAAAATGGAGATAATAAAAGTGCCTGTCTCGCAGGGTTGGTATTAGGATCAAATGAGATAATATATGTAACGTGTTTAGCACTAATGTCTGACTCATAGTAGGTGCTTTCTAGACTCTTATTTCTTTCCTTATTTCCTTCTAGTCCTAATTCATTCATCATTTGTGTTGCTTTGGACAAGTCACTCAATCTCTCTGGACCTCACTTTTATCATCTATAAAGGGAAACTGTTGGACTAGATGATCTCTAAGGTCCCTTCCAGTTCTGATTCCCTTTCATTTGAATGTGTCACCTTAAAGAGGAACAGATTCTACATAAGTATAACGCTTTCAACTAGCCTGGTACGAAAACAATAGCTTTCCATGAAAAGCAGATTCTTGGCTTTGAAAGCTTTACTGAAAATTTGGAGACTCTTTTTTATCTAAATGGTTTCCTGGAAGCTCATTTAATTCTCAAATTGTGTAATCACATCATGAAAAAGTTTGAGGTTCTTGTAATGTGTTCTCTATAAAAGAAATTGGTTTTGACTAGAAGGAATATCTCTGTTACCAATGATAATATATTTAGGAGTGAGTACACTGGAATTAAAGTTTCTTCCTTAAATTTCCTTCTCTTAAAAACCTAAGTAAATTAAAACATTTTAGATTTTTCTAGCAATTTATACAATACTTTCACAAATACCTAAAGGCAGGAAGAATAAATGTTTTTGTTTCCATTTTGTAGATGAGTAAATTGAGTGATGAAGTGATTTGCCTAAAGCCAGACAGTAAATCATAGATCTGGGACCAAAACTTAATTTTCCTGACTCCTAATCCAGTGCTAAAGTGGGAAACAAACAAACAGACAAACTCTGGTGCTAGTCAGAGGATTACGGTTAAAATCTGCTTCTGATGCTTGCCACCTGTGTGATCTTTAGCAAGACACTAAATCTATGCGGACATTGGTTTCCTCATCTGGAAAATGAGGCAATTGGGCTAGACGGCCTCTAAGGGACTGTCCAGCTATAGATTTATGTTACTATGACCTAGGATTACCCAGAAACAAGTACTTAAACTAGTGGAGCATAAGGTACTCAGCCATAGTTACACATGTGCTCTTTTTTATGAAAAAGCTAAAAATACACATTTCCATTCATCAAAGACATTCAATTGGTGCTTACAGGTCAACAGAATCCTCTTCAAAGAAGAATAATATCTTGAGCAGGTTGTGCTAGAGACGTAGTCCCTCACTATCTGGCTTTCAGCAAATTCCAGCATGGATTACGGCTCCTAGATTTCTGGTGGCTCTCTCTCCTGATCTCTAAAAACTCACATGGAGATGGTTGTAGCCATCTCCAATTTCCTTTACCTGAAAAGAGGAACATAGACACTGTGAGAAAGAAGCAATAGTAGGACCCTGAACTTGTGGGCCAGTCCTGGTGGGAAGATGAAGGCCCGAGACTTCTCTTCCCACCTAAGGCTAAGTCTTGTTTCCTCATTCAAACACAGACAAGAAGAATGTCAGCTCTGTCTTCCGAAGGAAATCTAAATGAATAACAAGGTCAGATTTTAGGGTTATGTACAGTTATTACTTTCACAGCATCATTGCAATCTGGAAAATCCACACAAAATTTTTTGGCCCTCCCTTTATATTAGAGAAGAAGCCTGATTTTTTTTCTTTTTTTTCTTTTACAGGGTATTTAAGGTACCTTATTATAAAAATTAGGTTAAGTATTTAACCCAAATCTATGTCATCTGCTGGCCTTCAGGTGTCACCTGTGGCTTCTGCAAAACGTCACAAAAATTCCCATTTAATTTCTTATGCAGACCCATAATATATCGAAACTGCTATGGGGAAAGTCGTGATGTAGAAGTTGGTATGTCCTTGCTTTCTCAATGAGGAAGTGGGGAGGGAGGGAAGGAGAGAATTTGGAACTCAAAATATTCAAAAAGAAATGTTAAAAATTGTTTTACACTTAACTGAAGAAAATATTAAATAATTTAAAAATTTAGGGTTATGATTATAGAATTAGGAGGTCATGTATAAAACTAAACTGTGACTTGATAGGGCCCAGTGAAGTTGTTTAACCTCCCTTGCTCAGAACCACAGGGCTCTAGCATAGATTAGTCTGCAAACTACATAAATTTTCAGGGCCATTCCTCCATAATTACCCTGATTTTAAGCAATAACATACTTGCAGACAAAGGAAAAAAAAACTTGTTAATAAAAAAAGAGAATCAAGCTTACAAGCTACCAGCCTTGAGGGAATAGAAGAACAATGGGGTATTATTTCAGCTCTACCTAAACAGAAGGAAAGAGAAGAAAGAGAGAAGACAAAGAAAATGCCACACTACTTGGCTTCACAGCCAGGAAGAGATGGAGGGAAGTGAAGAATGCAAAAAAGTGACCAGGTCAGAGCAATGTACATTCAGAAAAACAGTAAACGCTGTCCAGGAAGATCACTCTTTCAGTTGATCAGTAAGCCTGTCAAGGCTTCAACAGGTACCAAACAGAAGGGATTAATAAGTGCTTAATAAAGATTTGTTAACTAAGTGACTGACTAATTATTATATTCAGTATATGGTAAGGGCACTGTTCATTTGAAATCAGTGCCAGCCACTGGCCCATATATCAATCTCTCTGCAGCCTCTGATTCCCAAGATGTTCTTTGATTGGCATGGAATTTAAGTTGAGCAGTGAACTAAGTGAAGAAGGCAAAGAATTACGCTTACCTTTCTGGTACACATCCCTGCTTTTATGGTAGATAGATAGATAGATAGATAGATAGATAGATAGATAGATAGATATGTATTGTCTGTATATTTATGTATATATACATATATGCGTATGTGTGTTATATGTTTCTATGCATATATATGTGTGTATACATGTATATATTCATATACACACACAGACATATATATATATATATATAAAATCTTCCAGTAACTGGGGGAAAAAAAAAAGAAGCAGGCTTTTACACTGTATCTGACCAGTGAAAACCTTATTTCTCCTTATATAAATCTAAAGTCTTTATGTCCATTCAGCTGGCACTTAGGACATTTCAAATCATGGAATAATAAAAGTCTAACAGTCATGCTACAGCAGTGTAAACCAGCTGTGGAATTGTCTCTTGCTTCCTTACGTGTCACTATGTATTTGATCAAAGATGAAAGTATCTCCTTTTGAAATAAAAGTACATTAAGCCATCTGTTTTCAGGGACATATAAAAACAGCAGTCTTTCAGAGATCAAGGAGAAAGTAGGTTTGGAAAGCTTATCAGTTAACATAACCGGAAAAGAGGTTTTCATCTGTAGGAGGTGAAATATCTTGGTTTTGGCAGGAAATATCATGTATAAAGTGAGTTTTGCTGTGCCTATACAAATGTGAATCCACTGCCGTTTGTGGGCATAATAAAAAGATCTATTTTTGGAATAACTATATGTTAGAAATCAAATTAAACTGCTGTCTGGATTTCTCTGTAATTGTTTTCCTAACTTTAATATTTATGGACTTCAGGATAACCTTGTTATTATTATATCATGAAGCTATGCAGTGGTCTTTAGACAATTATTCCAAGTAATAAGAAGAAGAAAAATAAGGATCTATACATGATGTTTAAATGTATAGAAAGTAACTAATTTTTTTTAGCTGCACGAATTGGAAGATTCTCCAAGGCTTCCATTCTTCAGCCCTGTTCAGGAAAAGGAGAAAGAACATTGCTATGTTATGTATTTTACTATCCTAACTCAAAATGATCTTACTCAGACCTACATGTCTAAAGGAGAGCATATCATAAAACAACAGCTTGATCAGTGATTCAGAAATGAACAGCTCTGATAACATAATCCTCATTCTTATGAAATGTTGGAGGGTAAAAGAAGGGCAATCACACTCATGGAGTACCTTCTTGTCAAAGCCTTTCTTCTACAGTTTCCCTGAGGCAAACAAGAAGCTTCTTGGAACCTCAATAGCACAGGGAAGGAAGGGCAAACACAGCTTCTGTTACATCTGTGGCCCAAAATTAAATAAGACCGAATTTATATGCTACCACTAACTTGACTACTTTTTTGACTTTTTTTGTTGTTGATTGCAACCACTGAGGCATTTATGGAATTCACAGTGAAGAGGTACTGGGGAAGGGAGAGGGAAAGGATTCAGAAATAATGATTGGTGGTATTTAAGTTCATATATGACTTTAAGAGATTTTTAATCTCAAAATGCTAAATGACTTGGATGACATTGATATGGAACCTGCTTTGAGTTGTAGGACTCATATTTACAAAAGATGTAATCAATAGACATCTAGGTCTACGTAAGATTGTGGGATCCAAACTATTCTAGTTATAATAAGCTGCCATTTCAAGGTTCTCATTACTCATAAATGTATGTATCTGGTCTTAATTTCTCCTCTGAACTTCAGTCCTACATTACCAATTGACTTTTGGACATTTCAGCCTGAATGTCCCAGAAACATATGTAAACATTTATTTACTTATTGTTTCTCTCATTAGAATGTAAGTTCTTTTTTTGTTGTGTTTTGTTTTGTTTTGTTTTTTGGTGAGGCAATAAGGGTTAAGTGACTTGCCCAGGGTCACAAAGCCAGTAAATGTCAAGAGTCCAAGGTCAGATTTGAACTCAGGTCCTCCTGACTCCAGACCTGAGCTCTATCCACTATGCCACCTAGCTGACCCCCCGAATGTAAGTTCTTTGAAAGTGGGGACCTTCCCCTCTAACCCACCACTCCTCCAAAATTGCCTAGATCTGATGAAGGTATCAACATTCTTCCAATCTCCCAAGTTTATAATCTCAGTGTTATCAACGATTCCTCACTCTTCATCACCCTACATATACAACTGGTTGTTAAATTTTGCCATTTTTACCTCCACAAGATCTCTTATCCAACCCCCCTCCTTTGTTGTTCACTCAATCATTACCTCAGGTCACAGCCTCATCACCTCTCATTTAGTTTATTACAACAACAGGGTCTCCCTGCCTCAAGTCTCCTTTCACTTCAGTCTATCTTCAACACAGCTGGAAAAATTATTTCCTTAAGTATAGTCCTGATAAAGTCATCCTTTTTCTCAATAAACTCCAGTGGCTCCCTATTCCCTCTGGGATAAAAGATTAACCTCAATTTAGCTATTAAAGTTTTTCATAAATGGTCCCACTCTATCTATCCATATTCTTTATACGTTATTCTCCTCCTATGCTCTGCCATTGCTAAAGTGGCCTTATCTCTGCTCTTCACACACAGTTCTCCCTCTCCGACTCCATGTCTTTGAACCAGCAATCCTACATGCCTGAAATGCACTGTCTCCCCACCTTCACCTAATAGAATTCCTCTCCTCCTCAAAAAGTACCCCAAGGAGCACCTTCTATGTGAAGCCTCTCCTGATTTCCCCATCTCTCTTCCTAATTACTTCCTAATTTGGCGTTTATTTCTATTGAATCTGTAGATACTTATATATGTGCTTATCTCCCCTGTGAGAATATAGGCTCTTTCAGTATAGATATTGTTTCATTCTTTGCATTTGTGTACTCAGTGCCTGGCATAAAGCAGAGAATTAATAAATGACTGATTGCTAAAATATAGCTGTCCTGATTTTGGGGACAGTGTATATTTGTGTGTGTGTGTTTTCATAAATTAGGAGGTTCAAAATTTTCTTATGTTGATTGGAGGAATTTAATTCTTATGTTTCCAAGATGCCAGTATAGGTAAAATAAATGCTGAACACATCAACTAATATCCTACAGCAGACAGCCTAATAGCCGAAAGCAAATGCAGAGTGTCTGGCATTTTTCAGAGAGCATTCCATTTATAACCAGCTTTGAAGGAGACCATATGATTAATGAATAAATATTAACATTATAAATGGATATCAATAAATATGATCTGTGAGTGATTCATCATAAAGCAATGAAAATAATGACGGGGCATTTTTCTGGAGCAGACAAATGCGTGAATCAGAAAATAACAAAAAGACAGCAGCCTAGTCATATAAGGACCTATAGCACCAGACACTGGTCCAATGAAATTTCCCCTTGTAGCCTCTTTATTAATTTTCTAGAAGTTCTAGAGGGTAAGTGAAGGTGCAGCATGTCTTAACAGCAAATGTCAGAGTCCTTTAGTCTTTCAGGCCTTGACAAATTGCTTGAGGGCCACTCAACTCAATTCAAGAAATATTTACTAGGTACCTAAGGTTTGCAAAACATTTCCCTGGAGATATGAAGATGGAATTACCTCTGACCTAGTTTCTCAAAGGGTTTAAACTGTAATGGAGGAGGAAAAGCATAGGAATAAACTTGAGTAAAAGGGAGAGTTAAATATTCAACCTAGCTAGTTAGGCAAATTACTATGAGAAATTTGAGAAAGGAGGCCATACTTTCACTTGGGGGTTGGTAGGAATGGTCTCTGGGAGGAGGTGTTATCACTATTGGACCTTGAAGAACTTAAGGAGAAAGTCAGGAAAAGGGACTTGAACTAGGTTTGAGAGCCAAAGTGAGCATAGACAACGTGATGGGAGAGGGGTTGATGAGAACAAGCTTTGAAATTCAGAGTCAGACATTAATATTTTATCCAGGAGGTAATGATAAGTCACTGAAAGTTTTTAGTAAAGAAATAATATAATCTTAAAGGCCATAACAAACAGACCCTAAATGTTATCAATCTAGTGTCAGTAATCATTAAAACCAGATCTGATTGCTTGATTGGTACTAGGTCATTTCAATCAACTATTGCATGGTGGACTTTTCATTCATTCATTCAATCAACAATAATTTATGGAGGGTGGAGCTAAGATGGAAGAGTACAAACAGAGACCCAACCGAACTCTCCCAACATTCCCCTCTAAACAACATTAAGATAATTCCTAGAATCAGCAGAGCCAACAAAAGATCAGAGGGAGATGTTTTTCTAGCCAAAGACAACTTAGGAGGTCAGCAGAAGAGATCTGTGACACCTGGGTGGGGGCTGACCCAGAGTACAGTGATGGCATTATCAGCAGCAGGCCTTGGAGGTGCCTCTGACTACTGCAGCTTCTGGATCTCTGAGGCCAGAGAAAGTAAGATGGCTGAAAAATTAATGAGAAAGAGATTACAGGGGACCATTTGCTTGCAGGGTCACAGTTCCAAGGTGGAAAGGAGCACTAACTCTTGTGGCTAAAGGAGAGCAGGGACCTGGTCATGGTTCCAGGGCCAATAGAAGTCCTAGAGATTGTGCGGCAGGGGAGCAGGGGCCCTTTCTGGGTAAAGATGAGAATAAAAAAGTCTTTAGGAAGGGCGGGGGATTCAAAGCTGACAAAAAGTTTCATAGATGTTATCATTGTTGTCTTTAAGACTGACATACAATTTCCATATTCTGTATTCTGTATATTTGCAAGAATTCCAGTAAGTAGTTTACAAACCACAGATGATCCTGACTCTAAGAATGAATTTCTGACAATGGAGGAAATGAAAAAGAACTAGTAAAGAATGGGAAGAAAAACTAATGGAATTAACTAGAAGAAACTTACTAACTCCATGGCCAACCCCACTGGCAAACAAACAGGAGTGGGGTAGGGGAACAAAATGGCTGCTGAAAAGAGTCAGAGAGATACTTGATGAAATAAGATCATGTTGGCTAAAACCAAGCAGCCTCAGCAGAATGAGAATAAGGACTTTAAACCTGTGCACTAATGGAGATGAAAAGCAGAAAAAACTTGAGTGTTCAAATCAATCTTTTAAATTGCCAAGAAGCCTATAATTCTTTCATAGATCTCTCTGTCTCTATTAGCTAAACACATCACACATCAAACTTCCTGTCCCAGGCTTGAGCATCACTTCCACACCAGGATCCTAATGATATGACAAGCCATCAGTGATAATCATTTACATCCCAGACTCTCTTCATGTCTTTCAGAACAATCAGGCCTGATTCTCATGTATGCTGTTCACTCCACACACATGAGAATTAGACTGTATACCCTATTAAAATGCTGATAGATCTACATTTGATAAATGAGTCTTGCTAGTAAATATTTATAGATTTCATGAATGTCAGAGTTCAGTAATTAGCTTTACCCAGTGGATATTTAATGGAATAAGCTATAGATTGTATTCTATGCTTTATGTTATCAATGAATATATTCTTCCAATAAACCAACCTCATTCCATCATAAATTTTATTTATTATTAGTGGTAGTATTATTATAATAATACTTGCACATCACAAGAATCTGTAATTCCAGCAATGTGGATGCACACTATACCAAACAAATTATGACTCCTCTATTCCTTAGTAGATAATATAAGGCCAACTGGTATGGAAGCAGGGACCTTAAGACTCAATGGGAGATCTTGATGTGAACAGAGAAGGAATGCATCAGATGGACACTAGGAAAGAAAGGAGCCAGGCAGCAGTGACTTATCATATGCCTATGTGGGACTGGATATTGAAGAGCTGCTATGGCCATTAAAAAAAAAAAAAGATATCATGGAAAGCCAACTTTCTGTTACGGTGATGAATTTCATTTATCTTATTCATGCATTGAAAGCAAAAATGTGTTTAACTGTCTCCAAAGAGCAAACCATATGAGGTTTGAGGATAAAAAAATGTAAATTTATTTTATTTGATTGGGTTTTGGATTATAAAAATGTTTTTTTGTGAGGTCCTTTACTGACCAGATTAGTTATGTGGGACCCATCTACTAGTTTGTATGTATGATGTATCCCTGTATTTAGATTGAAGACCCTTTCAAGCAGTGACTCTTTCATTCTTTTAACTTTGAATCTCCAGTTCCCAGCAAAATGTTGAATTCATTACCATAACAGTGTTTCTTTACTTGAATTGAATTTCTCTGATCCAGCCAGAGTAGATCAGCTGATCCAGGAATGCTCCTAGGGCACTGATGGAAAGATGGGCAATCCAAAATCCTCCGGACCCTTTGAGCTTTCAAGATCCTTCTCTGCCCAAAAAGAAGTTGGCCAAAGACAAAGCTAAGGCTTCTCCTTCCCTTTTCCCTAGCAGTTCCTTTTCAGGGGGAGTTAAGTGGAATGCTACACTCATCCCAATTTTTGGAATGATGCCAGTTCTAAGTTGTCTGATTATACATCCAGGACGAGCCCTGGGATGTCACCAGTTTTTACTTTGGCTTATGCAAACATGATTCTTGTGTTATATCACTCTAATTTAAAGGACTTTTCACACTTATTCTAAAGCCTAAGATGGATTTACTTCTGTTAGATATCTCCAACTGTGTGTCTCATAGCCATCTTCAATTCGAAATGTCTAAAATAGAGCTCATTATCTCCATACACACACACAAAAGAAAAACAAAAGAACTGTGTCCATTTCTGTCAAGGGTGCCACCTTCCTTTCATTAGTGTTCATAACTTCAGTATCATCTCTCTCCCTCATCCCCTGCCTTCAATCTGTTGTCATGACTTGTCAATTCCACCTCCATGACATCCTTCCAATCTGTCCTCTTTTCTCCACTATGTGACCACAATTGCAGTTCGGGCCTTCATTATCTCTACCTGGACTAGCTTCCTAATTGAACTCCTGGTGGTTACCTCTCTCCTCTCTCTAATCTGTCTTCCATATAACTGTCAAAATATTATTACTAAATCCAATGGCACTCTCATTCTCAGGCACATTCAGTGGCTCCCTAATGCATCAGGGATAAAATACAGACCCCTCTGTTTGGCAATATTGCTCCAGCTTATCTTTCTAGATTTATTATACATTACAGTTCTCCCTTCCACATCATGGAGGTTAGGGGTGCAGTACCCCCACGATCTGGAAAATCCATGCAAAATTTTTTGGCTGTCCTTTCTATCTGGGGAGAAGTCTGAATTTTTTCTTTTTTTCTTTATATGGGGTATTTACAGAACCTTATTGTAACATTTGGGTTGATATTATACAATACTATACATCCATTTTATGCATTTCTGAGTTTCTAAACTTTTTTGTGCCATCTGCTGACCTTCACATGTCATCTGCGGCTCCTGCAAAACTCCCAAAAAATTCCCATCTCATGCCAATCTGCTACGTATCATAACTGTGTTGGGGAAAATCATAATGTGAAAGAGATAATTGTACTCTCCTTCACATATCCTATGTTCTAGTCACAGTGCCATTTCTCATGTCTTGGCAGAAGCATAGAATGTATGCCATCCTTACCTTCATCTCACAGAATCTCAAGTTTTTCTCTAAGCCCAACTCACATGTGCCCTCTTATAGGAAGCCTTTTTTGTTCCCCTTAGTTATTAGTGTGATCTTTCCTCATGGTACAATGTGTATCCATGTCAATTTACTTGCTGTTTTCCCAATAGAATGTAATAAGCTCCTTAAAGGTAAAGGCTGTTTTCATTTGGTTGGTTTTTTGTTTGTTTCTTTCTTTCTGTCATCTTATCTTCAGGGCCTAGCAGAATGACTTGCCCATAGATGCTTAATTGGATTGTCATTGGATTGGATTATATTGTATCTTACTAGATGAACTTCATAAGGGTAACACTCTTGCTTTGT
Source organism: Phascolarctos cinereus (assembly GCF_003287225.1). Lineage (NCBI taxonomy): Eukaryota > Metazoa > Chordata > Mammalia > Diprotodontia > Phascolarctidae > Phascolarctos > Phascolarctos cinereus. The sequence goes on from NW_027556180.1 coordinate 165,430,158, forward strand.
TCTAGGGTCCCATTTTTACTGTCTCCCTTTTCATTACTTCCAAACTAGAAATATCTTTCCTGTCTCTTGTTGCAGTGGCAAAAGTTCTTAATAATGTCTCTAAGTAGATCTACCAACCTTTTAATAAAAGAAGAAAGGACATAGATGTGTGTATGCATGTATACATACACACATATATATGTACATATATATATATATATATACACACACACAACTATCTCCTTTCTTCTCATATATATATACAATAGCAAATGTATAACATGTATGTGGATATTGCAATATAAACATGTATACTTATATATACAATTTCTCTAATATAAATAATTAATAATGAAAATGAAATAGCTATATAAATAACTAAAGTATCAATAAACATTAATAATTAATAGTTTTCCTATAGCATATGTAGGAGTATATACACATTTATGTGTGCATATGCATGTGCATGTGTGTGTGTGAGTATGTATATACATACTCACACACACACATTTATACTAAAGAAAAATAATTATTCCCTCCTAAGGCAAAACACTGCCACAAAATCCTATTTCAATGTCTCATCATTGTCTGAAAATAATTGTGGGCTTGCAGAAGATCATAGATTTAGAGCTATAAGGGACCTTTGAGGTCATCTAGCAAATTTTTGGGGGGAGGGTATTTAAGACTGTATTTTGCTTTATCAAGTCTTTTCCATATAAACACAGGGGAATCTTATTTTCTCTGCACCTTTTTTTTTGGTGACTGAGTATTATTATTTATTATGTATTTACATGATATAACTAAATATACTCTTATTATTGATTATTAATTCTTACATATCATAATAAATGCATTGATATTACAAGCCATGTGCTCTGACTTAGAATAAGCACATTTTATTTCTTTTTTTTTTTAATTTAGTTTAATTTTCAGTCCCAAATCATCCAGTAAATTCTCACCATTTTATAGATGAGGAACCAAAACCCTTTAGGTAATTTCTTTAAGGTCACATAAGCAGCAAAGTTACAATCAGGATCTGAACTCAAGTCTCCAAATTCAACCTTCTTTTCACTGCCAGTGGACCACAGGCTTTGTCAGGTTCAACCATACTGGAAAGCCTTTGAATATCACAGTCTCAGCATCAGACTTTGTATTCTTTTTGAGGGCCCACCTAGCTAAGTACAAAAAGATATCACCCAGTTGACTACCCCTTTAGTAATTAATGCTTTGACCATAGAAACCCATGAAATAAAGAACACTGGTTCTCCATCCTGGAAGTCCCTTTCCAATGATCAGAGGATTCTGAGAATATGTTGGTAGTTCTGTAACAACAAACAATGTTTGTTATTTTAGGACCAAGTAGTTTTCGGGATCCATGATACACTCCCCTCCCCACACCTCCTTAGAGAGAAGAGGTCTAGGAGGGGTGGGTGACTCATTACTCTGAAATGGAAAAGTTTTCAACTACTAACCTGAAGAATAAGGAAAGATGTTCATTCTCGGCCAGAGAATTTTTTTTTCTTGTCTTCTACTTCCTTTCCCTCATTCCTTAGTTGTGACATCACAGCACTACTAAGGATCCTATAGGGCAGAGGTTTAACAAAAATGGGGTAATGGAATTCTGAACTGTGGTGCCCAATTTAAAAGGTGCTGATGGTAATTCTAGTCCTTCAGCTGCATAGAAATAACTCAGCATTGTATCAGCTTAGCAATAATAAATAGATAAAATAGGAAGATATTAGATGGAGGGTGGGGAGGAATTTCTCCCCCATCTTTCTTTACTCTCCCAGCCTCTCCTTCTCTCCCTTCCCCACACCCCACAGAAGACATATTTCACGTCACTTGCCCCAGACAATGTTTGTGGCACTCGTCCTGAGCACAAAAATTCCTCATATGGCCCTATCTAGCACAGGATGGACATGAAAGGAATTCAGTAACTTAATTTAAAATTCCATAGTACCTAGTTAATAAAAATTCTTATTGCCAATCCTCCACTTTTTAAAATCCTTTGAATACATACATTCTGACATCTTTTTAGTTCTCCATTCTGTCTCCAGGAATGGGGAACCTGCAGCCTCAAGGCCAGATGTGGCCCCCTAGGTTCTCAAATACTGCCCTTTGACTGAATCCAAACTTCACAAAACAAATCCCTTTAATAAAAAGATTTGTACTATAAAACTTACTCAGTCAAAAGGCCATACCCAAGGACCTAGAAGGCCACATGTTGCCTCAAGGCCACAGGTTCCCCTGGCTAAACCATCCCCTAACCCTAAAATTCCCTGAATCTATTATGACCTCACCACATTCTCCAAGTCCCCCACCAAGGGTCATGCCCCAGAGCTTCAAAAAGCTCATGTCTGCCAGGTACATATTAACATCTAAAGATATTATCTTTTCATTCTTCTTGTCTTTGGCTTTCTTGTGTTTCTTTCTTTGCAACATTACCATGCACAACCCCCCAAACATTATATCTGTTAACAACAGCTCACATTTATATAACTCTTGAAGGCATACAAAGCATTTTTCTCAAAGCAATCTTGTCAGGTATTTATACCTATGTCATTAAGAGTTTAAGTGAGGTTTAAGGGAAAAAAAAACCTCAGAATTCCCACCAGCGCTCTATCCCATCAGTCATCTGCTGTCCTTAGTAACCTCTGAGGAAGAGGGGTTTTGTGTAAAACCTCATAACATCCCTGTAAATTAGAAAAAAGTTCCTCCCATTTTGGATGTGGGAAATCAGAATGGGTGTCTGGCACTCATGACTTCCTGGAATGGAGACAAGGCTTCAGAGTAAGATGCACTCATGCCAGAGGCCCCTTAGGGCTTCTCAGAAACTACAGGCAGGAGTCAGATTTATTCCTAAGTCTGTCACTTTCTATTTCAGTTAATAGCCTTTCATTTCCTACCATCCTTGCTTGTTTGTGCTTACAGAAGAGGTCTGATTGTAAGAAACAGTCTGTACTGGGCTGTATTTTCACCTGCTTGATCTGATTGCCTGACTTAAGTGCTCCTGCATGCAGTCATAGACCTCAATTACTTTGAGTCCATATACCATTCTTTCTAAGACACTAACTGAAAACGGTTCAGAGGGCATTTTCTCAATGGGCCCCATAGCCCTCTTTCACCAGATTCACTAGACATGTATTTAAATCCACGGAGGGGAAGAGTCACACTATAGTTAGGGCTAGATTATATAATAGACTTTAGGGGTGCTACTGGGTTTCAGTACCATATTAGAAATATACATACATACATATATATATAATATATATATACACATACATATATAATATATATACACATACATACATATATATGTGTGTGCATGCATGTGCATGTGTATGTATATGTATATGTATGCATGGCAAAAGGGGGATAGAGTGAGACAGAGAGAGAGATAGAGAATGTCAGAGATAGGATTTAAACTCTAATGTAAAACATAAATTAGGGGATAATGGTCCATATTAAGAAAGCACTCAAATGTAGGGTAAGTTTCTTAGTAGATAATTTCCCTGAGAGTGTATTCAAAGTATGATTCAGCTGATCAAAATTCAATTTGTACCCAGCTTTTCAGAAGAAGAAAAAAAACCTAGCATATAAAGTAAGGTACCCAGCTTTTCAGAAGAAGAAAAAAAAACTAGCATATAAAGTGAGGCATACCTGAGTGATGACCAGATGTCTAGTTCAAGTAATGCAATGACTTTCAGCACTAGTGAAAAGCAACAAATTGTGCATTTTATTTCCTATTTAAAAAGACATGAAGAAAAGACTTGGCCAGACTCTAAAGTACAAAGTTAACTCTGTCACTGAGGTCCCTGGGGTAACAGGCACAAGTCACTATAGTGGTAAATCTATCCTGCAACTAGAGAAACATCACTCCAAACTGTATACTGCAGAGATTTCATTAAATGGTGCATGAACCCCTATTTTCCTCAAGCATTTGAAGAGCCTTCCATATAAAAAGGCATTAGACTTATTCCACTTGGCCTTGAAGAGTAGAATTAGGGGCAGGGGAAAGTTGCAGAGAGGTACATTTAGGTCCATGTATAAAGGAAAACATATATAAATGAAAACAATTGTGTTGTTCAGTCATTTCCAGATTCTTCATGATCCCATTTGGGGTTTTCTTGGCAAGTATACTGGAGTGGTTTGCCATTTCCTTCTGCAGCTCATTTTACAGATGAGGAAACTGAAGTAAACAGGTTAAGTGATTGCCCAATGTCACACAGCCAGTATGTGTCTGAGGTCAGATTTGAACCCAGTTCTTCCTGATTCCAGGCCCAGGGACCACTCTGCTGCACCACGTAGCCACAGCTGCTACTACCACCAATTAGAGCTACACAAAAGTCCCTGAAGGTATCCAGGTATAGGCAAGTTGGTCACTTGTGTAGAGTATTATAGACAAGATTCAAACTCAAGTATTTGACCAGATAATTTACATAGTCCCTTCCAACTCTAAGATTCTGAGATTCTGTAAGTTTTGCACAAGACTCAGAACTAGAGTTATGCCAAGGGCCCTACCCTGTCATTTCTGCTACTACTCTGACCTCCCCAATAAATACAAATGACATAGAAATTTCGTTGGTTGGGAGTTTCACCTTTTTGGTAATAACCACGGTGTCTTCGAGAGCAGTAATGGAATCTTTGACAGGCAATATAGATACCCAAATCCTTAGGGACTCTGTGTCTAATAAAGGAAGGGATTAGAGATCTTTCTACTGGGCTACACTAGCAGATTTATTCAGAATCAAGGCATTAGAGTCACTAGTAGAAATTTTTGTGCCTGAGCTGAGGCAGTGGTGAGAAAGCTATTGGGTAGAAGAAGTGTGTGCTGATAAACTGTAAGTTTCTATGATATTGAAGGACTAATCACTGCTGGGAAGACAGAGGAGGAGATCCTAGTTGGGAACCATGACTATGGTCACCAAAAATAAGAAAGTTTTGCACTAGGATCTAGCCACCATCATCAAGTATGGCATCAGGTGAGATGTGGCTGGAGTAAGAGAAAGAAGCACACCCCGAGATAGTATTGTTGATAATTACAAAGTCTAACGTCCTGAGGCAAAGTCTTAAAAACTCTGCCCTAGTTTTACCACCATGGGCTCTAGTCCAGTGTCAAGAACTGAATTGCCAAGGGATGAATGAGAAATTAGCATCAGATTTAATGCCAGAATCTGAACATAGATATAGAGCTCTCCTGGGAAGCAGAAGTACACCAAGTAAGATTAAAAAAAAAAAAGATCAGATTAAGAGGGACACAGTCAATTAATCAGCCAACAAGCATTTATTAGACACCTACTGTATGTCAGTCACTGTGCTACGTGCTGGAAACACAATGGTCCAAACTCACAAATGGAAAAAAAGATGGAGGGTATCCTTAGTAGAAAGAACAACTTAGCGGCAGCTAGGCGGCACAGTGGATAGAGCACCAGCCCTGAAGCCAGGAGGACCTGAGTTCAAATCCAGTCTCAGACCAAATACTTGACACTTACTAGCTGTGTGACCCTGGGCAAGTCACTTAACCCTAATTCCCTTACAAAAAAAAAAAGGAAAGAAAGAACAGCTTAAATACTTAAATACAGCCTTAAATACTAGGCTGTATATAATGGCATCCATTTCTCAAATTAAAGGCCAACACCTATATGTCCAGCCACAAAGTCATGGAATCTCAAAATTGTAAGAGACTTCAGAGGTGCATGGAACTGATCATAACTCCATTCACTCCTGCCAAGCAGTCATCCAGCCTTCAATCAATGCTTACTTAGGGGTAATCTGTTACCAAAGCCCATTCTACTTTGGGACAGTTTTAATTGTTCATTTTCACTGACTTAAAACCAAAACCTGCCTCTCTGAAGTTTTTACCCCTTGCATCTAGTTTGGATCAAGTTTGTAGTTTGGAGACCAAAGAAGAACAATTCTTGTTCCTTTTTTTATACAGCAATCTAAAATACTTAATGACAGATGTCAGATCCCTCTCCGCCTGTTTTCATTCCTCAAGCTAAACATAACCAGCTCCTTCAAGTGATTCTCATATGTCATGGTTTCCTGACATGCTTCTATTTATCAATATGCCCCCCCAAAAAACTCAATGTCCCAGATGTGGCCTGATCAGAGCAGAGCATGATGGCATGATTCTTTATCCTTTTGGACTTTGAATTTGCTTTTTTTGACCACCATGTTATATGGTGGACTCATATTGAGCTTTCAATTCACTAAAAACCTCAGATCTTTTTTAAACAAATTACTGTCTAGCCATACCTACCTCATTTTGTTCTAGTTAGTTCTAGTGAAATAATGAAATTATTTATTTATTAATTTATTAACTTATTAATTAATTTATTAACTTCCCAGTGCTGTGTCTTTCTCAAATTAGATAAGCATGGCATCTATTTTTTAGTTAAGTCATTGATTAATATGGTGAGCAGCCTAGACCAAGAACAGATCCCTGGGGCGTTTTACTAGTGACCTCCCTCCAAGCTGACATGGACCTATTAATGGCTGTTCTTTGGATCTCATTTTTCATGCAGTTCTGAACTCACCTACATACACTATTATCTAGTCCACAGCTCTCCATCTTTTTTACAAAGTTAGCATTAGTGACATTGTCAAATGTTTTATTTAAATAAGCATATTCCATCCTGAGCTACCAGTTTAGTAACTGTGTAAAAACAACAACAGCAACAGAGGAAGTGCTATTAGTGACTTACTCTTAATGAATCTACACTGGCTTTTAATGATTACTATTTCTCTTCATAAATGGTAGACAGAGTGCTGAGCCCAGAGAAAGGAAGACCTGAGTTCATATCTGGCCTCAGACATTTTTACCAGCTTTGTAACTCCGGGCATGTCAATTAACTCAGTTTGCCTCAATTTTCTCATCTGTAAAATGATCTGGAGAAGGAAATGGCAAACCACTCCGGTATCTTTGCCAAAGAAAAAACAAAATAAAACAAAAACACAAAAAAACGAAACAACAATCATGAGGACTCAGACATGACTGAACAACAACAACGTGTGTCTGCGTGTGTATGTGTGTGTGTGTGTGTGTGTGTGTGTTGTCACACATTGTCCTTCATTCTAGAAGAGGACCAAAATGACATCACTATTAGAGTTAAGTTTCAGTGTGTCCAACTGTGGCTGATCAGACCAATACAAGCTCAAAATGTTCTACCACAAATCGGGCACAAATAGTCCATGTGAACATTTGGGGTGGATTCTCTAATGTACATATACACATACATACACACATGTATACATATATACATGCATTTTCATATATATGTATATATTTGAGCCAGCTATTGAATAAAGCATACTAGAATTTTGCCAGGAAACAAAGTCAGGCACATCAGCCCCAAGTTTACAGAAGCAGCTCCTTCTCTTTTTTGAAAACCAGAAAATTTGGTCTTTTCCATCCCTGTAGCACTTTCCCCATTTTCTACATCCTTTCAAAGATCACTAATAGCTATCCCTCAAGCATATCCACCAGCCTTTTCAGCAGCCTAGGTTAGAAGCTCAATTGACATTTGCTGACTTGAATTCATGATAGCTGATAAGAACTCCCTTGCTCCCACTACACAGAGTCCTGACACCCAATCACTTGCATGGTTGATGAAAACATTGAAGGGAGACAGGTGTTTCCTATGCATAGACTACACAAATCGTTTGCAAAATAATAACAGAGGCAAAGTTCCTTCCCTTCCTGGAGGTAGGAAGACGTGAGTTCAAATCCAATCTCAGATACATTAAAGCTGTGTGACCCTGGGCAAATCATTTAGTTCTACCTCATATGTAAAATGTAAATAATAATAGCACTTCCCTCCCAGGATTGTTACTAGGATAAAATGAGATAATGGTTGTAAAGAGTTTTTCAAAGCTTAAAGTGCTATCTAAATACTAGTTATTGCTATTATTATTATTATTGTTATTATTATTAACAATTATTCTTCCTTCCCTTTCTATGCCCCTTGGTGCCCTGCCATATTCTTACCATTTTTCATAACCACTACCCTCAGTTTCTCCTTCTCACTTGACCCAGAACCATTCACTACAATGCTATTCATCTGAAGTAATAGCCTCTGCTCCAAAAACATTCTTCCCTCCTCACCTATCACATCCTCATTGCTTTTCTGTTTCCTGTTACAAAGGAAAGTTATATGACAATTTCATTCTCCAGTATAACAACTGATAACAACTAATATTTTTACAAGACTATACACAAAGCTAGAAATGTACCCTGACAATGGAAGTAATCTCTAATGATAGACTTTCAAGCTCTGTAGAGACCAGGTGGGAAAGCTGTTTTTGAGTGGCCTTCTTAGTACCCCTCAAATCACACCATACTTCTAATTATCTCTTTTAAGGGATTCAGACTTTAAACTGATGATCTGAGATGACAATATTAGACTATAAATTTCTCGAGAACAAGAACTATGTTTTGCTTCATTTTTTTTGGATTTCTCATCGCCCCCAGTGTAAAACTTTGCACAAAACAGACACACAGTAAATATTTGTTGAACGATGAATGAAGCCAACCCTTGGACGAAAGACCCTCTGTCTCTGTATTCTTCCAGAAACACCACTGCCTGAGGCAGTGCATACTTAAAATACTACCTGGGTCTTGGCATGAAAGAAAGTAAATGAACACCAAGGTAAATGGCATTTAAAGTATTTGTTGCTGGCCTATGCCCAGAAATGTAAAATAACTGGGGAAAACTCTTCAATGATGTGGGAGGAGAATCTCAGTCAAAATAGGCAAATACAATTAATATAGGGCAGTGAGCTATAGAGGCCTCACTTGAACTGGAAGTGTTTTTCACAGTAGTTATTTTTTGCCAATATTTTTGGTAAAAGTGGGCTGTCTTGTGTGAGTATGAGTGAGTGTTTCTCCAGGAGCTCTGCTGGGGAAAAAAATGAAAAACAGTGAGGAAGGCTAACAGATTATTTTAAAGATATAAAAATAAGAAATGAATAAAGATGGTAATTTTCATATGACAACGAAGGCATCCTATAAACTGAAAAGAAACTGTTGTTTTGTGTAACTCAGGGGCCTGTGAGGATTTTAACCCTACAATGGTGACAATGAAATTATCTTTACCACTAGAAAGGCAGTCAATTCTCAGCAGGACCTGACTACTAACATCACTGTTTCGATTCCACCTTCTGGGTCTGGGATATTCAAATGCTACTGTTTTTAGTTAAGCTCTGCTGTGTAAATTAGCATAAGGCCATTGGCTCAGAGCCTAAAAGAAATTAGGCCAGGCCTGAGAGAAATCACACTACAGACGAATTAAAATTCAGAGCATGTTTGGTTGAAGGAACATCCCCAGCTAAATAAATAGCTTTTTTGTCCTCTTAAAAAAGAGGGTGAATAAAGATGTTATAAATAAGTACTGAGAGGCAGCCATAGCATAGTGGATAAGAGAGCTAGATGCAGAGGCAGGAAGAACTGAGTTCAAATTTCGCATGTCACATACTGACTGGGTGATCCAGGTCCACTAACTTAACTTCTCAGTGCTCTAGGTAACTGAGGGTATAAATTGCAGAACAAGTGAAAATCTAGATTAGTGGAGATAATTTCCCTACACCAAGAAAAGATTCAGTAGATTTTTGTTTGTTTGTTTTTTGTGTGTGAAATATATAAAGTTGTGTGTGTGTGTGTGTGTGTGTGTGTGTGTGTGTGTATAAATGAGTGTGTTTGCATTCAACCTACTCTATTCAAGGAGGTACATAAATAGTATAAATTGAGTCAGCATTCACTGTTACCGGCTCTGAGAAAGTGGCTATTTATTTACTGCCTGAACCCCCAAACCTTCTAATTCCTTTGTGACTGAAATATCAAGGGTCATTAGTCCTTTGAGGGCACATAATAAATTCTCAGAGATGGTGTGGGAACCGTTCTTCAGAGAAAAGCAGGGAGTTCCCAGCTAGGAAAAATGTTCTTTTGAGAAGGGGACTGGAGTTGTAGCCACATTGATCTACCACGTCTCTCAAAGCTCATCTAACCTGCAGAAGCACCTCAGTTGCTCATTAACCAGAAAGAACACCTCCAGGTTACACATGTCCCTTGACATTTGATCTCTCCTTAATGACCTGATTTGAAATTGAGGCAGTGAGAGGCACCATACTGTGTCATTATTAATTCCATAGTTATAAAAGGGTTCTCTGCCTTAGATGCTACTGATGCATGTGTATATTTCAATCCACATCTTCCCCAGCATTTCCTGCTCCCTTGCAATGACATACTTCTGTTTAAAAACGGAATGTTGAGTTTCAAAATATGCCATCCAGAATCCTTAATGTTTCAGCTGACCTTTCCAAGGCGTTTCTGTTACCAAGCTTCACCAACTCTGGTAAATATAAAATGTTTGCAGCCCTCTGAAGTTCAAAACAAATGAGCTAACAGTGCATACTCAGGTTAAAGATGAAGTGAGGGAATATATGAGCGGACAGCTAATTGAAAAGCAAACCATAACTAAGACGAATCCCCTTTTTTTTGGTTATAGGAGTTGCTTGTAACCAAACAGATACAGTTCTGATTATCTATCCCAGAAACTCATTTGTTCAGGGAAATTTAAAAGGTCATCTTGCACAAAGGGTTGAGAGGAAATCTTTTGTTAAATTCTGAAATAATGTAGTTGCAAGGATGGCAGATTGAATCACTCATTCAATACGGGAGCCTTCCCACTGTGAGTAAGTCTCACCCACTCTGTGACTCTCACCTCAGCTCCCTTCCATTCTAAAAATGGGCCTCTTAGCCCACTTAAGGATTAGAAAATAACACCTTTTAAAGGCTGGGAAGTATTATGAAGGAAAAGATTGCTGTGAGTCAGATGTTTATTTAACACGAGTCAGGTTCTTCTTGCTTATTTTAGGCCTTCCTTAGGATCAGTATCCTTTTTGGAGGGAACTTGAATTTGTAGAAAACAAATGGGGGTTACCTTCTGGGGAGACCAAAAGGGTTTGAAAGTCTGTGACATCTTTCCTAATAAAAACATCTGCTAAAATAAGCCAAGCTCACCTCCAGTGTGGTTGCCTAGAGACATTCGTTGGCCCTAAGCACATGACTATCTGAAACCTAAATAAAACCCAGGCCTCACCTGGATTTTCAGATGCTCTGTAATATAGCCAAGAAACCCAAAACACTGCAAAGCATGTCTGTTTTTGAGTCCCTCTGGAGAAGTATTGCTGGAGGAAAAAAAGGCAAAATAACAGTCTTTCCCCCGGGAATAAGAAGTTGGATAACAAGCTTTGAAGATTGCTGGTCCCCAATAGTGCTTTGGGACTTTGGGGCAACTGGACATGAGAGATATCAACCGCTGTTCTCCATCATACAGAAGAGAAAAGAATATAGCAGCAGCCCGATTCTCATTTCAACAAATAAAATGAGACCGATAGATGCTAAGAAATCCCAGAAAATCAGGCATAGGAACACAACGGTAGGAGGGCTAGAAAATAAGGAAATACATAAGTTTTGCAGATAAATAAATTGCAAATGACTGAGCCCAGTAATTGAAAGTGAAAATATAAAAATGAAAAAAAAATGGTTTGGCATGGAAATACCTAGAAGGCCTAGGCACCAATGCTGACAAAGTCCCACAGATCCACGCATATCATTGTCTTGAATAGAGATGCAATGAAGAATCTCCTATCTTTACATTGTTGGTAACACAACACACACACCCAACAACAACAACAACTTAACACTTTAACAACATTAAAGGGCCACCTGGGAGGAAAGATTGTGTGTTCCAGGCCATCAAACCCTGGCACCAACTTCATAGGTACACAGGATCCATTAACACTAACATTTTGGAGCCAAAAGAGATCTGAGAGGTTTTAAAATCACAACTCCCTTATTTTACAGATGAGGAAACTGAAGCCTAGGCAGTAGCAATGACTTGCCCAGGGTCACACAGCTGGTATATGACTGAGGCAGGTTTCAAACTCAGGTCTACCTAACTCCAAATCTAGAGCTCAATCCACTATGACACCCTACCGCTCCTAGATGGGCGCTAGATAGAGTGTTTTCTTGGATATTTTCATCTTGAGTTTTCCTGAGGGGAAAAAAAGGACTGTCCAAATTTTCCATGAAAGTCTAATGAAGATATTATGGAGATGAAGGGGGAGAACTGACATGGTCTTTCCTCTAAAGGAAGTTTTTTGGAAAATGTATAAAGGTACTGGCTGGTGCTTATATGCCTCAAGTTTCTAAACTTAGTCTAGGAAAGTCTATCTGTTTTCACAGCCAAAAAACATTTCATGTTTTTTTGAAGCAGTGGTTGCAGCAGGCCTGGATGGCTGGGTCTCTGTCACTCTTTCTGCGTGATATAAATGTCTTCTCTCATTCTTCATTACAACCAATTTTACAGTTGCTCCACTATAAATGCCGGGGATCCTAATTCTATCCGACGGGCATGAATCTAGGACCACGATGGGGAAATGGGAACGGAATAAGCACTTATATAACACCTACTATTTACCAATCTTTGTGCTAACCACTTACATATATCATCAATTTGATCTTCAGTGCTATTATTGTCCCCAATTCACAGTTAAGGAAACTGAGGCAAACAGAGGTTAAGTGACTTTCCCAGGTTCAAACAGCTAGTATCTGAAGCCAGATTTGAACTCAGGTGTTCCTGACTCCAGGCTTAGTGTTATATCTACTGTGCCAAGTTTCTAAAGGCCTGAAACATACTATATCCAGCTCTCAAGTAATGAAAACAATTCCCATGGTTCTAATTTTCACTAAAGAATAAAGGATCATTTTTCCCCCTAATATCTATTCAGAGTTCCACAATTATGGAAAATCCTTAATAAAATCCTAAGATCAAACTCTCCTCATCATTCTCCTGTGGGATAGAAGAGATATCTTCTCAGACTTCCTCCCTAATGATAAAATTACATCTTCTGGTCATAGATCCTCATTGTTTCCTACTCCCTGGCTAAATTTCAGATTCACGGATCCTGGCATGCTTCAAAGGTGAGGAAATTTTGCTGAATTTTGGCAAGACTGTGAGGCTATGTTACTATTTTTGTCCTTCAGTACAACCTACAAAACTGCAGTGCTTACACGCTAACGTTGTTGAAGCATTTAATTCCTTGTTAAAAGGCAGTGAAATTTTTCTCAGGGAATCTAAACCCTTACTTAGCACTCATGCAGTGGTGGCAATAGGAAGTGCTTTCAGCACCCTTCTTTTTTTTTTTCACAATACACTTGGGAAATAGGACACTTTATAGGAGGAAAGAGAGTCCATTGGACTTGGGCTAAAAGAAATCTTAGAGGTTCTCTAGACTAGCACTTATTATACTGATGAGAAGTCTGCAGCACAGAGACATCAAACAATGGCCCAGACCATCCAGTTAAGGAATAGCTAAGCTGAAATTTGAATTGGGGTCCTCTGGCTCCAAATTTGATATTTTTGCCTCAATACCAGAGCTGCCTACCTAGAAGAGCAGGGCTCTTTCATACATAGTGGGCCTACACCAAATATATTTTAAATTGAATTGAATGACCTATCAATAGTGACAAGCTCTGATTTTATACAGTAAGAGCCTGGTTTTCAGTTATGCCTAATTTATATTTAATCATAGAATCATATGGTGAGATCAAAATCACATGGGACATTTCTTTTCAACAGGTATTTACTATTCATAAGGCACTGTTCTAGGTGCTAGTAATACAAAGAGACACAACACAGTACTTGCTCTTAAAGAGTTTACAATCTAATGAGAGAAAGAACAATTAGACAAATAACTACAATAAAAAGGGAGTACAAGAAATGCAAAAGAGAGTTCCAGGGGCAACTTGGTGAGAAATTCAAGGAAGGGGGAAGTGGGTCAGAGATGAAAGAGATACCATTTCTGATGGGTCTTAAAGGAAAAGAAAGATAGCAACAGAGATTGGTGTGAAAAGGGATCCTTTTAAAATACAGAGAGTAGCATTAGTTTAAGTGAAAAGATAGGTGGTGCAGTGGGGGCCTGGAGCCAGGAAGACCTGAGTTCAAATTCTTCCTCAGAAGCTTACTAGCTGTGTGACCCAAAGCAAGTCACTTAACCCTATTTGTCTCATTTTCCTCATTTGCAAAATGACTTGGAGAAAGAAATGGCAAATTACTCCAGTATCTTTGCCAAGAAAACCCCAAAAGGAGTCACGAAGAACGTGAAACAACTGAACAACAACATTGAGGAGAGGAGGGGACTGCACAAAAATAAAGGACAGAGAGTAACCCATTTTGGCTGAAATATAGACGGCATGAAGAGAAAATAGAATGATACAAGGTTGTTCACATAGCATAGGGCCAAACTATGGAAGGCCTTGAATACTTCCCCAGTATTTTGTTTACTTTTTTTTTTTTAGGCAATTGGGATTAAGTGACTTGCCCACAGTCACACAGCTAGTAAGTGTCAAGTGTTTGGTCTGAGGTCACATTTGAACTCAAGTCCTTCTGACTTCAAGGTCGGTGCTCTACCCACTGCGCCACCTGGCTGCCCTTGCTTGCACTTCACTATAATAGATGGATCACTGGGTGGGGGAATGGAGAGGAATATATTCAGAAATGAAAAGTTATAAAAAAAATAACTAGCTAGATGGTTAGATAGAAATAGAGATACATTTCTCTATCTATGTCTCAGCTCAGGGCTAGGAGTTAGAAGAAAGAGAGCAAGTTAAAAAGCGAGGGAAAACATGGCACCTGGGAGGATTTGTTTAGTGCAACAGCTATCACCTTCATGGGTAGCAGAATGTTTGAGTGCTTGTTAATTTTAGGTAAGTTTTCTGAACATCATTAACATAGGCTCATGATATATTCAAATTGTACTTCGTACTCTCAAAATTTCTCATGTTGCAGAAAAGTTTTGTTGTTATTTGTTTTAAATACCAGTACTTTCTTGGTAATGCCCTGTGACTGTAATCTTGCAACATCATGATCACACAAAAACAAAGATTTGTTGCAGTGTGCCATATGCCCTTCTCTAGCTCTGTGGGTCATCTCTAATTTTTTTTTAAATTTTGTATAATCATGGCATTTTGTGATCTTGATGTGACATGTGAGGATCTGTGCTAAAACTACATTTCCAAGCTAAGTCTAACAAAAAGAGAAGCCCAATCATGTAGTAAGAGTGATGAATGATAGATAGTAATACTAGCTGCCATTTATGTTAAGGCTTTTCAAACCACTTTACAAATATTATCACATCTTATTCTCACAGTAGCCCTGAGATAAGCACTATTATCATCCCCATTTTATACATGAGGAAACTGAGGAGCTTAAGCAACTATAGTCACACAGTGTTTGAGGCCATTTTTATTTTATTTTATTTTTAATTTATGATAAAACAATAATTTCCGTAACATAGTATAATAAAAAAATGATTGCACATGAAAGTGAAAATCTATTATATACAATTTGCTATTCCATTTACATATATAAAAATATATATAATTTTTTCTATTTTTTTTCCTTTTTTTCTTCCCTCCCCCTCCCCTAGAGATGATTGCCATTAGACAAAATACATATATATGTGTGTGTGTGTGTGTGTGTGTGTGTGTGTGTGTGTGTATATGTACATATATATATATGTACAAAATTATTCTATACATGTTTCTATTTATCAGTTCTTTCCCTGGATGCACATAGCATCTTTCTTCATATGTCCTTTGTAGTTAATTTGGGTATTTTTAATAGTCAACATGACTTATTGGCGCAAAGCCATTCTTAAAACAATATTGCTGTACTGTATTCAATGTCCTCTTGATTCTTCTCATTTTGCTCTTCATTATTTCATTTAAGTCTTTTTGGGTTTTTCTAAGATCATTGAGCTCATCATTTCTTATAGCTTAGTAGTATTCCATCAAAATCATATACCAGAACTTGTTCAGCTATTCCCCAATTGCAATGCAGGTCTTCCTAATTCCAGGCCCATCATGCTATGCACTATGCCACCTACTTGCACCCCACAGATGTTCATCGGACTCCTAGATGGTGCAAGGTATATGCCCACTGTATATTAAAAGAACCAAAGAGTGGCCTCCATCACTTTGCTTAAATTCTTTCTGTGGGAATTTAAAGACAAAAAACCCAAATTACATGGGCAAGCCAATTTTGTGATCTATGTGGACTCATTAGAAGAAGGGATCACAAATCTACTGTGGTATGAGGTAGTAAGTTTATTTGTGGCTCAAACCCAAAAATATGTACTGGAATGGAAGTTCTAAGGAAAGGAAAATGAGATACAGCCATCAAAGAACTCTAAGAGCTGATGCAAAAAAGGAGGCCAAGTCTAGGAGGTCAGCATTTTATGTGATCACCCTTCCCATCTCAGCATTGCCCCCAACATCCATTACTCCTCTTGAGTGGTGGTAGTGGAAAAATAATTCAAGATTTGGGGAAAAGACAGCTACTATGGTGAAAAGATAGGAAGGGAGAAAGAAGGAAGGAAGGAAAGAAGGAAGGAAGGAAGGAAGGAAGGAAGGAAGGAAGGAAGGAAGGAAAGGAAGGAAGGAAGGAAGGAAGGAAGGAGTGTCCTTCATTTCCTCACAAAGATTCATCCATTTATATTTAATGAGACCAGTATCTTATGTCATTCTTAAAGGATGATTGAGCATTCATTCTGATAATACCTTTGGTAACTCAGAAGACAAAATGCTTTTCTTTTTTTTTTTTCCTTTTTCAGAAATCCACAACACACTGTGGAGGGAAATGTTGATGACTGAAAGGAAGTGCTAAGTGAACTAAAAAACCATTACAAGTACCCAGATGGGGATTCATGGGAAAAGGCCAAAAGATTGTCAAAACTTTCAACATACTTTAAAAAAAGTAACAAAAATAATATCATGACATAAGTTTGTTGTTTTCTTTTTTTTTTACAAATTTTATAAATCCTGACAATGTCCTTAAAAATAAAGAATTTGTCAAAAGCAAATCTCATTCCAGTCAACTTCATGTGTTTAGTCAACTAAAAAAACTTCATTCTGTACCTAGAAGCTATGTTTTTTCCATCATAACTAATCATCTGAACACCTCTCTTAAAAGCAGAATCTATGTCAAATATGGGTGATTTCATCTATATTGATTTCATGTAACTTTCCCTCCTATACTCCTTCTTCCAGCAACAGTGCCCTATTTTATTTTCCCTTTCAACATATCCAACTCCTTGCCTCTATCCCCATGTCTAGAAATGTTTTCCTGACTCTTCTCGATTTCTTTGAATGTCTTGCTCCTTTAAGGTATAGGCAAAGTGATACTTCCTAAAAAAAAAAAAAGAAACTTTTTCCAGGTTCTCCAAGTTGTTAGTGCTTCCCCCCTCCAACCAACATCTCCCCTCATTAAAACAAAACAAAACAAAAAACCTTTGTATTCTCCATATTTTGCATTAACTTCTCTATATACTCGTTTCATTTCAATAGAATGTAAGCCCCTATAGGACAGGGACAATTTTTAAAAATCTTTATACCATAGCACCTACGACAGTAACTGCCACAGATTAGATGTTTAATAAATGCTAGCTGAGTTACATTAAATCATATTGAATTGGATTTTATCTTACATTGGGGGATGGGGGTGGATAGATATTTCTGTACCAAGAAGAAACCTCCCAATCTGATACAGATTTAGGAAACTCAGCATGATTCTAGAAATTTTTTTTATTCTTTTGACATTTTTTTTCAAGCATTTATAACCATTAGAAGGAAACCAACATTTTATATTTGTACACTTACAACCAAACCAGACAAACAAGAAACAATATTTGTCAAAATTCTCCTAAACTATTAAAAAGGGAAAATACACTGGGGGAAATTTCTAAATACGGTAAAATGCTAAGTAGATGCTCCAGGCCTCCAACTGTGGCAAAGACGAGAACTTTCACCACTGCATTTAGGCTGAGGCTCCATGGGTAATTTTAAAAAGCTTTATAAAAGGGGGAGGGTCTGGTTCCTGGTGGTCAGGCAGCATAATGTTCTCTTTGTTGTGGAGGTACTTTGTGCAAATTGCTTATATTGCCTCCCTGTCAGCATTAATTTCTATTGTAAATGCTTTCAAATAGGTTCACATCTACCTATACATTTTTCAGCACACTAAAAAATATGTTCAGAAATGGTGCTGAATTTAATTTTCTGAACAGCTGGGGCTATCAGAAGAAATAAAGCAAACTTGTGCTTTTAGTTGGTAGAAAATAAAATGACAATTTTATAGCTAATGTAGATGTCTTTACACAGTCTGTGAGGTCACTAACCTGTAATTATTTCTTTATGTTCTCTTCATCATCAATGTTTGCATGTCTCAGATGGGGAGTTTTTTTTTTTCTTGGAAGTGATGGGGAGGGTTGGAGGGGAGGAGAGGAAGGAGGGAAATATGGAGAAATTGGCCATATTCTGATTTCTATTTGTAATTACTTATACACTTATTTTATTCTTCCTACTGAACTAGGAGCTCCTTGAGGGCAAGAGAGGTGAAAATATAGGGGAAATGATGACTGCCTTCAGTTATTTGAAATAAAGTCCTATGGTAGAGGGATTTGATTCATTTTGCTTTACTCCCCCCCCCCCCCAGGAGACAGAACTAGACCAATAGTTTCAAATGTAGAGATGGATTTTGGTTCAGTTTAAATAAGAACTGTTCTAACAACTCTAATTGTATGGGACACAATGTGGTATAGAGGAAGGAGTCCTGGATTTGGAGTCAGAAGACCTAGATTCAAATCTCAGATCTGTCACCTACCAGTTGTGAGACTTTGGGCAATTCATTGTGCCTCATGGGCCCAAGTTCCTTAGTCATAAAATTAAGGGGGAGTGCTTAGGGGAAAGGGAGTTCTACTTAATGAGCTCTAACATCCCTTCCAGCTCTGTATCCATGATCCTAAGAACTAGTGCTATATACAAATAGAATGGGTTGCCTCTTGCAGTAATTCTGCCTCACAAGAGGTGCCAAGTCAAAGTGGGAATTCCATTTGCAGAAAAATTTGTAGTAGGGATTCACATTTGACTTCTGTTCCCTCCTAGGTCTAAGGTACTATGACTTACTAAAGACCTTTTTCTACAAGTATGCAGAAGGCACTCTGCTCTCTTTGAGGGAATCTAATTCCCTTTAATGTTAGGACTGCCTTTGGCAAATTATTTCAAGCTAGGCCATAGATTACATCCCAGGTGAACTATGCATTCTCTTTTCAAGGGAGCCATGTCTGATGCTTCGGCAGAGTAATCACATCTAGGCTTTGCCTTTTGGTGACTGAGAGTCTTCCTCATTCATTGAGTAAATGCATCATGAGTCATTACACATATGAACATTGAGCAGCTGTGATTGTGAAAACCCTTAACACAGGAAAACTATAAACATTAATAATTAATTTGCCTTGACAATCGCTTCTTCCTCTTCAGCCTCTCATAGTACATCATCCTAAATGCCCCCATGTAGCCTGCAGGATTGCTAAGAATGGCCGCATGTTTAAGAAACTAACAAAAAGGGTAGCTAGTCAATTGCAGAACATTAAAGTGGTCAATTTACTCTTTATTCTCCAACAGATCTGTCACTGACTGACTGTCACATGATCACAAAGCGGGAGCTAAAAGGGACCATCCACTTCATTTTCTTCTCTGCCTGCACAGAAACACACATATAACCCAGCTCTGCTTAGAAAAGCCAGGGCCCTTCAACACTCATTTTTATTCATTCTGTGTTAAGGATTACCTTTCAGTAGGAAAAGAAAAATTGAATTATTTTTCCAATGATTTATAAAATTATTTGTAAACAGTCTCATTAACAAGGCAAAGAAACCAAAGAAGAAATATCAAAAAGAAAGAATGTTAATATGTATGCAATATGGAATATTTGTACAGTGATTTAAGGTTTACAAAGCACTTCATATACATTATCTCATTTGATCTTTACAAGAGCCCTGGGAGGGAAGTGTAAACATTACCCCAATTTTACAGATTTAGAGAAGCAGCATGGTATGGTGAATACACAGTTGAATTCAGAACCAGGAGAATTAGGGTTCAATTCTCACCTCTGATCAGGCTGGCTGTGTGACCCTGGGAAAGTCACAACCCTTCAGTGTTCTAGCATTGTGCTAAAACTGTAAATTACAGAGAAGGTGCTGTTTTCCATTGGTAAGGAGAGTTTCCTCGCCTAAACTACTGATAATAATAATAATACTAGCTAACATTTATGTAGTGCTGCTATATACAGTGCTATATACAAATACTATCTCATTTAACGTTCACAACAACAACCTTGGGAGGTTGGTGCTATTATACCAATGAGGCAACTGAGGCAAACAGAGGTTAAGTGACTTGTCCCAGGTCACACAGCTAGATAGGGCTTGAGATTACATTTAAACTCAGGTTTTCCCAACTCCAGTCCAGGTGCCTCATTCACAATGCCACCTGGCTGCAAAAATGGATCCGATGAAATCACAAGTCCAGTCTCTATGTCTTATTTTTTTTTTTTGCATTAAGGAAGTGGTTTACCATTTCCTGCTCCAGCTCATTTTACAGGTGAGGAAACTGAGGCAAACAGGCTTATGTAACTTATTCAGGGCTAATAAGTACCTGAGGGTGGGCAGCTAGGTGGCACAGGGGATAGACGGCTGGGCATGGAGTCAGAAAGATTCATCTTCCTGAGTTCAGATCTAGTCTCAGATACTTACCAGCTGTGTGACCCTGTGCAAGTCACTTAATCCTGTTTGCCTCAGTTTCCTCATCTGTAAAATGAGCTGGAGAAGGAAATGTCAAACCACTCCAATATCTTTTCCAAGAAAACTCCAAATAGGGTCAAGAAGAGTTGGACATATCTGAATTACAATAACAATCTCTGACTCCAAATCCAGAACTTTTTCTAATGCACCGCATTGAATCCAAGGACCTTGGCTTGAATCAATTTCTGTTACTTGCTACTCAAATGATATTTGCCAAATGCCCTAAATTCTCAAGAACTTAGTATCCTTACCTGTAAAATAAAGGTTTTATATTTAATCCACTTAAAGATTTTTTTTCCAGTTCTAGATCGTAGGAGCTATATAACGACTTTGCTAAGGAAAAACTGTTCCTTTATTTTAATTTTGTCTTAATCTTTAGTATTAACATACTCATACCTCGGGAAAATCTAATCCAGCTGGGATGACAGGATCTTTGACTTAACACTTCTAATCCCCGTCATCACAACTCCCCTGTCCAGTAGACCATCAACTAGCAACTACATTTCAAAACCTCTTTCATTTAGGCTGACATAGTAAATTTGAGAAACCGAAAAAGCACCTAGCTAAGTGGTACAAGGATTAGAACATTGACCAGAGTCAAGTAATCACTCTTGTTGTGGTTGTGTCCTTTCAGTCACATCCATCTATTCATGACCCAATTTCAGGTTTTCTTTTCTAAGATACTGGAGTGGACTAAATAAGCCAAGATGGCAATAAATTGCCTTAACTCTCCAAACAACCACAAAATAGTGCCCCAGAACAAATCCTGAACTGCAGAACCTGCAAAAAAGACAGTGTGAAAAAATATTTTGGCTCAAGAAACTTGGAAGGTCAGCAGGAAAAGTTTGTCCTACTCAGGTAAAAGGGAGCGCAATCCAGGACAGGAAGCATTCCACCAAGCCAGCAGCAAGCCCTACCTCAGAAAATCAGAGGGAGATCCTGAGCCCCAGTGTAGTGGAGCAAACAAAACCCAGCACCAGAAACTCCCCCCACCTTGTACTTCAGCATAGCTCCAGGCAAACAGGTAGATACCAATCATACAGGTGCCTAAGCAAACAGGCATCTGCCAGTGGTCAGACTCCATATGCTTCAGTGCAGCCCCGGAGAAATATCAAAACACCCCACCAGTAAAAACACAAGCCAGACACCAGCACTAAGACCCTGGCTGAGCTCCAGGTAAGCTGCCAGACCCCTTCAGCCTCCAGCAGTAGCAGCCACTCCCTACCCCAAACCTTCAGCACAGCACCTGACATGAGAGTCTCCTGTGAACCTCAGGGAAACATCAGTATAAGACCAGGTAAACAGCCAGAGCCTAGAACCCCAGATACAAGAAGCCTGAGACAGTGCCCTTTCCATTCCAGATGCAGAGCTCAAATTTAAAAGAAGGGGAAAAGACCAAAAAAGATGAACAAAGAACAACAATAAAGAATCTGATCATAAAAAGTTATTGTGGTGACATGGAAGATTGAAACACAAACTCAGAAGAAAACAGCAATGTCAAAAAAAAAACAATAATCAAAATCTCAAAGAAAAATGGGAAGTGGTTTTGAGCCCAGAAAGAACTTATGGAAGAGCTCAAAAAGGAGCTTAAAAACCATATAAGAGACGTAGAAGAAAAATGGGAAAAGAAACAAGATTGATGCAAAAGAATTATTTTTAAAAAATCAACAGCTTGGAGGGAAAAACAACCTATTTAAAAAGTACAATTGGCCAAATGGAAAATGAGATACAAAAATCCACTGAAGGAAACAACTCCTCAAAAATTACAATTGGCTGAATGGAAAAGAAACTCCAAAAGCTAATAGAGGAAAACAACTCTTTAAAAGTTATAATTGAGCAAGTGGAAGGTAATGACTCTATGAGACACCAAGAATCAATCAAAAAAATTCAAAAGATTGAAAAGGTGGGAGAAAATGTAAAATGCCTCATGGGAAAAACAACTGACCTGGAAAATAGATCCAGGAGAGATAATGTCAGAATCACTGGACTATCTGAAAGTCATAATCAAAAAGAGGACCTGGACAGCATCTCATAAGTAATTATCAAGGGAAACTGCCCTGATAGCCTGGAATCAGAGGGCAAAATAGGCATTGAAAGAATCTATTGATCACCTCAGCAAAGAGATCCCAAAATAAAAACTACAAGGAACATTATAGCCAAATTTCAGAACTAGCAGGTCAAGGAAAAAATGCTACAAGTGGCCAGAAAGAAACAGTTCACATATTGGGCAGTCACAATCAGGATTACATAGGACTTGACAGTTGCTACATTAAAGACTAGGATGTCACGGAACTTGGTATTCCAGAAGGCAAAGGAGTAGGGCTACAAGCAAGAATCACCTACCTGGCAAAAATAAGTATAATACTTCAAAGGAAAAAAAAATCATTCAATGAAATAGAAGGATTTCAAGCTTTCATAAGGAGAAGACCAGAAGTGAACAAAAAAAAATGATCTCTAATATCAAGACCCAAGAGAAGCCTAAAAAGAGGAAAAAGGAAAATAAAACATAAGGGATTCAATAGAGCTGATCCCTACGTGGGAAGATGATACTTGGAATTCTAAAAAATTATATCACTAGTAGTATGGTTAGAAGGAATATAATAGACAGAGTGTAAGGGTATAAGGTGAATTTGAGGGAAAGACATAAAAATAATTAGGGGATAAGAAAGAGGAGTACACTGGGTGCAGAAGAAAGGGAGAGGTAGAATAGCGTAAATTATTTCACATGAAGAGGCATAAAAAGCCTATTGCTGGGGGGAAAGATGAGGAAGTGAGTGATGGGCATCACTTGAACCTTATTCTTATCAATATTGAGCTCAAAGGGGGACTAATACACACAATCAGTTGAATATAGAAATCTATCTTACCTCACAGCAAAGTAGAAGGGAAAGAAATTAAATAAAAGTGTGAAGGAAGAGTGAAAGAGAGGGCAGACCAGGGGAGGCAGTAGACAGAAACAAAATATTGTCAAGGAGGAAAAGGGTGAAAGGAGAGAGAAGAAAAACAGGAGGAAAAATATGTTGAGAGGAAATATACAGTGACTAATCGTAACTGTGAATGTGAATGGGATGAATTCTCCCATAAAACAGAAGCAGATAGAACTCATTATTTGACAAAAACTTCTGGGAAAACTAGAAAATAATAGAGCACAAACTAGATATGGATGAATATCTCATACCATATACCAAGATAAGGTCAAAATGGGTACCTGATTTAGACATAAAGCATGACATTGTAAGTAAATTAGAATAGGAAGGAATAGTCTACCTGTCAGATCTATGGAGAACGGAAGAATTTATGATCAAACAAGAGATAGGGTATTACAAGATGTAAAATAGATAATTTTGGTTATATTAAATTTAAAAGTTTTTGCACAAACAAAACCAATGCAACCAAGATTAGAAGAAAAGAAGAAAGCTGGGAAACAATCTTTATAGCAAGTGTCTCTGATAAGGGCTTCATTTCTCAAATATATAGAAAACTGAGTCAAATTTATAAGAATACAAATCATTCCCCAATTCATAAATGGTCAAAGGACATGAACAAGCAATTTTCAGATGAAGAAATTAAAGCTATCTATAGTCATGTGAAAAAATGCTCTAAATCACTACTGATTAGAGAAATGCAAATTAAAACAACTGTAGGTACTATAACATATAGGTACTATACCTATCAGATTTTCTAATATGACAGAAAAGGAAAATAATAAATGTTGGAGAAGATGTGGGAAAATTGGGACACTAATGCATTGTTGGTGGAGTTGTGAACTGATCCAATCATTCTGGAGAGCAATTTGGAACTATGCCCAAAGGGCAATCAAACTGTGCATACCCTTTGATACAGCAATACTGCTACTAGGTCTGTATCCCAAAGGGATCATACAAAGGGAAAAGATCCCACATGTACAAAAATATTTGGATCAGCCCTTTTTGTGGTAGCAAAATTTTGGAAATTGAGGGGATGTCCATCATTTGAGGAGTGGCTGAACAAGTTGTGGTATATGAATGTTATGAAATACTATTTGCAATAAGAAATGATGAACAGGCAGATTTCAAGAAGACTTGTATGAACTGATGCAAAGTGAAATGAGTAGAACCAGGAAAACATTGTGCACAGTATCAGCAACATTGTGTGATGATCAACTATGAGCAACTCAGCTCTGCTCAGCAACACAATGATCCAAGAAAAATACAAAGGACACACAAAGGAAAATGCTATCCACATCCAGATAAAGAACTGATGAACTCTGAATGCAGATGGAAGCATACTTTTTTAACTTACTTTATTCTGTGGTGTATTTTTTCCTTTTGATCTGTTTCTTCTTTCAGAACTGTGATTAACACGGAAATATGTTTTACATGATAGCACATGTATAACCTATATCAGATTGCCTACTATTTTCAGAAGAGGGAAGGGGAGGGAGAAAGGGAGGGAGAAAAATTTAGAACTCAAAATCTTGTAAAAATGAATGCTAAAAATTGTCTTGACATGTAATAGGGGAAAAAAATAAGATGCCATTAAGAAATAAAAATAAAGATATTGGAGTAGTTTGCCATTTCCTTCTCTGGCTCACTTTATAGATGAGGAAACTGAAGGAAATGAGGTTGTCTTGCCCAGGGTAATACAGTTAGTATGATGCCAGATTTGAACTCAGGAAGATGAGTCGTCCCGACTTCAGACCTGGCACTCTATCCACTGCACCATATAGCTGCCCCCAGAGTCAAGAAGACCTGAACTCACAACTGAGCTTATATACTTTACTAGTGGTGTGACCCTAGGAAGGTCATTTAACCCCTCTTTGCCTCATTTTCCCCATCTGTATCATGGGGATAATAATAGCAGCCAACTCTCTGAGTTGTGGTGAGAATGAAAGAAGATATCTGTAAAGTGCTTTGCAAACAAAATACTACATCAAATGCTAGCTATTATTCAGGCTTTCTTAGGATATTATATTGATCTATTTATTTTATTTTAACAAGGAACTCTGAAATTTTCAAGACATATTGCTGGAGGGTTTTGTTTTTGTGTTTATGCTGCTTTTAAAAAAGTCAGAGTTTGAGAATCAGCTTTCTGTATATAATCATGATTCTACAATATGAAACAGTATGGCAGTAATTAAATTCTATATTGGAAAGTGTCAAATGGTTGACTTAAAAGTAAAAATTACCATTTCAATCTTGTTTGTTCCTTATATTTAATTTATGCTGCTGGGGTAGAAGGCCCCGATTTTCCCTGCCTTCTTTAAGAAACACCTACAGGCAAACACCTGCAAATTCCTGCAAAAAGGCATAACATGCTATAGGGTAAACCACAGTCCATGAAACCCTGAACTATGGGAGGCTTTTCAGAGTTTCCCCTCTTAATTCTCCAGTAAGGGATAATACTGGATGCTGAAGAATGGACAGTCCAGCTGAATGTCTAATGACGAGCCCAGACAAGACCAAAGATTGTGTGAAAATGCCCCCAAATGGCCATTTCCCCACTAGGTCCACCTAGAGCCATACCTAAGGGCAGGGATGATAGTCAGCCGCCTCATCTGCAACACAGAGGAAGTGTGGCAAAGAAGAGTGCGAAAATGCTACCTTTCATAAATATACCTACTTTCATCAAGGGAAAGACAGCCAACTTCCAAACCTTGCCTTAAGGCTTACAAATCTCTTGTACCGGTTCTCTAAGACCAACCTGCGTAAATACTGATCATATCATTCTTGAGGAAGACATGAAATCATGCCATAATTTCATAAGCCAGCCCTTCTTACCTTGTCAATCATTACTATCATCATATCCTCTCTCTTTGACATATCATGTTAAATTTTACAAAGCAGTCTTTTTACTAGACTCTGAACAGTGGTCAGTACAAGTATTATTATCTCATGGGAAATTTATGCTTAGAAAGATTGTGATATTTACGTGGGGTCACCTATCTAGTAGGTGGCACTAGAACCCAGGTCTCCTGACTTCAAGTTCAGTCCTTTTTTTCACTACAGAAAACCCATTTTAGAGTAGAAACATGTCACTGAACATAGAAGCTAAGTTTTCTTCAACAGAGACTATATTGAAAGGGAAAGTTAATAGAATTATTACCAATTCCTCCTTTTTAATGTCTCTTGAACTTGTCCCTTGTGACTTCACTGGTAACATTGTTTTCTAGTTTGGGAAAGAATGATGGGACTCAGAGAGAGCAAGATCTGAGCTTCAATCCTGTCAAACAAGCTGTGTGATCCTGGACAAGTCACATAGCCTCTCTCAGCTTTAGTTTCCTCACCTCTAAAATGTGGATAGTGAAGGCACCCACTTCACAGCATTGTCCTGAGAGGCACATAATAAACAGTATGTAATTTGCAAACCTTCACTTACTATATGAATGTTAACTGTTAACATTATTATTATTATGAAGTCAATGCATGTAATAAGTAGGGAATATGGCAAGGCCAAGTCACAATTTGAAAAACAGCCTAAATAAATTCATTAATTAAGGCTTTTACCCCACCCCACCCAATCCCCATCAATAACTGGGTATTAAAGAAAATATTTTAGCCTAATTTAATATCCTTTGTAAATAAAAGTTACTAATATCTAAAGTATATTTGAATTTCATATAGGAAAGCCAGCCTAAATATTTTACAGTTGTAAAACTTCTTATTATGGCTTTAGGCTTTAATTAAGCAAATAATTAGCCCTGAGCAAAGAACTTTACACAAAAGCACAATTAATTTGTTACCTATTGTTGCCTGCTGTGAACACTAGCCTTCACTGTGAGGCCTTCAGCTATAGTAAAGGTATTGCACGCAGCAGCTGAAGTGGAGAAGAATGTTGGGGTCAGGTGCTAGTTCAATTCTTGGGCATCACACTTAATCATTACCAATTAGAAAAGGCACTGAATGCAAGTTCCCTTGCTATCATCCATCTTTCACTAACCTTGTCATCTAACTAGTGCACAGACCTGCTCACTCTACAATAGTTTTGTTGTTTTTTAAACAGTGCCTTTCTTCCCAGCTGCTGTTTCATTGTGTCAGGTATTGAAAATATTCTCAGAAGGAGAAAGAAAAAAAAAGATAGAAATATTGTGGCGGAGGGAAAGGGAGCACACAATTATGGTGTGGGACAAAGGGTTTATTTGGAGTTAGAGAACCCAGGTTCGACCTGTCTGTCATCCCCTCTCCATCCTCCCAACTCTGACCACTGTGGCTTTGGCCAGTTAATAAACTTCTCTGGATCTCAGTTTTCTCACCTGAAAAATGAAGATGCCAAACTATAGGTCCCTTCCAACTCTATAATTATGGTCCTCTGATAAACTACAGCACTTATTTCTCATAGGCCAAACAAGAGAGAGAGCACTTTTTGTGGCTGTTCAGTCCTTTCCAGTCATGTCTGACTCTTCATGACCCCATTAGGGGTTTTCTTGGCAAAGATACTGAGGTGGTTGGCCATTTCCTTCTCCAGCTCATTGTACAGATGAGGAAACTGAGGCAAACAGGGTTAAGTGATTTGCCCAGGGTCACACAGCTAGTAAGGGCTGAGGTCAGATCTGAGCTCTGAAAGATGAGTGTCCTTGACTTCAGGCCCTACACTCTATCTATTGTGTCACCTAGCTGCCCTATGTAAACATTTTTCTATTCCAACAGAGCATGGAAGCCACTTTGGTGAAGGGATTTGTTATGCATTCGGAAGCGCGCGCGTGTGCACACATACATACATACACATACACACACACACACACAAACACACTTAGCAATGCTCATTACATTTCTAATTTAAATTGCTGAGATGGTGGATAGTGCTGGACATGGTCTGAGGAAGACACTTATTAGTTGGGCATATCAGTACTACTGGGTATTAGCAGAGAGAACTTAGAAAGCATTGATAAGGATTCTGATGACTGGAGAAGAAATGTTATGGGCATAAAATATTTTGTGGTAATTTCTTAAAATCACTGCTTCTGGTTAAAGAGACTTTGGGGGGAAAGTGGATTTAAGAAGTGAAAACTTGATTTTGAAGATATCCTCATTTTGCGGATGAAGAAGGCTTAAAGAGTTTGATGTTACCTATTCAAGATCAGATTGCTATTAAATGGCTGACTCCTACTCTAGTGTGGTTTCCCCTTCTTTATGCTTCCTTATTAGCAATAGGACAACTTCTAATGTGGCAGTTTCCACAGCTCTGAGCAATACCTGTGGGATCCTTCTTAAGATGTGGCTCCTAGGGATGAAGAGAGTACTTCAGATATGGCTCAAGATGTGTGATATACAGTAAGAATTTGGGAACTACTTCATTCATTCATTTGTTACTTTGTTCCTTTTTTTCATTTATTTGTTTGTTTGCTTTTGTTATTTTATCCTGAATGCCTAGCACAGGGCATCTAAGTATTCCATAAATGATTCTTGGATCACATATTTCTGTTGATGCAACATAATAGAGTGGTTAGCAATCCAGCTTTTGGAGTTAGAAGACCCCTGGGTTCAAGTGCTGCCTTTGAAACATACTAGCTATTCAACCCTGGGCAAGTCACTTAACCTGTTGATGCCCTTGATGCCTCTTGTGGCAACTTTGTACTACTCTGAACTGCAGAATTGCTGGTCTTCATTGGTAGAGGGAGATTCCTCTCCTATACTTCCATGTACCAACAAAATCACATCTAGAATACCACCGCCACCACCAACAGCAACGTACTTGATTAATGCAAACTAGGATTTTTTTATATCCATGTTATACTGTTGATTCATGCTAAACTTGCAATCAAGTAAGAGGACTGTGTTTTTTTTTACATGTATTACTGTTAAGCAAGTTCCAATCGGACTCTCCTTATCCCTGAACTTATACTCAGGCAGTTGATTTTTTTTTAACCAAAGTGCAAGACTATATGTTTATTTATTCTAAGTAAACTGAATCCATGGGTCCAACTCATCAAAATATTTTTTTTTGAAAACTTAGTCTATCATCTAATGCATTAGCTATTCATTTTATTTTTCATGCTTCCCATATCATCATCCAGGATATTGATAAAAACCTCAAACAGGACATACTCACCTAAGAACAAAGACAAATAATTTAATGTTGTTCTAATAATAAATAATAATAATAGCAATATTTATATAGTGCTTTAAGGTTTGCAAAATACTTTCCATGTATTAGATCATTTGATCTTCACAACAATGCTGTAAGGTATCCTTATTTAATAGATGAGGAAATAAAGGCTGAAGGAAAGTAAGTTATTTTACCCAAAGTTATGCAACTAATAAGGAGTGGCAGCATTCAAACTCAAGTCTTCCTGACTCAAAGTTTAACACTCTATCCATTATATCAACCTATTGCCTTTCTTTAGGGATAGTTTTCTAATCTCATTTTTGAGCACAGCTCCTAATGCTCCTAATTGTAGTATCATCTAGACAAAACTGGTCCATCTGGTTTCTAAGAATATTGTGGGGAAATCTGATCAAATGCTTCACGAAAATTCAGAAACTCCATCTCCCCCACCCCACCCCCAAAAGAGGTGAGATTAATTGGACATGACTAGTTTTTAGAGAACCTAAGCTGATGCCAAATGCTCTCAACTTTCCTTTCAATGTGGGAATAAAATTTCAAAATTTTGAGTGTATGTGTGTATATACACATCTATGCATATATCTGTATATGTATAGATATGTATAAATATGTATATGTGTGTATATGTGTATATATATACACATATACACACATATATATTTATACACATCTATGCATATATCTGTATATGTATAGATATGTATAAATATGTATTGTGTATGTATATATATATATATATATATATATATATGAATAAATAGAGAGTGGTATAATTGACCTGTGTTTTTTTTCCAGCAATGTTAACAAACAATATCTTTTTGAAAGCCCTCCCCAAGCACCTCATAAGAATTTAGAGGTGATTATGAGTTCCTGAAATCCCAAAGATGCATAGGTTCTTGCAGATTCTACCAAACTCCAAACTGAGACCTGCAAAAGCCCTTAATTTAGAAAGGCCAAGGTCACCCATCCTGGGCCATCACCAGTCATCTTGACTTTTTTCTTGCCACTGTATTTCAATGACTCTGTAGGAGAGAGTGAGGCTGATGACTTTGCACAGCTGTGCCTCACTTAAATACAATTCATTCACAAGTCAAGATATCACCCTTATGATATCACTGGTTTTCTTCAAATGAAGGAAAAGCAGAAGCAGAAGCAGAAGAAGCAGAAGCAGAAGCAGAAGAAGCAGAAGCAGAAGCAGAAGAAGAAAGAAGAAGAAGAAGAAGAAGAAGAAGAAGAAGAAGAAGGAGGAGGAGGAGGAGGAGGAGGAGAGGAGGAGGAGGAAGAGGAGGAGGAGGAGGAGGAGGAGAAGGAGGAGGAGGAGGAGGAGGAGGAGAGGAGAAGAAGAAGAAGAAGAGAAGAAGAAGAAGAAGAAGAAGAAGAAGAAGAAGAAGAAGAAGAAGAAGAAGAAGAAGAAGAAGAAGAAGAAGAAGAAGAAGAAGAAGAAGAAGAAGAAGAAATGACAACAAGCTCCACAGGTTCTGAACACAAGCCCTGTAACAGACCTGGAGCCTGCTGTCTGACAATCAATGTAGCTAACTGAGCATAATTCATCATAAAAAGCCTTACTGCCCAATGAAATGTTTTGGCCCTAGCTATTCATGAAATAGCCTTCAGAGTTATGGGAACTTCTGGCCTCTGCAGGGAAGGGGATAGAGTTTTTAAGAATTAGCCAGTCAACAGTCAATCAACAACATTTTTTTAAGCACTTACTACTGGACAGATACTTTGCTAAGCACTAAGGAAAACAAAGAAAGGCAAAAGCAATCCCAGCTCTCTAGCAGTCCACAGACTATTGAGGGGAGAGGAGGAAGAGCCAACATGTAAACAACTGTGAACAAACAAGATACATACAAGACAAATTAGAGATAAACAACACAGGGGAGGCACTAGCATGAACAGGGTTGAGAAAGGCTTCTTGTAGAAGGTGGAAGAAGCCAGGATGTGGAATAAGCCAGGAAAGTCAGGAGAAAGGGATGAGGAGGGAAAGAATTCCATGCAGGGAGAAGGGCCAGTGAAAATGTTTGGAATCAGATGTTAGGAGGAATGTCTTGAGTAAGGAATAGCAAGAAGGTCAGTATCACTGGAATAAAGAAGATGCATGGTTGGGTGGGGCAGGTTATCAAGAGCTTTGAATGTCAAATAGAAGATTTTGTATTTGATTCTGGATGTGACAAGAAGTCCTGAGTTTATTGATTAGGGTCAGACCTTATGCTTTAGGAAGAGAAGTTTAACAATTGGGTGGAAGATAAAATGAAATGAGGAGAGCCAGGCAGGAGACCAATCAGAAGGCTATTTCAATAGTCCAGGTATGAAGAGGTTCGGGTCTGTGTAAGGGTGGTGGAAGTTATATCAGTGGAGAGAAGAAGGCTTATATGAGAGATATTAGGAGAATATAAGAGAATCGCACAGTTCTTCTATGATATACAAAAGTCTATTAGAGTACCAGAACAACAAATGTATGGCTACGTGGTTTATCATAACTGATCAATTAAAGAGTAGAAAATGCCAAATGAACCACTCTAGGGTTTATTTGATTGTGTCACATTCTATAACAGGCTGCATGTAACAGTCTCAGTAATAATTTAATGACATGACAAGGATAACACTCTACTTGAGTGCATTTTAATTCAATTCTATTAAGTAAAACATTTATTAAGTGCCTACTATATGCAAGGCACTATGCCAGTATTAGAGATACAAAGATAAATCAGACATAACTATGTTTTAATATCCTCTCTGTCTACAAGTATTATTTTTCAGCTACACATATATAAGCAGCAGTTCCATGCAGGCCTAATTTACCTGCTAACTAGGCAGCATTTATTTTTAAATTATGATATACACTTCAAGTTATAAAATGCAAGGCAACACATTAGATGATATTCACTCATACATGCATTCAACAATTATTTATTGAATATTTATCCTGAGCAAGCTGTAGTGTTAGATGTTGCAGTAAGTAAAACACTGAATGACATAATCCCAGCCTATGGGGCATATAGGTGGTACAGCAGATAGAGTGCTGGGCCTACAGTAAGAAAGACTCATCTTCCTGAGTTCAAATCCAGCCTCAGACACTTACTAGCTGTGTGGCCCTGGGTAAATCACTTAACCCTGTTCGCCTGAGTTTTTTCATCAATAAAATTATTTAGAGAAGGAAATGGCAACCAATCTAGTATCTTTGCCTCTCCCTAAAAAATGGGAGTCATGAAGAGTCATACACAACTGAAAAACAACTAAAGCCTTTATGAAAATAGAAATAATAGATTAATCATCACTTTTTAAGCTTCTACTAAGGGCCAGGAACTGTGCTAGTCACTGAAAATACAAAGAGAAATGTGAAATAGTCTTTTCCTTCAAGAATCTTACATTCAAAACTGTATAATTGTGTGTATGTATGCACAAAATATATACATGATAAACAAAGGAATTTTGGGGGTGAGGGGACACTAGTAATTGGGGGGGTCATAAAAGACTACAAATAGGTGGCAATTGAGTTGAGCTTTGAAGGAAATGAGAAATTCTAAGAGAAATCCACATTCTGCCTTTTACTAACCTGGAACAAGTCGACTAGGCTCTCTAAGTCTCAAGGTAGAGGTGAGGAGGGAGAGGATCCCAGCATGGTAGACAACCTGCACAAAGAACAAAAACAGGAGATGGGATATCATGGGGGAAGAATAGCAAAAAGTCTAGTTTGGTCAGAGGTATGAAGAATTTTGAGTTTTTACAAAGACCTTTCCTTTGGTAGATAGAACAAAAAATTGTCCTAGCTGTGTAGATGAGAAAACTGAAGCTCCAAACGATAAAAAGATCTGCAAGTATAAAACTCTTAAGGAGCAGAGCAAGAACGTAGGTTGTCCTGCCTCCAGGACCAATATGTTTTCCATTATACTATAGAGCCTTCTCGCAGTGTGACTCTTGAAAAGATTATAATTTAAGCAAATAAAATTTGTTTTCTTAAAGGATGTCTACATTTCCCCTTACAAAAGCATACCAGTCTGTAATCTTTTGATATACTCTATACTAATTCTCCAATATGTAAATTGCTTATATGTGTGTATGTATGTGTATATAATATATATACACATACATACATATGTGTATATGTATGTATATATATACACATACATACATATATGTATATGTGTGTATAGATAGATAGATAGATAGATATGTGAAAGACTGTTTTCAAAGGAAGAAATCTAAGCCAAACACAAACATTTGAAAAAATTCTCCAAATCGCTAATAATTAGAGAAATGAAAATTAAGGTGACTCTGAAGTTCTACCTCTCACCCATTAGACTGGCAAGGATGATGAAGGAACGAAAGAAAGAAAGAAGAAAGAAAGAAAGAAAGAAAGAAAGAAAGAAAGAAAGAAAGAAAGAAAGAAAGAAAGAAAGAAAGAAAGAGAAAGAAAAAATAACTAATGTTGGAGAAGCTATGGGAAAATAGACACATTAATGCATTGCTGGTGCAACTGTGAATTGGTCTAATTATTCTAGTCAGCAATTCAGTATTATGCCCAAGAAATCATTAAATTGTGGACACCCTTTTTACAAGCAATATTGCAATTAGGACAATTTTGTTGTTATTCAGTCATTTCAGTCATGTTCAACTCTTCATGACCTCATTTGGGGTTTTCTGGGCAAAGATATTAGAGTGGTTTGCCATTTCCTGAGGAAACTGAGGCAAACAGAATTAAATGACTTGCCCACTGTCACACAGCTAGGAAGTGTCTGAAGCCAGATTTGAACTCAAGAAGATGAGTCTTCCTGAGTTCAGACAAAGCATTCTATCCTCTGCATCACCTAGCTGCCCATTAGACCAATACCTCTAAGAAAGTTAAAGTAAGGAAAAAAAAGAAAAACAAACCAATCGTCCAAAAGTATTTGTGACAGCACTCATAGTAGAAGAGAACTGGAAACTAAGAGATTGGTGAATGACTAATTGATGAATGTCTGGCATATGAATATAATATATGATTATTATACTCTATGAAATTATTAAATGGATGGGTTTCAGAGAAACCTGGAGGGACTCATATGAATTGATGCAGAGTGAAGTGAACAGAACCAGGAAAATAATTTACGCAATAAAAACAGTGTTGTAAAGAAAAACAACTTTGAAAGAGTTTCAAAGTTTCATCAATTCAATGACCAGTTGTGATTCTGGAGGACTGATGATGAAGCATGTTAGCTCTAGACAGAGAAATGATGGATCCAAGATGCTGAATAAGACATACATTTTTGGACACAGCCACTGTGGGAACTTATTTTGCTTTACTGTGCATTTGTTTTGTTTTGTCTTCCAACAGTGTGGAGTGGTTGTCAGAGGTAGAGGAGAGGATAAGGAATATAGGAAAAAAATGAAAGAGGGCCATTGAAGTATCTTCTGTGTTTTGTTTTGCTTTTAATGCAGAGAAGAAAAATTAGAAATACAAACTTGCAAGACATCTTAAAAGCTACAGGTTGAATTTACTATATCCTGAAAAAGAAAAGCAAGCTATACATAACAGAAATCTTCCCTTTCACGTATAATCCTCCTTTTATGTTCAACTGGGCATACAGAAAGGTCATCTTACTTGATATCTGTTAAGTTCAGGATAAAAATAAAATAAAACACTCCATCACAATGGCAGGTGAAGCCGCAAATAGCAAAAGGCTATGAGAATTCCCTGTACAAGGATAAGATTGCTATTGTTCCTCTTTCATTCTCAGAGGACCAATAACATCAAGAGGGTGATGTCTTGACTTGTGAGTGACTTGGACTTAAATAAGGCAGAGCTGTGCAAAGCCATTAGCTTCCTTCTCTCCTCCAAAGGATTGAAGTCCACTGGCAAGATAAAAGTCGAGGAGACTGGCAATGGCCCAGGATGCAGTGGGTGACCTAGGTCTTTCTAAATGAAGGTCTTTCCTAGGTCTCAGTTTGTCTGAAGCAATGCCCATTCAGTAACTAAGGGCTAGGTAAGAATCGAGACAAACGCTGTCCTTATTTACCATGACAAAAATATTAATCTAAGTGGGAAAGACTCTCAAAATTTTGACCAGAGCAGAACACAATTGCTATTTAGACTTATTCTAAGCCATCAAAACCTAAACAATGAGCCAAAATGGCTTGGTCTGGTGGCTGTTATTGGCCATTTAGCAAAAGCCAGAGTGGTTTGGGTTTAAAGGCATAGTCAATTAGCTCCATTTGAATCACAGTGGGCTTTTTTTTAAGCTGTTTTTTTCAGAGCCATAGTTCTAAAATCACCACCATGAGGCTAACTCTATCCTTGCTTCACTCTACCTTCCTCAGTCACACTGCTCTTCTCTCTGTTTGGAGAGTACCAAACTCTTCCCACTGCCTTCCTTTATAGATCATCAGAAACTGGACTCAGATCTCTCTACTGGGAATCTGCTGCCCTGCCTGGTATCAACTTCACAGAACAAGATGTCCTCCCGGGTGTTCCCAACACCTCCCCTCCTCCACCATTTTTCTTCTTTCTTCAGGGCAAAGACTATGTTTCTTTTTATTAATCTATCTCCAGCACTTAACACAGTGCCTAGTACAACACAGGCACTTAATAAATGTTTATTGGATTGGATATTGGATTGATTTTGGGGGGAGGGGGAAATTATGAAATATCTCTGTCCAAAATCATCTTCCCCCAAATGGTCTGTCAGAGTGCCTAAAAATTCCACAATTAGCAACAATTCTTAAAAAAGTTTTTCATTTTGTTTTGTTTTCTGACGTTGAGCTCCCTTTTATAATGTTGATGTCTTTCTAAAATGCAACACTTTAATCCTTTATCAGCCAACTCCTTTCTGCAATTAGTTGATAGCTAGAAAAGTTGGAATGGGAGAAGGAAAGGGGAAATTAGGAAACCTACCTAGAGCCCATTCTCTACATATAAATGAAGTCTACTTTCTTTTTAATTGTGGCCAAGTAGAAATATCTACATACCTATACCCAGACTATTTTCTTAGTTCATATTAATACTATTCAGGGCATGGTGGACTTGGATTCAAAAGATTTAGGCTGAAGTCTATCATTTACTATGTGTGACTTTGAGCACTGCATTTCCTCATCTACAAAATGAGACTAATAATACCTTCTTCAGAAGCAAAATACTTTGTTAGGTGCCACAGTGAATATAGCACTGGCCCTGGAGCCAGGAAGGCCTGAGTTCAAATCTAATCTCAGACATTATTAGCTGTGTGACCCTGGGCATGTCACTTAACCCCTGTTTACTTCATTTTCCCTACCTGTAAAATGAGGATAGTAAAAGCATTTACCTCACAGGGTTGTGAGGACTAAAGGAAATAACATTTGTAAAATGCTCAGCGCAGTGCCTGGTCCTTAGTAGGTATGTTAGCTATTACTTTTATTGTTATGCTACTAGATTCTAAGGTCTATCCTTGAGGGCTGGAACAGTTTTACCTGAAATGTATGTCTTCCCCAGCATATAGAAAATTATCTACTTATTAAATGTTTGTTGAATTCAATCAAATACAGGTAACCAGAGGCTTTTCATATTTAAAGATCATGATTCAGGGAGCAGAGGAATTGCAAAAAATGTTTAAAAATAGGTAATTTGAATCTGAATACAGTTGTGTAAAAGACCTTCTTGGAGCCTAAATTGGAAACAGTTGGGCATCCTCTGCCCTCTTTATGGTAACATCCAGGAGAAGGCTTCAAAGGAAGGTTGCCTGGTTGCCTCAAGAATACAGGAGCCATACTCCTCACAGAGACAAGATGCGACTATAGTTTGTGGTCTTAAAGGAATATTCAGTAAAGCAAGAGGTGGTGCAGAAACAAATTCTTGTATCTCTGATGAATAGTGAGATATTGAAGGGGAAATAGTTAATAATACCCATTATTTATATAGTTCTGTAAGGTTTAAAACATTTACATCATTTGGTTCTCACAATAGCCCTGGAAGGTAGGTACTTTTATTATCCCCATTTAACGGATGAGAAAACTGAGCTTAAGACAGTATCTGAACTCAAGTCTTCCTCATTCAAGGCTTAGCACTCTATCCATTGCATCACCTTGATTAATACTGAATCACACACAGATAGATGTTTTGTTTTGTTTTAAGTTAAGCATCCTTATTCGGGTTCCTTTCCAACTCAAAAAACAAAGATAAAGAAGCTTTGAATGAGTACCATTGGGGGGGGGTCTTTGTTGTTTAGTTCAGTTTGTTTTATTTTGTGATTTCCAACGTGCAACCTTATTACCAAGAACCACAGAAGCAAGCAATGTGGATCGTGGAATGTCCATTTACCTCAGAAGTGATTGAATCTTCAGATCTATGCTCATTTGGGAGCTCCCCAAATAAGAGAAGAGACTGGAAGACCCAGAAGAGGACAATAACAAAGGAAGGCCAGAGACCCAGCTTCTACATCAAGAATTAGGAAAGATGTTTCTGTCTCAGAGAGAATACTGAAAGAGGAATTAATGGCTTTCTAAGAAATGAAGCTATTAACCATCTACTTTCATTTCCTCTGAAGATAAAAATCAGATAACACTGAATGCAAGAATCATTTTGGCTCAAGGAAAGAGAAAATTTCCTGATATGTTTACATATTGAACTATGGCTAAGGAAGGCTGTGAAAGGTTTTGAAATTGAGTATCCGCATACACATAACTTTTCCTGAAACAGAGACAGGCATACAGAACCTGTGATTTCATTTATCTATGAGGGCACTCCCAAGCAAGGAAACTCCCTCTATCAGTACAAGTTCGACTTTTTCTGCAACACAGTCTTAGCAAGTCAACTAGAACTTTGAGAGTTTCAATGACTTGTCCACGATCACACAGCCAATATGCATCATAAGTATTTAGCCTCAAGTCTTCTTGGCTTCAAAGATATTTTTCTGTTCATACATAACCGTACCTGAATCCTGAATCTAATGATATTTCAGTTTGTTCCTCCTGGCAGTCTTAAGATTGACTACATTATCTTAAGAAGTTCAAACTTTAAGAGTCCAAGATTCATAGTACAGAATAGTAATGATTTTTATAAAAGTATATTACACAATTATGTATACATACGCATATCTACATTCACTCTCTTTTTTCCTCTCACTCACCCTCCCTCTTCCTCTCCCTTCTCCCACTCTATTGCCAATTCATTCAGTCTCCCCCACATCAGTGAGCTGAGGATAGTTCTACATTCTTCCTTGACATATCATTCAAATTGGTTAATCCCTGCTTCCTTCAGGGATTCCTGCTGCTGTCTCTTGAAATTATTTTGGGCTATGTCCAAAAGGAAGTTTTTCAATCTGCTTCTAAGTTGGTCAACCATGCATTTCAGACATTTTGGAAGACTTCAATACCGACCAATCAATGATTAAAACTGAAGCAAAAGGATTAACTGTAGCCATTAAAGCCTCTTCATTCACAGCGTGCACATGGGGAGAAAATCCTATTGGTTATAAATATGAAATGGTTTTACAAAATTTTCATATCACCTCTGAATGATGGCAGCAGAAAAAGAACCTGGTAATTTATGTTTCATTTAAATCCCCAGATTCCAAAAGGCGCTACAACAAAGTTAGATTTCATTACACTGTGGAACCTCAGGCAAACATCTTACGCTGCTTATCCAAGTGGAACACATGGAGTAGCAGAGGGTAAATGTCAAATACCCAATGCTACCATTTCATTTCTTTTTTTTTTTTATTGTCACCATGGGCCAGAAGGGTTTTTTGTTTTGTTTTGTCTTTTCATCTCTTGCCAGAGTTTGTTTTGCTTCCTTATTCCTAAAAACACAGATGGCAAACAAGATAATTTTATGTATGTATGTGTATATATATATATATATATATACACATACATACATACATACATACATATATATTGTTCAGTTGGTTTTTAGTTATGTTCAACTCTTTGTGACCCCATTTATGATTTTCTTGGCAAAGATATTGGAATAGTTTGCATTTACTTCTCCAGCTTACTTGACAGATGAGGAAACTGAGGCAAACAGGGTGAAGTGCCTTGCCCAGAGTCACACAGCTAGCAAATGTCAGAGGCCATATTTGAATGCAGAAAGATGAGTCTTCCTGACTTCAGGCATGGGACTCTATCCACTGTGCCATCTAGCTACTGTATATATGTGTGTATCTATGTATACACACACACATATATATGTGCATTATGTATTAATATATGTACATATAAACCTACATATACAAGTGTGTATATGTATGTGTGTACATATATATGTATGTATAACATATACATATATGTTTTGTTTTGGTTTCTTCAGGAGGAAAAAAAGTGTACCATCCCTTTCTTCATTAAGCTATAGAAATAAAGTATAAACAGACATAAGGATATATCTAATCTAAGGATATACTATACTAAATTATAGTGTTTGCTACTCATAAAGTAAGCCTAGAGTTACCAAATGTGTTAAAATTTGAGCTTTATGAATTCTCTAGGCTTGACAGAAACACAAATTCTTTGTCCATCTGTCAAAAAAAATCATTGCTTACAGCATAATATTATAGACATTTACAGAATATGGAGAAGGCATAGGCTTCAAAAAAGGTATGTCTAATATGTATGACCTATAGATCACAAGGCTTTATTTTCTTCCTTTCTCTCATTATGTGTCCATTTTTCTTCTTTCTTTTCTGTGTTTTATTAATGGGGAACTAGGGCTTTATTGCCTTCTTCCTGGTCTCTCATTCTGAAATGTACTTTTTTTCTATCTTCTTTTCTTGAAGACTGAGGTATATAGAAGCAAACAAACTGGTCAAGATTTTTTTTTTCTCACTTAGGGAAAAGTACCTTGATAGGGTAACTAAATCTAGGGTTTATTAATAAAAGCTCACTTCCCCACTGCTTGATTTAATAAGAGATATTTATTCTAGGCATCACTTAGACTAATAAAATTGGCCAAATAACACAATTTGGTACTTTTCCCAGCCACACATAATTCTACTGAGGTTTCTTTCAGTTCTAGGTCCCTAATCCTATGATCCTTAAACGTTAACCTAGAGGGACAAGACTGGCCGATGATGAATCAACCCAAGCACGTCTTCCATCTTTTCCTGCCAATGACTCCATCACTGACCAGGTATCGCCTATGGACAATTCCTGTACTGGTTACAGGAAGATTATATATCTCCCAACTGCAAGCCCAACTTGCTAATTCATTCCAAAGATGGCTTCTCATTCTTTAAAGATGAAAGGGCTCCATGTAGCTTTTCTGGATCTAGTTTCTGAGTGCTGGCAAGTAGACAACGAAAGTAGGAAGCCTTAAAAGAAAAAACAAAAGCGTCACTGTTCTCACTTTTCAAAAGAAAAAAAGGTAGAATTGTACCTCTGTGAGTGCCCTAATGCAAAACTAGTGAGTGAATGGAGACTTCCTACAACTGAAATAAGTGCTTACTGAATCATGCCATTTCTGGCTGATTGAGTAAATCTATATGCTACTGTTCTCCTACACAACTTTCAATCACACTAACACTCTTCCTCACTCCCAAACACAATTTAAGAGGAAGAAAAATAACTAGGAAGCAACTGTCATGATGTGAACTGGCAAATGAGTGTCAAGTCTGCAAATATTTGAAGACAATTATACTAATTCCAGGTGACTAAATAAGTGAAGAATCAACACCATTTTTGGAAAAGGATGTCAACAGACCCTTGGAATAAGTTGGGTCTTGTCACTTTTCATATCTCATCAGCCTCCAATGTGCCAATGTCAATCAGACACAGAGCTCCTGTCAACCATCCCCAGAAGACAGTGAATGAGTAGCTGGGCAAATATTTCAAAAACTTCTGTGGAATGGAGCACAGAAAGCATGTTACAGGCGTATCTCACCATGACAATGATGTGCTTTCAATACAGCTTTGATGTAAAATTGATAGTCAGGGAGCTGGGGTGAACAGCTGTGGATGTTTTCCCCCAAAAAAATATCACTCCAAAGGGTACAGAAGAATATGCCTCAATGCTATGGCTCCTGGCTCTTATCTCAGCTGCCAGGTAAGGTTGGCAGGTCTTCACATCAACAACAAAGCAAAGCTGCATCATTCACTGCAGGGAAGAGAAGGCAGCAGCCAATTCCCAGTGATTGTGCTGTAGCAGGTGAGAGAATAAGGACAACATGGAGTTCAGGCTTCATGAGGAGTCTGGGAGAAGTTTAGCACTCTTTTGCACATAGCGCTGCTAGACTGTATCTAGAGCGGCTGGGCTGCTGCCATAGCTCCAAATGGTGTGAAGGAAGGACATGTACACAATTTGGCAAAGCTTTCTGAAACTTGTCACCAGAACAGGAAAGCAGCTGGAGCCACTGAGTTAAGAAACGCCGAACAAGGAGAGGATATTTTGGAAGAGGAAAAGAGGAGGGGCCTGGAAGTTCTGAGAGCACATCAGACTCACTTTCATTGGTTGCTGGACACATACTCATGCAAGAGAAGGATCCATTCTCAACTGTAGGCAACCACTAGGGGGAAAATTTACTCTTCATAAGATTTAAGAATGGACTCAATTTAGTTAATCCTTCTTCTTTCTAGCAAGCTCTTATATATATTACTGTCAACCAAAAACTATTTGTTGAATATCTATTCTGTGTCTGGTATTGTTCAGCCCTGTGGGGACACAATAAGTTTTCTCATAGCCCTGCCCCACGAAGTGCTTACTCCACAGCTGGGGAGACACACCTGGCATACATGAAACAACTAGAGAAAAATTGAATGTTGTGTATTGAGAGGGTTGGGTTAGTGGAGAGAGAGTCAGACTCAGAGCCAGTAAGTCCTAAGTTCAAGTCTCACCACTGAAACATATTGGCTGTGTGACTCTTAGCAGGTCACTTAACTTCTCAGAATCCTAGGGAACTCTGTAAGATTACAAGTTACAGAGAAAACGCTGTTCTGCCTTGGTAGATGGAGTCTTCTCAACTGGGATTTCCCTAGACCAGTGAAATCTCATGTTTTGTCCCTATCCCTCAACTGTGTATTACTGACTCTAAAGGCAGGAGGAATTCTAAGGCAAGGGAAAATAATATGTGGAGGCTAACGTAGTAAACTATCAAAGATGAACTACATCTGTTTTATTTTTTAATATAAATTTTGATTTAGAAAAAGGAATGATTTTTTTTTCATTTCTGTTAGGATTTTAAAGTATTTGACATCTGTATAATGCATTATACTTTTCAAAACATATTCACACGTGATAAACAGTACAATTTGGTACAACTGGATTTGGCATCAGAGGACTTGAGTTTTAATCCCATTTCTGCCACTTACTGCCTCTATTATCTTCATTACTTAATCTCTCTGCTCCTCAGCTATCTATGAAAGAAGAACATGAACTCAGTGGCCTCCAAGGTCCTTTCCACTTGTAAATCTATGATCCTATATTATCACAACTGAGCTTTATGGTATTTTTTTAAGGTTGATTGTACAGATATCATTATACCTTTTTCACTGAGTCACAAGGAAGTTAAATACCTTTGCCATGGTCATAGTTGGTGAAAGAGATAAGATTAAAATCCAAGTGTCCTGCCTTCCAAATCTAATGTTTATAACATTAAACCACCCTTCCTCTGCAGAGGCAACATGGACCTAGCACTAGAGTTAGGTGGATTTCAGAGCCCAGCTCTTCATGCCCTTGGGGCAAATTGCTTAACCTCTCTGGGTCTGTTTCCTCATGTACAAAATGAGGATATTGGGCTAGATATTCTCTCAGGTCCCTTCCACTTCTATATTCATATTCCTCTGATCCATTTTAATTTGTTAATGACTCCATCACTGACCAGGTATATCCTATGGACAATTCCTGTACTGGTCACAGGAAGATTATATATCTTTTTATAGACTTATAGACTTAGCCTTTCTCAGAATTCAAGGCTCTAAGACATCTCCAAAGGTCGCATGATGGAAAATGCTATCCACATACAAAGAAAGAACTATGGAGTTTGAATGCAGTTTGAAACATACTATTTGCTATTTTTTTCTTCTGTTTTGTTTTATTTTCTATTTCTTGTGGTTCCTTCTATTGGTTCCAATTCTTCTTTACAACATCACTAATGTGAAAATATGTTTAATAGGAATGCACATGTATAGCCTATATCAGATTGCATGCCATCTTGGGGAGGCAGGCAGGGAGGGAAGGGGAGAAAAATTTAAAACTCAAAAGCTTATGGAAGTATTTCTTGATAAATCAAAATAAATTAATAAAAATAGTTTTAAAAAGGTAGATCTCAGATAAGTGTGCTACAATAATGGCTAGAATACTGGATTTAGGGTCAGAGATCCTTGGTTTGGATCTTGATTCTGCCACTTACAACTTTTGTGGCCTTAGGTAAGTTACTTATTCTTTCTAGGCCTCAATTCCTTATCTATAAAATGAGAAGATTGGAATAGAAATAGATATTGAGAGAAAAAAATAAACACATCCTTTGGGAGAATCAAATTGTGGATTATTGTAGAGTACTAATCTTATAAAATTAAGAAATTATAAGTGATAGATCCAAGTGAAGTATCCAGTTTTTAAGATGCACTTAGATTTGCTACTGATATCATGAGGGAGATCATCAGATAAAAGTGTCTGAGGAATATTTGTTTCTTCTCTCCCCCATTAGACTGTGAGCTTCTCAAGGGCAAGAGCTGTCTTTTGCCTTTCTTTGAAGTCTCAGTGCTTAACATAGTGCCTGCCACATAGTAGGCACTTAAGAAGTACTTATTGACTAACTGACTCTCTAAATGTGTTCTCTGGGCCTTTCATCTTAATACTGCTCTTGAAAACAATTTTACATGTATGCTATATAGGCCATTACTATACAATGCCAATTTTGTCCTGCCAATCCACACTCATAGAAAGATGTATTTCCT
Organism: Phascolarctos cinereus; assembly: GCF_003287225.1. Classification (NCBI taxonomy): domain Eukaryota; kingdom Metazoa; phylum Chordata; class Mammalia; order Diprotodontia; family Phascolarctidae; genus Phascolarctos; species Phascolarctos cinereus. Next base: position 165,474,711 of record NW_027556180.1, read on the forward strand.
CCAAAGAAAAGATATTAACTCTTCTGTCACCAGGCAGCATTGAAAGAACACTGTATTTTGAGTTGGAATATTTTTCAAATCTTATCTCTCATAATTACTCATTGCATGACCTTGGACAAGTTCCTTTGTTTCTCTGGGGCTCAGTTTCCTCTTCTGTAAAACAAAGGATTTAGTCTAGATAATCCCCATGGTTTTTTCCACAAATCCCATGACATTAAGAAATTCGGGCATCATCCTGTGCCTAATATTAAATAATCCTGACCTGAATATTATCATTTTAAGTACTTAATTTTCAAGTATTTAAACATAAATTTTACTTACATGCACTTTTAGTTTCCACAACTATATATACAAAAATTTTTTTCCAATATATCCCACAGAAATAGAATCAAATGCAATCTTATAACATCCATTGTTGACAAATACCTGGAAGTGTCACACAGAGAAAAAACTAAGGACTTACATATTGTCCTACACTGACCAGTGCTATTAATGTCCTGGGACACATGATAATTCCACCTGTCCTCACAAAGCTTTACTCCCTTTTGGACACATACACACACACACACACACACACACACACACACACACACACACACACACACATATATACACACACTCACACAACAGTGCTCTTCATATATATCATTCTTCAGACAATGTTACAGAGCAGTTCCCAAACAATTACAGGGTGTACTTTATGTACAAACAGGAGCATTAAGGGATCATATTCTTTTTCCTCAGAGCATCCATAAAATCCCAGAAGCATATTATTATCACCACAGTGTTCTTTTCTGTCATAATAATTCATTATATTGTTAATACCCTGATGCTTTTTGTAAATGTGGAGCTCATCTCAGTGATGCCAGTTCCCCACCCCTGCCCCAGCCCAAGTGAACTATTTTTCTTTCCTATTTCTTCATCCAAGGAATGAGCAAAGACAGACTTCCTTTTCTTTAAAGGTCTGAGACTGTGTCTCCAATCACAGTAAAATGAGGTTTCACGGGTTAGCACTTAGAGTCTGTGGTTTCCCATTGATATAATTTGCATGACGAACACCCCAGGCATTGAGTTGGGGCTAATATCTCAATTAGAACTTGTTATTTCTTCAAATATTACAAACAGTCTTACTATCAGATGGGGTACTTCTTTGATAAGCAGTCTAATGTAGGGGCCTCAGAGACAAAGAAAGGCTTGGGTATCAAATCCTGCCAAGTAGGCAAGAGTTACATACGTGAGGAATAGAACACTCCCTGAGTTAGCCTACAGGATTAGTATGTTTTTATTAAAATTCCAAGTCTTCTGATCTCAATGGAAGTTTCATCAATGTGAAGGAAAAGGTATGAAATCTGAACTAGAATCCTAGATGAATTAGTAACTGAGTAAATAAGATCATAAAACATGGCAAAACAATGAAATATACAATGGATGTGGGGCCAGATCAAAACTGATCACATTCTGTGAGGGATTACATAAATGTTTTCACTGGAAGGTCACCCATATTACACCAAAACCATTTGCTTTCCACTACTGCCAGGATGTATACAAGGCCTTTTTTTTTTTTTTGGCTATATACATTTCTATTTTTCAACCTTCAGGATGCAAGAGTAACCCATACGTCTAACATGATTGTACATGTATAACCTATATCAGATTGCTTACTATCTTGGGGAGGGGGGAGGGAAGGGGGGGGAGAAAAATTTGGAACTCAACATTTTACAAAATTGAATGTTTAAAACTATCTTTACCCATAACTGGGGGGAAAAATAAAATGCTATTAAGGAAAGGAAGAAAAAAATAACTCAGCGTCACTCACAATTATGTGAACAAAGAGTATTTAACATAGTGTCTGGTATATAGTAGGTACTTAATAAATGCTTTATGACTAATTATGTTGCTAGCATACTAGGATGGTTGAAGTTACAATTTGTTGCATTCAGCCATAGTTTATTGTATTCAGCAAGTATCTGAATAGTATTCCCTGCAATTCTGTACAATATCATTCCATTATGTGTATATTATACATGTGTATATATACACATACATATAAACATATATGGGAGAGCTAAATGGTGCAGTGGAGTCAGGAAGACTCATCTACCTGAGTTCAAATCTGGCCTCAGATACTTACTAGCTGTATGACCCTGGGCAAGTCACTTAAACTTGTTTGCCTCCGTTTCCTCATTTATAAAAGGAACTATGGAAGGAAACGGAAAACTATTCCAGTATCTTTGCCAAATGTGGTCACAGAGAGTGGGACACAACTGAAATGATTGAACAAAAAGTATCTGATCACTTTCATGTTGTACATAATGATCTTCTAGGAATTCAATGTACTCCTCCCAGACAATTTCCATTCTTATACCCTGTTTAAATATTTATCTTTCTGAACTGGAGGCAAAACAATGCTTAATTCAAAATGAAGATTTAAGTAATTACCTAGTAATGTTAACTTGTTATTGATCTGGAGAACTCCACCGCCAGTAAGCCACTTGGTAGTGAAATCTTTGGCCATAAAAACCTAAGAAACAGACAAAGATGTGAAATGGACCTCTATCCTAGGAAGCGCTGTTTCCTCATCTGAACTCAGAGTGGAAGAGTAGTAAGAAAGGGAATAGGGTAAAAAGAATCACACAGTTTTTAGGCAGAGGAATTAAACCAATTTCAATGGTATCGTAGTTTGTCCTTCATTTAGAATGACATTGTGGGGTGATGTATAGACTTGTGTATGAATTGGATATAAGTGAGGCAGAATTACACAAAGTTGTCAGCCTCACTCTTCCCTCCAGAGTTATCAAAGTCCAGTGGCAGGACAAAAATCAAGATGAGTGGCAATGGCCCAGAATACAACAGATGACTCTTAGATGTCTAACCAAGATCTAAGCTCCTCACATCACCTGCTTCAGCCGCCTTCATGGCCTTTGGAACTAATTGTTCTCATCTACCCATTCTACTGGAGGAAGTCTTCATACACATGGGGTAGACATCCCCCTAACTCATGGATGGGTCTGAGGCCTATCAGTCACCCTCAGCCTGGGTTAACCTATCTGCCAAGATGGTTCACCAGGATGTGACTGCTGCACATGCTACAGCTTCTTGGAGCCACAGGTGAGAGTTGAGTGTAGGCTTTAGAAACGAAAAAGACAAAAGCATACAAATCACATAAAACTTCCACTCATAAATGCCATGAATATTTTTAGAGAAAGTAAATAATATCTGATTTTTTCCGATTACATGTAAAGATATATTTCAATATTCACATTTTATAAGATTTTGAGTTTCAAATTTTTTCTCCTTCCTTCCCTCCCATCCCTCCTCCCCAAAATGGCAAGCAATATGTTATACAAGTGCAGTCATGTAACTATATCTCCAAATCAGTTATGTTGTAAAAGGAGAAAAAAAGCAAAAGAGAAAAACTATTAGAAAGAAAAAACAAAAACCGTGAAAATAATATGCTTTGATCTGCAGTCAGACTTCATAATTCTTTCTATGGATGTGCAAAGCATTATTCATGAGTGTTTTGGAATTGTTTTGAATCATTGTATTGCTGAGAAGGACTAAATCAATCATAGCTGATCATCATATAATGTTGCTGTTACTGTGTACAATGTTTTCCTGGTTCTGCTCACTTCATTCAGCATCAGTTCACATAAGTTTTTCCAGGTTTTTTTTTTAAATTCACCTGTTCGTCATCTCTTATAGCAAAGTAGTATTCCATTATATTCGTATACCACAACTTATTCAGCCATTCCCCAATTGATGGACATCCCCTCACTTTCCAATGTTTTGCCACCACAAAAAGAGCTACTACAAATGTTTTTGTACTTGTAGGTCCTTTTCCCTTTTTCATGATCTTTTTGGGATACAGACCTAGTGTTGCTGGGTCAAAGGGGATGCACAACTTGATTGCCGTCTGGGCATTCTGCTCTCCAGAATCATATCAGTTCACAACTCCACCAACAATGCATTAATGTCCCAATTTTCCCACATCTTCTCCAGTATTTATCATTTTCCTTTTCTGTCATATTAGAAAATCTGATAGGTATGATGTAGCACCTAGAGTTGTTTTAATTTACATTTCCCTAATCAATAGTGATTTAGAGCATCTTTTCATGTGACTATAGATAGTTTTAATTTATTCATCTGAAAATTGCCTGTTCATGTCCTTTGACCATTTATGAATTGGGGAATGACTTGTATTCTAATAAACTTGACTCAATTCTCTATGTATTTGAGAAATGAGGCCTTTATCAGAAACAGTTGCTGTAAAAATGATTTTGTTTATTCAAAAATTTTTTTAATTTAATGTAATCAAAATTACCCATTTCATAATGTTCTCTATTTCTTGCTTGGCGATAAATTCTTACCTTCTCCATAGATCTGGCAGATAAACTATTTCTTGCTCTCTTAATTTGCTAATGCATCACCCTTTCTGTCTAAATCATGTACCCATTTTGACATTATCTTGGTATAAGGTGTGAGATGTTGTTTTATCTCTACTTTCTGCCATACTATTTTCCAGTTTTCCCAGCAGTTTTTGTCATATAGTGAGTTCTTATCCCAGAAGCTGGAGTCCTTCAGTTTATCAAACAATAGATTACTATAGTTATTGACTACTGTGTCCTGTGTGCCTCATCTATTCCACTGACTCAAGTACTAAACAGTGCTGATGATTGCTCCTCTATAATAATTTTAAATCTGGTATAGCTAGGCCACTTTCCTTTGCATGTTTTTTCTCACTAATTTCCTTGATATTTTTGACCTTTTGTTTTTCCAGATGAATTTTTTTTTAGCTCTATAAAATATTTTGGGTGGTTTGATTGGTATGGCACTGAATAAGCAAATTAATTTAGGTAGGATTGTCATTTTTTATTATATAGCTCAGCTTACCCATGAGCAATTGATTTTTTCCAATAGTTTAGATCTGACTTTATTTGTGTGAAAGATGCTTTGCAATTTTGTTCATATCTGGCAGGTAGACATCCAAGTATTTTATATTGTCTACAGTTATTTTAAAAGGAATTTCTCTTTCTATCTCTTGCTACTGAACTTTGATGGTAATATATAGAAATGCTGATGATTTATGTGCATTTATTTTATATCCTGCAACTTTCCTAACATTGCTAATTATTTCAAGTAGTTTTTTTAGTTGGTTATCTAGGATTTTCTAAGTATATCATCTTATCATCTACATTGCCTAGTCTAATTCCTTCCATTACTTTTTCTTCTCTTATTACTAAAGGTAACATTACTAGTATGATATTGAATAATAGTGGTGATAATGGACATCCATATTTCACCCCTGATCTTATTGGGAAAGCTTCTAGCTTATCCCCATAACAGATAATGTTTGCTCATGGTTTTAGATTGATACTACTTATCATTTTAAGGAAAGCTGTATTTATTTCTATGCTCTATAATATTTTTGATAGGAATGGGTCCTATTTTTTTCAAAAGCTTTTTCTGTATCTGTTGAGATAATCATATGATTTCTGTTGGTTTTGTTATTGATATGGTCAATTATGCTAATAGTTTTCCTATTACTGAACCAGCCCTGCATTCTTTGTCTAAAACCTACTTGGTCATAGTGTATTATCCTTGTGCTAAAGTGCTGTAATCTCTTTGCTAATGTTTTATTTAAAATTTTTGCATCAATATTCATTAGAGAAGTAGGTCTATAATTTTATCTCTCTGTTTAGGTTCTTCCTGGTTTAGGTATCAGCACAATATTTGTATCATGAAAGGAATTTATTAAAATTCTGTATTTGCCTTTTTTTCCATAATAGTTTATATAATATTGGAATTAATTGATCTTCACATGTTTGGCAGAATTCACTAATAAATCCATCTGGCCCTAAAGATTCTTTCTTTGGGAGTTCATTGCGGGCTTGTTCAATTTATTTTGCTAAAGTGGGGTTATTTAAATATTTTCTTTCCTGTTCTATTAATCTGGATAACTTATATTTTTGTAAACATTAATCCACTTTACTTAGAGTATCACATTTATTGGCATGCAATTGGGCAAAATACCTCCTAATTATTGCTTTAATTTCCTCTTCATTTATTTCCTCTTCATCCCCTTTTCAAAATAGCTCCTAATTATTATTTTAGTTTCCTTTTCCTTTTTGGTGAATTAACCCTTTTCATTTTCAACACTGGTAATTTGGTTTTCTTTTTTTTTTAATCAAATTAACCAATTTAATAAATTATTTTGTTGGGTTTTTTTCATAAAAACAGCTCTTAGTTTTATTCATTAGTTCAATAATTTTCTTACTTTTAATTTTATTAATCTCTCCTTTGATTTTCAGAATTTCTAATTTGGTATAGTTGAGGATTTTTTCATTTATTCATTTTCTAACTTTTTTAATTGTATGCCCAATTCATTGATCTGCTCTTTCTCTATTTTATTCATGTAAGCATTTAAAGATATAAAATTCCTCCTAAGGACTGCTTTGGTTACATCTCATAAATTTTAGTATGTTCTCTTATTATTGTCATTCTCTTTGATGAAATTGTTGATTGTTTCTGATATCTTGTTTGACCCACTCATTCTTTGGGATCAGATTATTTAGTTTCCAATTAGTTTTTAGCCTATCTTTCTGTGGCCCATTATTATACATAATTTTTATTGTATCATGATCTGAAAGGACGCATTTAATATTTCTGCTTTTCTGCTTTTGATTGTGAGGTTTCTATGCCTTAATTTTTGTGTAGGTGCCATGTACCATGGAAAAGGGCATATTCCTCTCTATCCCCATTCAATTTTCTCCAGAGGTCCGTCATACCTAACTTTTCAAAAATTCTATTTGTCTCCTTAACTTCTTTCTTGTTTATTTTATGGTTAGATGTATCTAGTATGGTTTTGCTGTCTATTTCTTCCTGTAACTCACTTAATTTCTCCTCTCAATATCTGGATGCTATACAACTTGGTGCACATATATTTTGCATTGCTACTACTTCATTGTCTATGGTGCCTTTTAGCAAGATGCAATTTCTTTCCTTGTCTCTTTTAATTAAATCTGTTTTTGCTTTAGTGTTGTCTGAGATCAGGATTGCTATGCCTGCTTTTGTTACTTCAGCTGAAGTGTAACATATTCTGCTGCAGCCTTTTACCTTTATTGTGTGTATCTCTCTGCTTGAAATGTGCTTCTTATAGACAATATATTGTAAGATTATGGTTTTTAATCCACTCTGCTATTCACTTTTATTTTATGGAAGAGTTCATCCCATTTACATTCACTGTTATAATTACTAATTGTGTATTTCCCTACATCCTATTTTCCTCCTTTTTATTCTTTTCTCTCTTCTTTCACCCTGTCCCTCCTCACCAGTGTTTTGCTTCTGACCACTGCCTCCCCCAATCTGCCCTCTCTTCTATCAGCCCCCACTCCCTTCTCTTTCCCCTTTCCCCTCCTACTTCAGCCCTCTCTTTTGCCCTCCCTCCCTTTTCTTTTTTCCTTTCCCCTCCTACTTCCCTCTAAGGTAAGATAGATTTCTCTACCCTGCTGAGTATATATGTTATTCCCTCTTTGAACCAAATCCAATAAGAATAAAGTTGAGACAATGCTCATCCCTTCCCTATGATAGTTCTTTTATGCCTCTTCATGTGATATAATTTGCCCCATTCTGCCTCTCTCTTTCCTCTTCTCCCAGGACAATCCTTTTTCTCACCCTTTAATTAAATTTTTTTTTTAATCATCACATCAAAGTCAACTTATACCCACATGCTCTAACTATACTCCTTCTAATTGCCCTAATAGGGATAATAGAAATCACAGTTCTTAGGAATTACAAGTATCATCTTCCCATGTAGGGATAAAAAAGTTTAGCCTTAATAAATACCATGGTTGGTTTTTTTTTCTTTCCTGTTTACCTTTACATGCTTCTTTTGAGTCTTGTATTTGAAGATCAAATTTTCTATTCAGCTCTGGTCTTTTCATCAACAAAGTTTGAAAGTCCTGTATTTCACTGAATATCCATCTTTCACCCTGAAAGACTATGCTCAATTTTGCTGGGTAGTTGAGTCTTGGTTGTAATCCAAGCCTTCCAGAGTATGATATTCCAAGCCCTCCGATCCTTTAATGTAGAAGTTGCTAAGTCCTGTGTAATCCTGACTGTAGCTCCTTTGAATTTAAATTGTTTCTTTCCAGCTGCTTATTGTTTGAGCAGTTTGAATTGTTTCTTTCTGGCTATTAACATTATTTTCTCTTTCACCTGATAATTCTGGAATTTGACTATAATATTGCTTGGAGTTTTCATTTTGGGATCTCTTTCAGAAGGTGATTAGTGGATTCTTTCAATGACTATTTTAGCCTCTGTTTCTATGATATCAGGGCAGTTTTCCTTGGTAATTTCTTTAAAGATGTCATCCAGCCTCTTTTATTTTGGGTCATAACTTTCAGGCAGTCCAATAATACTGAAATTATCTCTCCTGGATCTATTTTCTAGTTCTGTTTTTCCAATGAGGTATTTTACATTTTCTTCTAGTTTTTTTTCATTCTTTTAATATTATTTGACTGATTTTTAAAAAAATTTTTTTTAACTGATTCTTGATGACTCATAGAGTCATTACCTTCCACTTGCCCACTTCTAATTTTTAAGGAATTATTTTCTTCAGTTAGTTTTTGTATCTCCTTTTCCGTTTGGCCAATTCTACTTTTAAAGTTGCTTTCCTCAGTGGATTTTTTTTTTCCATTTGGCCAATTCTGTTTTTTAAAGAGTTGTTTTCTTCAATTTTTTTGCTTCCTTTTCCAAGTTGTTGACTATTTTTTTTCATAATTCTCCTGTATAACTATCATCTCATTTCCCAATTTTTCTTCTACCTCTCTTGAGTTTTAAAATCCTTTTTGAACTCTTCCAAGAGGACTTTTTGAGCTTGAGAGCAATTCACATTCCACTTTGATGCTTTGTATGTAGGCATTTTGACGTTGCTGTCCTCTTCTGAGTTTGTGTTTTGATCTTCCCTGTCACCGTAGTAGCTTTCTACGGTCGGGGCTTTTTGTTGTTGTTGTTGTTTGCTCATTTTTTAGAAAGTTAAGCTCTGCTCCCGGGGTACTGGGGACACTGTCCCAAGTTTATTGCTCTGGAGGCCAGGGGTCCTGGCTTTCTGTACCAGGGCCTCTGGGTCTGGGGCTTGCCCACTGTACTCGGCTGGCCAGGCCTAGTTATGCCTGTTGTTTTGGGGCTGGCAATTTCCCTTCTGTGCTGGGACTAAAGGGCTCACAGCTGGACTGCTGTGCCACCGACCTGCTTAGGTAGGACTGCGGGGCCTCACTTGCTGATCTGTGCTGTGCCTAAGAGTCTCCCTCTGGCTTTCCAGGACACCACTTGTTTTAGACTTAGCTCTCCTTTTCCCCAAGTGATACAGACCTTTCCTGAATTCCTTCTAAGTTATCTTAGGCTGGAAAATCATTTCACTCCATCTTTTGGGGATTCTGTTGCTCTAGAATTCTCTTAACATTGTAACATTGTTTCCAAGGGAAACTAGGGAGAGCTCAGGCAACTTCCTGGCTTCTCTCCACCATCTTGGCTCCACCTCCCTCTCATTTTTTTCAACAAAGTAGAGACTAGGGAGATTCTGGATACAGAAAACACCTAATAGCATCATAACAATGAAATTGATCATATATTATGGACAGGAAATAGCAGTCTACCAATGTAGGAGTCAATTCAAAATCAGCTGTCTGTGTAGAGCCAGTTTGCTGCCTTGTTAGAGGAAAGATCAATATCAATGCCAAAGTAAAAGAAAGAATAAAAATGAGGCCATATGGTGTGTAACTAAAACAACTCCAACTTGACCTATTTTAAACTTTTTTTTTATACACTGAAGAGTAGATATCAACAGAGAATGGCACCATTTCATTAAGGAAGTTTAACAGAAATAAATCAATTGCCACAATAAGAAGACCTAAAGAACCTAGAAGCCATCTAAGCCTGCAAACACTCATTCTCCTTGCCAAGAAGAAAGCTCTAGCAGCCAAGGGCAATAGCAATTTTCAATATAAACTCAAAGGAGGATGATGGGAAATTATGAGCAGTACTGTCTCATAAAACATCAAGAAAATATGGAAAGGAAAATAAATTTACATAAAGCTTAGTAAGAGACTCAATTAAGCCAGATGATCTCCAGACAATTTAAAAACGAAACTGGAAAGAATACAACAAATAAATATAAGTTGGAAACTGCTGTGAAGGTTATGATTTTTCCCCATCAAAGCAGAACTAACATTTTTGGATCCCAATATCATAGTACCTGACATGTTACATGAAGAAGTAGAAACAGCACTAACAGAAATAAAGATTAAGTGTGTACAGTGAAGGCCCATGATAGAAGAGACACAACTTAAGGTCATTTAGGGTTGATTCTTAAGATATCTGAAAGATATACAGGAAAAAAAATAATCTCCATTGTTATTACTTACTAAAACAAATACTTTTAAAGATATCAATAACTACCAATAATGGTATCTATAAGCCTTTTTAAGGCTGATCTACAAATATATCAAAGGTATCCTTGATGAAGATACCAGAAAGGAATAGGTAGGCTTGTCCAATAATATTCTATAGCAGATTATATTTTTATAGTCACCATTGACTGAAATGTTTATAGGATATAAGCTTCTGCTGTAATTATGTTTTGTTGATTGTAAAAGTGTCATTGATTCTGTAAAGCAAAATGCCATTATACAGGATCTCTTCTGAAAAGATATGTCCTGTGTATATGTTAAAATAGAGCAAAAGTTTTTGAAAAATCTAACAGAGATCATTTTGCATAATGAATATCTGGTTATTAATATCAAATGAGAGGCATAAAACAGTGATGCACATTTTCCCCAAAAATGTTTGCTACTATCAGCTGATGTTCAGGGAAGGGTCAAATAGGAAGAGGGATTTCCTGTAGATTAGGAAATTCTCCTGTTTGTGGATGACATAGTGTTGCTTATATCATGCCTCAGAACATTGCAGAGTTCCCTAAACAAGAGCCATAATCCCTAGTTTCCCTAACTATTCACATAGGAAAAATCCAATGGGTGACTAATATATACCACCTGACTATGAGATGTAACCATATGGGCAGCCAATAAAGGCAGTCCATCAGCACATATATCTTGAATAGAAATTTTGAAAATTCACTGGGTCCAAAATTGAATAGGTAGAAGAAGCCAGGCTATATTTCATTTGGAGAATTGTATGATACATTTAATGACCCAAACTTCACCTTGACACAAAGGCCCATCTTGTTCAGAACAACATTCTGGTGATTACCAAAATAAAAAAAAAAACATCAAAGAATAACCATCTCTGAAGAACTAGAGATTCTTAATTACTCCAGGGGTACCACCCATATAAGGCTTAAATAGTCTGCATCATACTACATACAAGAACTTAGCACCAGCTGCAGCATAAAAGGTATCATCAAGGAGATAAGTGACCAGAAGAGTAGGTGACCTGGCCCTGCAATAATAGTACAGATCAGCCTGTGTGTTCCTGAGATAATGTCCAATGTCCCCAGCATATTGAATGGATCCCCTATGGAGTATTAATGGGACAAGTATCACATGGAAGGAGTAGCAAGGAGGCACAGCAGATAGAGTGCCCAGCCTAGAGTCAGGGAGACTCATCTCCCTGAGTTCAAATCTGGCCTCAGACACTTACTAGCTGGGTGACCCTGGGCAAATTGCTTAATCCTGTTTACCTCATTTTTCTCATCTGTAAAATGAGCTAGAGAAAGAAATGGCAAACCACTCCATTATCTTCGTCAAGAAAACCTTAAATGGGGTCACGAAGAGTAGGACATGACAAAAAACAAATGTGGATGAGTTTTAAGCTAAGCCCTTCTCTTCCCCCACAAGCAAATTGGACAAATCAATTTGCCTCCCTGGTCATGTTTCTCATCTTTAAAATGAAGGGGTTGGCCTAGTTAACCTCTGAGGTCCCTTCCTACTTTTGACCTAATTTAATATCTCAATCACAAAGACCTCTTATAGACTTTCCCTAAGGCTAGTTAATTTATATTAATAAGAATGGGATCTCAGAGAGAATATGAAATTATCCCTATAGCCTCACTGAAGGTCCACGTGTTGCCCCTGTGAGAGAAATGATATTGATCCAGTTCAATCTGCCTTAAAAAAAACTCTCAGGAAAGATAATGGCAAAAAAGGTTTGCAAATATAACTAGAGTCAGTGTTTGCAGCTAAAGAACAAATGGAACTCTTCATCCAGAATTAAATGTCATCAGAAAGGCCTTCCCCTGAAGTCAAATGTCTCTTGCACACACAACCTCACACGTTCTCCACCCATCTCTCCTCATACTCCACGACTTTAAAATACCAGGTAGTTTTCAGCATCAGGGGAAAGAGTACAAAACTTCAGTCAGCGGGGGCTAAAGCTTCTGAGTTACACTAGGGTGTATAATGGAACTACTAATAGACCCTTAAATGAGCCCAGCCTTGCCAGCCATGACCATAATGTTTTCTATTGTAATCATCCTGGGCAAGCAAGGAATGAATGCATCAGCAGCTCCATGTTGGCAGTACCTGAAGGAGGCTCTCTCTCTGCCAGGAAGACTGTGTATTAAATATTACATGTTAGTCTAGCCAAGGGTATGACATAGCTTTCCTCCTTTTAGGAGAAAAACATTCTCTTCATGGCTACCACAGTGTTACCCCTCATCGTTTGTGTGAGGCAATTGGTGGGTAAGCATGGACTCAAGACCATACGTCCATCTTACTGCATAGAAAGCTGAAAGCCATGCTCTCTCTACGTCGAGGGTCCACGACTGTTGCCTCATGGACTTGTTCATTCTCATAATCGTTGGCATCCTCACTAGCTCTGCATTTTTTTTGTCCATTCAGATAGGTGGCTATGGGAGATAGAGTGCTAGACTTACAGTCAGGATGTTCTGAGTTTGAATTTTGCTCCAAAAGCACACTGCCAGGGGCAACTAAGTGGTGCAGTGGATAGAGCTTGGGCCTTGGAGTCAGGAGGACCTGAGTTCAAATCCGGCCTCAAACACTTGACACCAGCTGTGTGACCCTGGGCAAGTCACTTAACCCCAACTGCCTCACCAAAAAGAAAAAAAAAAGAAAAGAAAAAAAAAGCATACTGCCTGTGTGACCCTGGGCAAGCCATTTAAACTGTTTAAACCTCAGTTTCCTCATCTGGAAAATGTGAAGAACTAGAATTAAGCCTAGCTCATGGAGTTATTATGTAGATCAAATGAGGTAACATACATAAAAGGCTACATAAATTTTAGCTATTATTAGCTGTGCCCAGAATATATTCCATATTCATGTCTACCTATGAAAATCCTTCAAGACTCGGTTAAGGGACCAGCTCTTCCTGTAGTTTTTCCTGATTCTGTCAATCACCTGAAAATATTCTAAAATTTTCCTATTTTATCTGACTGACATTTATCTCCATTGCTGTTGTTCAGTCATTTGCAGTTATGGCTGACTCTTTGTGAGCCCCATTGGGGTTTTTTTTTTTCTTTTAGGCAGCTGGGGTTAAGTGACTTGCCCAGGGTCACACAGCTAGTAAGTGTCAAGTGTTTGGTCTGAGGCCAGATTCGAACTCAGGTCCGCCTGACTTCAGGGCTGGTGTTGTATCCCCTGTGCCGCCTAGCTGCCCCCCATTTGGGGTTTTATAGGCAAAGGTACTGGAGTGTTTTGCTATTTCCTTCTCCAGCTCACTTTATAGTCAAGGAAACTGAGGCAAACAGGGTAGAGTGCCTTATCCAGGATCACACAGCTCTTAAGTACCCAAAGCCAGATTTGAACTCAGGAAGATGAATCTTCCTGACTCCAGCCCAGCATTCCATCTACTGTGCCAACTAGCTGCCCAAGGGGGCATAGTTGTACATCAACCCAAATTCCCCATTTCAAAAGAAATAAAACAGAATGCCCCCACTACACCTATCTCAAAACATGGACCTTGTGTGTGTCTATCTATGTCAGATATTCTTGAGGGCCATACTGCACATAGCTTTAGAAAAAGGAGGATTTGTTCCCCACCACACACACACAATCTAATACTTCTGTTGTAAGGGTTTCATGGTTGGCTTAAGTGCTTCCAAAATGAAGCAAACCACCAAGTGGGGAAAAATGTCATAGGAGGATACTACAAGAATTGAATTCACAAGGGGAATGATCCTTGAAATTAAGGAAAATATTGTCCCTAAAAAGGACAATAAAGATTGTAGAGTTTAAAAGTTGTCAAGAAGGGACATGGAAGACCCACTCTGTGACAGAAAGGACTTTGGATCTTCCACAGGGCCTAGCACAGAGCTCTGTGAATTCCATGTGTTCAATAAATGTTTGTTCAATCAGGCATTCTTAACCTTTGTTGTGTCATAGACCCCTTTAGCAGTCTGGTGAAGGCTGTGGGACCCCTTTTCAAAACAATGTTTTCAAACAAAATAAAATATTTGGGGCTACAAAGAAAATCAATTATATTAAAATACAGTTATGTGTTGTTATTATTTATGTATTTTTAAGTTCATTGACTCTAGGTTAAGAACCCTTGAATTAAATGCGTTGAACTGGGTTGAATTATACACAGTTCTATATCCCTCCATTTTCATGGAGGCTTAAGCATTCTACTCAAGTTTTTATGACCAGTTTGTTTGTTTTTAATATATTTATTTACAACTGAATTTCAAAACAGAGAAATCTACTAAGAAATAAGTTACAAAATAAGTTAATCAGTGTGAAAATGATTTTTAAAAAAAAACAACTCAGGACCATATGTATTTGGTCTATTTATCCTGACCTATTTATTAGTATCATATTTTAGGGGGTTATGCATTGTGCTTTAAAACTAATAACAATAGCTGGCATTTATATAGAGCTTTAAGATTTACAAAGGGCTTTGCAAATGTTATTTTATTTGATCCTCACAACAACCCTGTGAGGTGGATATTACTATTAGCCCCATTTTTTAAATGAGGAAACAGAGGCTGATAGGTTAAGTGACCTTCTCCAAATCACCCAAGTTAGTGTCTGAGGCCAGATCTGAACTAAAATTTTCTTGATTTAAGGTCTAGTGCTCTATCCACTGAGCCACCTAGGTGCAGTGAGAAATTCACCACTGTTATGTTAACAAATCTACCCTGAGGAAGTATGTGAGTCTGAGCTATTTCCTATTTAGGAACTGGGCTTATAACTTAGGAAGGAAAAATTTATCTGTCCCACCAAAAGAGAATGACCAAAAACTCTTCCAATTCCCTGTCAAATGGATATGAACTCACTCATGCTCGGATGTAATAGTCCTATGATATACACCACTTCTATATAATATCTGAAACTATGGTAATCAACTACTCTTATATTTTAGGCAAGGCCTAACTCAGGACATTTCCCTCATATTTTATGTTCAACATTAGAACAAAATGACATAGATACATTTAAGTCATTTAGCAGTTAACAAAAGGAAATTCATTTAACCACAGCGAGAGAAGGATGTTCAAAAGGATAGGCATTGAGGATACCTCAAATTGATTCAATTGAGCAATGCTTCCTTGCCTGAACTGCCCATCATTTCTACCACCCAAGCATCAGAGAGTGAACCTGGAGCTCCTTATGGCTTATGTTCATACTCAGGAGACCAGAAAGTGAAAATAGCCTGAGCTTTCAGTCCTCTAAGCCAACCGAGCTCCAAGGACAGTCCCAATACCTTTGGAAGAAAAGCTAACTTAATTTACAAGAAGGTAGGAGTTAGGATCTTTCTCCTACCACACCAACCAAAAACATATCAACAATCCATCATTTTTACTCCTCATCAGCTTCAAAAACATCTCCTTCATTCCATCCTCAAACATCAGCTGGTGATGAAGAGCCATATACAAATTGGACCTGAAAGTCAGAGGATGGGTTTGAGAGGGTCCAGACCCCTCCATGTTCCTCATCACTGTTAAACAATACTGTACCCTCTAAGTAAAGGTCTCCATTTCTCAGTTGGGAGGGGGGTATAATCAAGCAGAGGTTGGACAACCATTTCATGGAGGGTTGATATGGTACAAATTGACTGAGATGACCTCTGAGTAATCTTACATTAGATGCCACTTATTGCTAATAATCAGTCTATTACGGAAGAAGAAGAAGAAGAAGAAGAAGAAGAAGAAGAAGAAGAAGAAGAAGAAGAAGAAGAAGAAGCATTTGTTGTTTTCCCATTATATACCAGATGTAGTACTAAGAACCAAGGGTACAAATACAATAGATGAAATAATGCCTACAACTAATGATAGTGATGGTGATGGTGATGGTGATGGTGATGGCGATGGTGATGGTGATGGTGATGGTGATGGTAGTGATGATGGTGATGGTGGTGATGATGATGACAGTAATCAGCATTTATATAAGACAGATGGGACATCTAAGTGGTACGATGAATAGCACTCCAGGCCTGAAGTCAGGAAAATCTGAATTCAAATCCAGCCTCAGATATTTACTCACTGGGAAAGTCACTTAATCCTGTTTGCCTCCATTTTCTCATCTGTAAAGATGAAGGAGAAGAGAAATGACAAATCACTCCAGTATCTCCCAAATGGGGAAACAAAGAGTCATACATGGCTGAAATGACTGAACTATGAAATAGGGCAGATAGATCTCTTTTGAGACAACCCTATAAAATAACTACTTATGATATTTTTATCCATAATGTACAGGTGAAGCTTAAACGGCTGGCCCATTGTCTCATGGCTAATAAGTTTTATGGGAAGAACTTTAACTCAAGTCTTCCTGATGAAAAATCTAGTACTGTATGAACAATAACATGCTATCACTTTAGCCATGATCCTCAGAGACAGGAAGAATAAAAAAATAGAATTCTGAACAAAACACAAATCTTTTCATCTACAGTTTCATCAACATTTCATCTTCCTCTTTAACAAAACTATGAAGGTGAAAATAGCACCTTTTATTTTTCTGCTCATCCCCCCATGAAAATTAATGAATGGAAAGATTAGTAAAATTATTTAATTAAATTTAATTAAATTAATTTTATCAATAAATAGTAGTATAAATATAATATGTAAGTTAATAATTATTAAGCAATAGAATTAATTAATCAATAAAATATTAATAAAGAAAAAAATAGGAGGCAGTAAATGGGGCTTGGATAGTAAGTAGTCAGGACCCTTTAATTCTTAAACACACACACACACACACACACACACACACATGCAAGTTCATGTCATCATATATCTAGACTTGATAGGGACCTCAGAGGCCTTTTGGTCTAACTCCCTCATGGTCCATAAGAGAAAACTGAGGCCCTGAGGGGTTAAGTAGTTTGCTCAAGGTAACACAGATATTAAGAATAAGAGGCAGTATTTAAATCCAGGATCCTCAAACTCTAGGGACAGTAGTTCCTGCCCATTGTACCAGTGTGCCAGAACTTTAAATGTCACAGAAGACCCAATATCTTCTGTCAGCTCAGTGTTATATCTTGCCTCTTCTCTCTCAGTCTACAGGAAAAATAAAATAATAAAACATACTCCAGGTTTTGAAATCTGGTGATCTCTCATGTAATTGCTTTCCATGTCCTTCTACCTCTGTGACATATGTACCAGCTCCCTTCAAAATCAGAGAATGAATAGGGCTTAAAATAATATTATAAATGTTGGGATCCTTTCAATGATATAAAGACCCTCTCCCCGTGGGGTCAGAGGTGGGATTAGGAGAGGAAGTATCTACACCTTAGATTTTTGGGGTGTTCTGGGAATGGAATCTGACCCATTGGGAAAAAGATCTTATTATGGTATAAAGTATCAACCAAGGGTGAGCAAGACCACAAAGACTAGGGTAAGAAAATAAGGAGATGTTATCTAGCACCAGAAAGAAAAAAAAAATCCAGAGAGGGAGAGTCCTAAAGATCTGGTGTACTTCCCAGGACAAGAAAGAGGAGCTGTGATTTAGTTTGAGGTGAGGTTCTCCTGGAAAGGACTGCAAAGAATGGGAATCTCCTAAAAGGAAAAAAAAAATTCAAGAAAGTAAGATTGAGACTTGGAAGGAAAGAAAACTCAGATATCAGTGTCTGGGGGAGAGCACCAAGCTTCACTGAAGTCAGGGCAGAGATCACCATCTCATGAGAATACTAGTTGGCAACAGGGCAGTGGCAGCTAGGGAGTCTTAAGGAGCCCATCAGACTCACAAAAATTGAGTCCCAGTGAGAAGTTCTTAGCAGGAAAAGGATATTATGGATATTAAAGATATATGATAGTCCTTTGCTAGAAACAAAATAACAGCATTGAGACTGTAACTTCAAAAAGCACTCCTCTGAGGATCACTTGACTGGAAGGGATCAGGGAAAGCCATTCGGGGGTGATGGCAGTTGTTGTTTTCTCCCTCTATGCTGTCTGTTCAATAAAGCTGCCTTTTATATACTGTGGACAATTTTGTTTCGCTGCTTTCAGGGTGGGGACTCTGAATCAAGATCTGAGAAATATTCCCCAAAGAATATTGCGCATCCGTAGGAGTTGGCAAGCACATGGCTTACATATATTATAAACTGATGCAACTCCTAGCATTGCAACATATGAGATTGCAGTTTCTCTGATCTTTGTTTTATATACTAAGTAATTAATTCAGGAAATATCCTAATTAGGTATGGTAGGAAAATTAGAATTTGAGTAATTTTAATTACCTTTAAAAATGTTGTTTGGGGTTTTTTTTTTGGTTTTTGGTTTTTAGTTTGTTTTTTTTTTGCTTTGTCAACATATATACTAAAATTAGAATAATACAGAGAAACTTAGCATGGGTCCCAGGAAGAATGAAATATAAAATTCACCAAGCGTTGCTCCATATATTTTTTGTAAATATAAATGTTCATGTTTGCTAGTGTTTGTTAAATTCATAATAAAAAAAAACAGAGAGAAAAAATGCCTTTCTATTACCAAAACAAAAACAAAAAAAAACCTGATTTAAGTTTTTTTCTTTTTTTTCTTGGTATATGAGCAAGCATGGTAAGTTACAAGAACCGCATTTTCCACTTCATAACTAACCAGGAATGTCACTTCATTGAATAGAAAAGGAATAATGAAGGCATAGTGAGAAGTCCCAGAGCAACCTACTCAACAGCTAATATGCCAGCAACTATTAAGGAAAAAATAAGTACATAATGGTTGTTCGGAACTCAAGAGTGCTTTTTTTTTTTCTTTCAGGAGTAGTGGGTGGAAAGTTCCAATGAAAAAATGACCAGGGTTACATTATACTGTAACATTTTGTTCTTCTAATCACTCTGTTTTGAAAGCATAATCTTTACTCAGGGTTTATTGCTCATGAAATTTCAGACAGCATTACTCTAGCTCTGTGCCTGAAATACAGGTAATTGTTCTGTGTGTGTGTGTGTGTGTGTGTGTATTTAAAATGATCACCTCCTTATAATTTGAAAGGTCACATTACACTAAAATCTTTTGCAAGCTCGGTTAATGATGCATAATAAAAACATATTTTACCAAATCAACTAAGTCATTCCTGGAATCAACTGTGACTAATGGAGGGAAATTTTTGCTGTTAAAACATTGAAATGGATTTCCCAAAATATTGAAAATGATACATTGTTCTTGGCCTCTCATAGGGAAATAAGGGGCTGAAGACTCAAGAAGATAACATACACCTAGGCTAATGTAACCCATCCTTCAATATTGTGTAATTGGGAATTTCTTTCTATCCTCATGAGAGTTTTGTCTTTCAGCCTCTCTTTAAATGCCATAGATCAAATGGTTACAAACCAGTCATTCCCATTGTTGTGTTATTGTGTCTTATCTTCACTTTATTGTTGATACCTGTTCCAGTATCAGAGCTGCTTCTGAAGATTCTTACTAGTGGGAGAGTTAAAACCAGTGAGGCTCTGTGTAAAAAAGCTATTTTTTATATGACTCTCTTTGTCCACTGTATTCTCTATTCCTGTCCCCATTTCAAAAATCGTTCTTTTCAGCTAAAAACTAACTTGAAAATTTAGGGGAAAGGCAGTTCTGGTTCCTTTTGCAGATCTTTGTAAAGCTGTTTTGGCCTGTCTGAGAGTCACCCTAGTGCAATATTGATCAATGTAATGCAGAGGGGATAAGATTTCCCAGCAGGTTTTTAGATCTTCCAATGAGAAGCTGTCTGTATGATGAAACATAGCTAAAACTTTGATGACATCTTGAACCTAGGACCAGGACTTCAACCACCTTGGGGAATCTAGAGGTCATTGCTCCATTTGAAGATATCTAGGCCCTAAATATAAAGCTTCCTTGCCCCAAATATTTTCATTTCTTTTTGCCCTATAACTATGAATATAGCTACATTCTCCCTTAGTATATTCCCTATTTGAGACTTCTTCATAGATGAGTGCAAAAAAAGAGCTAATAAAATAAACTTGCAAGTGGCATAAGGCAGCTTGACATTGTCTTGTTTTTGAAACTTTGAGATTACTTTATCTTTAATCTAAGGTTAAAGACCTTAGGTTAAAAAAAATTAATCATAATGTAAAGGGGGGAGTGGAAATCAAGGAAATGCCCCCCCCATCCCTGTCAGATCTGTCCTGGATGGAATATACTCCATGGAGTATTGTGGAACTGAGCTGAGCTTCCCTGTCCACTCTCAGAGACACATGAAGAACAGTAGCACTTTGAGATAACTCTGTCCCTGTGTGGTGGACCAGAGTGGGGGCTGCGTCAAAGAGTACTGGCCACTAAGCCAGAAAGAACAGCCTACTCGGCAGACCCTAAAAGGCATTACTCTTCCCTCTGTTACCTCTCTCTCCCTGTATGCTTAGCATGTAGGGACTGTGAGCCTTTCCCTAGAAGTTCTTTTAATGGAGTTTATGGGTTCCTCTCCACCTCCCTCTGCTCCCTTCCTAACCTTGCCCCTGCCGGTTATTGTAACTACTAGCACATTTCATTGCTCATACAGGTGAGATGGAGACACCTTAAGGCCCTGAATGCCTCTTCCATTTCTTTCCCTCAGCATAGATGACCAAGTAACAATCCTGACATGGATGTTTCCAGCCTTAGAAATCTCCTGGATTTGAAATTTGCTCTTGTGGTCATTGAAAGGTCTGAGTGACTGTAGCAGTATTCTTTCCTGCTATTACAAGTCTTATGAGAAGAGTAAATGACCGCTGAAGGAAGATGAGCATGAGCCATATCCTAAAGTTAAGTATTTTTTGTTTAGATTTTTTTTTATCTATGTTCAATGAACATCAATATGCTATTCTGGGAATGAGAGGTGCGTTCAGAGAGGAATAGCACCTCTGATGTGAGAGCTTACCAAGCCCTTTTCAGGGCTGCTCATCTGTCTTTGGTGTCTACCTGGCATTCAACTCTCACCTGTGGCTCTAAGAAGCTGCAGCATGCCTAGCAGCCACATCTCAGTAAACCATCTCCA
This sequence comes from Phascolarctos cinereus, assembly GCF_003287225.1. Taxonomy (NCBI): domain Eukaryota; kingdom Metazoa; phylum Chordata; class Mammalia; order Diprotodontia; family Phascolarctidae; genus Phascolarctos; species Phascolarctos cinereus. The sequence goes on from NW_027556180.1 coordinate 165,496,079, forward strand.
TAGATGGACTAAACCAGGTTAAGGGTAACCAGTGAGTCTCAAACCTGCTGGTGAGTTAGAGGGTTGTCTACTCCAAGTATGTGAAGACTTCCCTTGGTGGAATGGTCAGGAGAAAATAATTTGTTCCAACAGCTATGAAGGCAGCTCAAGCAGGCACTGTGGAGTGCTTAGGGCTTGGTCAGACATCAAAGATGCCAAGATCATCCACTGCATCCTGGCTACTGCCAGTCATCCTAACTTCTGTCTTGACACTGGAATTTGATGACTCTGGAAGAAAGTGAAGTTAATGACTTTGTGCAACTCTGACTCACTTAAATCCAATTCATACACAAGGCAAGACATCACCCGAGATATCATTGGTCCTGTTTGAAATTGAAAAACAAACAACACTGGGAACAAGATCTGGAGGAATATTGGATGAACTCCTTCTGGCGTACTGAGAGAAGACTGTGAACAAGAGTTGCTTGTTATGAGAAAGAATGAATGGGCTTTAATATGTACCACTAGTGGGAGTAGCCACTTCAACGAAGTCACAGGTCCATCAATGTAAAGAAGTATGCTGTTGAAACCTCAGTCTACAAGGTACTCTGGTACACACTGTACTGCAACAAATCAAATCAAATAATCAAGATTCCAGTGTGTCCGGGAGTCAAAACTGTGTGGGTGAATATAATAACATGAACCTAAAAACAAGTTTTTGAAATATCAACTACAGAGGTCCAGAATGGGAGAAATGCTGCTACATATAAAAAGAACCCTAGGAATTTTTGTGAGCTGAAAGTTCTATATAATCAGAAGTGTGTTTTGGCAACCAAGAAAACATAATGTGATCATAAGGTACATTAGAAGTAGCAAGGTGACTATGCCCAAAGGGCTATAAAATGGTGCATACCCTTTGACACAGCAATATCACTTCTAGGGCTGTATCCCAAAGAGATCATAAAAATGGGAAAAGAACCCACATATGCAAAAATATTTATAGCAGCTGTTTCTGTGGTGACAAAGAATTGGAAATTGAGGGGATGCCTATCAATTTAAGAATGGCTGAACAAGTTGTGGTATATGGAATATATAATGGAATACTATTGTGCTATAAGAAATGATGAGCAAGCAGACTTCAGAAAAACCTGGAAAGACTTGTATGGACTGATGCTGAGTGAAGTAAGCAGAATCAGAACATTGTACACAGTAACCGCCACATTGTGTGACGACTAACTTTGATAGACTAAGCTCTTCTCAGCAACACAAGAATCTAAGACATCTCCAAAAGTCTCATGATGGAAAATGCTATCCACATCCAGAGAAAGAACTATGGAGTTTGAATGCAGATTGAAGCATCCTTTTTGCTTTTTCTCCTTCTGTTTTGTTTCTTCTTTCTTGTGGTTCCTCCTATTGGCTCTGATTGTTCTTTACAACATGCCTAATGTGAAAATATGTTTAATAGGCATGTATATGTAGAACCTATATCAGATTGCATGCCATCTTGGGGAGGAAGGCGAGGAGGGAGGGGGAGAAAATTTAAAACTCAAAAGCTTATGGAAGGGAATGTTGAAAACTAAAAATAAATTAATAAAAAAATATATTTTAAAAAAGAAGTAGCAAGGTGTCCAAAACAAGAAAATATACATTCTAATCTGGTAAGACAATTTCTGGTGTATTGTCTCTATTTCCGTGTGCTGTATTTTAAGAACAATGACAAGTTGAAAAGTTCAGAGGCTGATGAACAGTATGGCAAGCAAGGTGAAACCATGCTATAATAGGAACTAGGTGGCACAGTGAATAGAGCACTGGGCTAAGAATCAGAAAGACTCATCTTTCTTAGTTCAAATCTGGACTCAGACACTTATTAGTTGTGTGACCCTGATCAAGTCACTTAATCCTGTTTGCCTCAGTTCCTCATCTGTAAAATGAGCAGGAGAAGGCAATGGCAAACCACTCTAGTATCTCTGCCAAGAAAACCCCAAATGGGGTCATGAAGAATCAGACATGACAGAAGAATCACTTAATAGCAACAAGGAAATGAAAATGTTTAACCTTCATAGAGAAGATTTTGGGGATGGGAAGATTTACAATTGTCATCTTAAAATATTTGAAGCCATGACTGTTGGAGGAAAGAGAGGACTAGAATTGTTTCATTTTGAAAAACCAAAACCAATGAACAGAAGTTGTGAAAAGTTGTATTTCCGCTTAACCTCAGGAAAAATTCTCTAACCTTAACAATTACCACTGTCTAAAAAGTTGAATGGGCAGCCTCAGATCTCCATCTATGAAATTCTTCAAGCAAAAGCTGTGTGGTCATTTCTTGGGAATACCTGTTTAAAGTACAAATTGGACAAGAATCCTATTTAGTGCTAGAAGAGATCTCAGAAATAATCTACTCCAACCTCTACATTTTATGAACAAAGAACTGAGACCAAGAAAGTTTAAATGACTAGTCAAGGTCACATAGGTAATGAAAAGAGTTAGGATTCGAATCCAGGTCCTCTGATTCCAAATTCATCACTCTTTCCCCTATATTCTGCTTCTCCTAGCTCAGAGAGGACATGATTGTGTGAAATTATCTTTTTAGCCTTCTTCACCCTGGATAATATTAAAGCTTCAGAGCTGCCAAGAGCTATGATAATTTTCCAGCTCTCCTTAGCATAATATGGCCAGTCCTAGGCCTGGATAACCACTCTTGTAGGATATTTCTAAATAAAATATTTCTATTTTTTTTATTGAGGCTACTGAACCTCAGTACATCTTAGTACTAAGTAGGACTGCCAGCCCCTCTGCCAGGGGATTGAGGAAGCAATAAATAAGCTCAATTCAATAAAGAGCTAAAACTGACATAGCAGGGGACATGCTAATCAGAAGAAGGATATGCTTGCCAAGAGATTTTTAAAAAGCTTGCTGGCATTATTTGTGGGGTAGCCAGGGCTATTAATCTTTTGCTTTTGAAAAGCACTCAATTATTCCAAAACATCTTTTCTAACCCTTTTACCATTGCCCCTTAAGAGTACTGTAACTACCTTGATTTATTGCTTTCATCCATCACAAGAATAGCAACATCATACTCATATCGTTATTGCTTGGGAGTCTACAAGTGTTGTGTCGTGAGAGTGAAGACTAGGGCTATACTCTTAATATGATTGAATCTCATTTCTGAAAGAATCTTCTAAAAGATGCCATCAATTCTATAAGAACAATATTCTCATAAAGGCATTTAAAAAAAATCAGTGTGGATCCTGCTTGGGGAGACACAAATTCACTTTGATTTCCAACGGTACATGCATGTGCACATTCAAAGAGAGAAAAGCATACTGATTTTAAACTTATAGTATCTGGTTTAAAATTCTACCTCTGACACTTACAACTTGTATGACCTTAAGGAAGTCACTTATTCTCTCTTGGTCTCTGATTCTTAAATTATAAAACGTAGGGATAGAACTAGAAGGCTTCTGAAGTCCATTCCAGCTCTAAAATTTGTTATCCCATGTCTCTTTAAATTCATTAGAGGGTGATTTGTTAGAGGTTATATTTTAACTGAAAAATACGTTTTTAAAAAAGGCAGTGCATCCAGCAAAAGTAATGTTAAATCTTTTTGTAGAAAATCATAAGAATCAGAAAGAAATGAGAGTCTGGTTCAATGTCTTAAGTTTAAGTAAAAGAAAAGAGTTTTTCTTCTCAATATCACCTTCTACTCTTTTATGCCCATCTATTCTGCTAGGAATTCATGAGTTTATTATTTTTTATTATTATTATTGACAAGCACTATTGCTTAGATCAACAGAATAGTGATTCTTCTGATGACGTTTATTCCCTTTAAATACATGTGTCTTGAATTTCTCTAGATCAGGATAATATTGTAAAGCTAATTCTCCAATTCCAGCACCTGCATTGGAGAAACAAGCCAAGGGAAGGGATGGTTCTTACTAAAGAAGAAATAACTTGAGTCTCAGTATAGGGAGTATAATGATGCAAACTTTAAACATCTTTCAGTTTCAAGGGTTTAATATTAAAAATGGCATCTGGTTGACTGCTTGGAAGATTAGAAATTTTGTGATGACTAATCATGGAAAAACTGTTAATTCAACACAAATAACTAGTGTGGAATATGCAAGGGATAGTAGCTGGATGATTGTCCTTAAGTTACCATGTGGCTTTTCACTTGTCTGCCATAGTGATTTTTTATCCACATTAAAGTAATTTATGAAGGCTCAGACACATGGCAAGATCCCTGATATCACTGGTTCAGATTTAACATTTTAAGAGGGACATTGACATGATTATGAGGATGGTGAGGGTACTCAAAACACAATGCCATGCGAGGCCTACTTGAAGGAACCCAGCATAGATAACCTACAGAAAAAAAAAAATGGGAGTTGGGTAAGGGAGGGAATGATACCTGTCTTCAAATATTTGAAAAGCTGTCATGTGGAATAGGAATTTCACTTATTCTGTGTAGTGCCAGAGGGCAGAATTAGGATCAATGAGTCAACATTTCAAGGAAACAGATATGGGCTCAATCCAAAGAAAAATTTTATAACAAGAGCATAATGAGAGCCAGCTGAAAATGGAATAAGTCACTTTATGAGGGAGTAAGTTCCACATCAATGGAGGGGCTCAGTCTGTAGCTGCATGGCCACTTACAAGATATAGTATATGGAATTTATGTGTCTGGAAAGGGATTGGAATTAACAACATTTGTAGTCCTTTCAAATCTAAGATTCTATGACTCTATAATATTGACTCAGAAATTAAGAAATTGAGGCAGCATGAGAGGCAGTATTAGGTACTGGACTTCAGATGAGGAAGACTTGGATTCTTACCAGCTCTGAGCCACTGGACAAATCACTTAACTTTTCTGTGCCTCAGTTTCCACATCTATAAAATAATGAGCTTTGACTTACTGGTCTTTAAGCTCCCTTCTAGCTCTAAATCTTTGAAACAATACCTTTGAAAAACTTAAAAACTCTGATAAACACAAGGACCTACCATAGTTCCAGAAGACTAATGATGAATCATGTTAGTCACTTCTTGACAGAAAGGTTATGAACTCAGGGTGAAGATAAAGATGTATAGATACAGATGTTATATTTGGACATAGCCAATAAAGGAATTTGATTTACTTGGATAAGAACATTTGTTAGAGACCTTTGTTTGGATTTGTGGTTGTTGCTTTTCCCCAATTGGGTGGGCAGATGAGGAGAGCAAATAAGATTTTTGTTCACTGAAAAAAAGTGAAATATTATTAAACTATACAATTTCAACACATTATTCTATTGCAAAGTGTGCTGGGTTGGGAGTTAGGCTAATTAAGCTTCATGTTGGCTCTTACATGATCTGCTTGTGTGGCTGGACTTGATGGTCTCTCAGGACTATCTATATCTAAATCTGTGATCTATAGTCATATGACTCTATTTATCTCAAAGGACAAAACTAATAGCAATTGAGATATAGATATAGATGTATATACATACGCACACACATACATACACATACACATATATACATATATACATTATATATATATATATATACACACATACATACATACATGTAGAAGGCAGATTCTGACTTAATATAAGGAAAAAATTCCTATAATTGCAACTGCCCCAAAATAGAACAGGTTGCTCTGAGAGGTGGTGCATTCTAGCAGGTCTAGGAGGTCTTGAGAAAGAGATTGTATGACCAGTTGTTGAGAATGTTAAAGATGGAATTCTTGCTTTGGATAATGATTGTACAAGATGACCTTTTTAACTCTAAAGTTCTGTTTCCATGACTCTGAGCCAAATATTACTTCCATTATAACAACTCTACATGCATGAGGAAATTAGGGACTCATTTCTGGTTTTTTAAAAAAGTATTTTTGTGTTGTTATTTTCTTCAATGTGTGTACCATTCAGAAGTTGCCTTGTCAACACATGCTGAGAATTTTGTGGGTTTGTTTGGTTTTTTTACTTATTATTTTAAACTATTTTAGAATCTGTGCTCCCTTCACTCGTCCCTTTGTTAATGTCATTTTTCAATACTTCATGATTATGACGCAATGACCTTGAGTTCTTAAAAGCTACAACTAACTTCAATTAACTTTTAATTGAATATATTTATTGGTCATTTATTCATGACCAACAAAATTCATTTTGTTGGATTTGTTTTTAAATGCTTTTGTTCTCTCATTCTACAACTGCCAGCCACTCATCCAAGCAGATTTACTGGTTCCCATGTTCATCTGTCTTCTGCCTCTCCCCCATCCACATTACTCATCCTTCTCCCCAAATTTTTATAAGGAAGATATGGGGGGATAATAGATACCATATATAGTTTACTAAAATGTGGTCTTATTGGGGAGATAGGAGCCACCGAGAAGCTGTCCACCCCCTTCTAAGGGGCAGATACCTCCTCCTTTGGTAATCTTCAAGTTGGGAGGCTTGAGAGAAGGAGATTCTGCTGGGGTTAGGGAAGGAGTAGTCCTAGATTGTCATGGGTCACCACTCTGACCCTCTCTTAGCTTTAGTTAGTTGAATACAAATAAATTCCTTTCTTTTAAAAAAAAATTTGATTACGAAAAACCTAAGAACTGAAGATGAAACAAGCTGTCTACCTACTGACAGAGAGTAGATTGTAAATGCGGAGTGATATATACATTCTTTGAACATGGCCAATAAGAGAATTTGTTTCCCTCAACTATGCATATTTCTTATGAGGGTTTTAGCTTTACTTTTCATTGTTATTGTTCAACAGATGGATTGGAGAAGGAGAGAAAACAAATGCTTGTTAATTTGACAAATAATAAACTTAAATTCACTTAAAAATAAAAGAATATTTATTAAGTTAGTATAGCAAGAACAGTTGGTACAAAACACCCACCCTAGTCCTGGATGTACTCTTCTACAAGTACACATAGATCCATTAAGAGTGAATTCTAACCATAGAATAAAAAAGTAGTGAGGTACACATGTAGGAAATGCATGTGGTAAAGAAGTACCTCATAAGTCCTAGCATAAGGAGTTATTCCCCTCCTTTGTAGAGTACTCAGGAAGTTCTTTTTAGACTTTCTAGACTTATGCTAGACTTTGAGGATCAGTGCCTTTGTTTAATCCTGAAACTGCCTTTCCTCAATGGGTCATTTGTGCTCAGTCTCCTGATGCAACTATCCTGATGGAGCTGATGTCTCTCAGCTCTTGATACTGAGACAGTGACCTCAGCCACTTATGTTCCAGGTATACTGCAAACTAATAAAGTAGACAATGCTACCTACACTGATGGAACCTACAGGTTTTCTTATATTTTTGAAGTATGCAAGATTGTCAACTGGTCAATGAGGAGAGAGAAGAGAAACTCTATCCCTCCCCCTAAGGACAAATCCCTTCAGGAGTCCTTCATTACTGGATCTGACACCACTGGCCTCATTCTGGAATGCTTGATTTTGAACTGGTTTGCTGTGTTATAGATCCAGAGAAATGCCTAATTATTTCAGCCAAAGATATTCCCTATGTGGCCAATGACCAAAGCTTCCTAGGGTCTGATGAATTGTATTGTGGAGTATAAAGAGCAAAGGATTTGAAATCAGAAGATTTGGTTTTGAATCTGAGTTCTTTTACTTACTATCTATATGAACTTGGGTTACCTATTTGATATGGGGCACACGATTTCACTTCTCAGAACCTCAGGTTCCTGATCTATAAAATGAGAGGGTCTTGTCCTTGATTCAGAGGTCTGCTTCAGACAGAATGCTCTTTGACATTTTTCTAAATATCTCCCAAAAAATTTGCCAAGCCAGCCCTTGAAGGAGATGTTGCACAGCTGGCAGCAACTTTTCTCTTATTGATTAATGTTTAACCTACTACATATGATTGATTTATTGACTCAATCTAGGTGTCTGGACCTTACCTGAGTACATGAACAAAGATGAGAATGGATTTCACATTGGTATCAATAGAAGGAAAAGGAAATGGAGAAGGAGGAGTAGAAGGAGGAAGAAGAAGGAGGAGAGAGAGGAAGAAGGAGGAGGGGGAGGAGGAGAATTGAGGAAACCAAAGGTAAAGCCAAGCCTGTGCATGATCAGAATAGGTTGTCACTTACATTGTCTTATCAATACAATTTAACTGATGCCAAGACAATCTTCTCAACAATAACATCTTTTGCATTGATGTCTAAAATTCTACCATTGGCACTTCATTCTTCCACACCTCTTTTAGAAGGCAACACTGCAGGAAGAGGTAATACTGATGCATAAACCTAAGGGATTATGAGATCCATAAACCTATCATTAGATTGTAAGCTCCTTGCCTTTTGTCAATTCTCAATGCCTGGCATGTATTAGGCATTTAATTAATGTTTATTAAATATGAATGAGTTTATCAGAGGCTAGTTACTCTATGACTTGCTGTTGGTTTGGGGGTGGGGGCTTTCACTTTACACAGACCATGGTAATGGGCATCTAGACCACCTAGTACTGAACAAGAATCTTCTCCAGAGATTTGAAATACAGCTTGTCAACCACATCCATCAGGAAGCCCATAGACTTTTTGCTTGTGAAGGTCCCTTGCACCAATCCCTCAACAAAGAGTAAGAATTTGAAATCTTGCACAAAGTGGAGCAGAACCTTGATGATGAAGTCCTGCAATAGGGCTTAGTACTTATTGATCATGGATCACTAATACTATTCCAGGATTAAAAGCCACACATCTTTGGCCAGTGTATCAGGCTTAATAAAGATAATAAAGTAAATCTTCTTTACCTGCTCTTTTATTATCCTGTAGACAGTGGTACAGAGTCAAAGTCAGTTAATAGTCAATGATGAGCTGAAAGAGTAGAGGTAATGCTTGTGTTTGAACCCTTTCACTCTCACAATTAAGCCATGCTCTCCAGCCACCAGCTTGTATTCCAGCTGCACTACATCTGCTTTGAGGTCTAGCTCGGCAAATTTGTGGGGGAGATATTTAGAAAAATGTCAAAGACCATCCCATCTGAAGAAGACCTCTGGGCCAAGGACAAGACCCCCTCACTTTATAGATCAGGAATCTGAGGTTCTGAGAAGTGAAATCAAGTGCCCCATGTCACATAGGTAACCCAAGTTCACAAAGATAGTAAGTAAAAGACTTAGATTCAAAGCCAAATCTTCTGATTCCAAATCCTTTACTCTTTATACTCCACAATGTAATTCATCAGACCCCAGGATTATAAGTTTAAATGTAGAAGGGGCCTCAGAAACAATCTAATCTAATCCCCCTCCACTTTACAAATAAGGAAACTGAGGCCCAGAGAGGTTAGGTGAGTTATAATAGTCACACAAGATCATGTCTTCTCATCATAAGCCATTCATGTCTACCTACTTGTATATACCTACCAATCCATCTAGAACGTAGAATAGAGATACCCTCACTTTACATAACTTGGTCCCAAAGCCTAAATTTCCCACTGAGTCACGTTTGTCTCTGTGGCAGTGAGAGAATGGGCAGCAGCCTCTTGCTTTGAGATAGTGATGTTTTCTGCACACTACCCAGGAACATGTCTAGCTGTGAGTCAACACCGACTTAAAACCACCTGTTAGAACAGTTAGAGGTGGCATCATTCAATTTGACGTCAGCAGCACTTTACAAGGATTTCAAACAGAAGACCTCCAGCTGCTCCTATAGCTAGGGGATGCCCATATTAGGCTGTTCATCATATAAGTATCACCGTGTGCATAAAATAAATATAGCCTTTGTTTACAGGGCAGTCTGTACTGTGTTGTCTCCAGAGGCACATGGTACTAACTCGTTTCAGTACAAAAATTTTTTTTTTCCCCCAGAGCATAGCATTGTCCCAGTTCAATTGCATTTGCCAGCAGTAAGATTTTAAGTGAGTGGGAAAGAAACTGCCTTCATTTAAGAGCTAAAAGTATACTTTAAGATACATGTGGCAGCTGCCTAAGACCTTTTTGGGCACCAGATGAAAAAAGCAATCCCTTTGACTTACAAAGGAAATATAAAAAACAAGTTGAGTAGATGACCAATAGATTCTATTGTGTCTAATATTTTCCTGTGTAAATCTGTATTAAGATGGGAGATTTGTCTGGGAGACTTAGCATGTGAACACCAGACTCTTCCACAAAGAAGGGGCTGTGAGCTTGATGAATATTCGCCATCAGAAGGGAGCAGCCAGACCCACTGCCTGTCAGACTGGTGGTTTCTTTGGGACTGAGGCAGGGTGGAAGATATTTCTCCAGTTTTCAGTATCTATTAATACTCACAGTCCTTTGTTTCTTGTTTTTTTGAAAAAGACAGACTAAAGAGTTGACCGTATCTATGACTGGAAGTACTTTTTTTCTTAGTAGAACTCCTCCAGTGATAGGCAAGCGTACACGCAGGATAAGTGAGTGGCTTGGACTGTTAAATTATAGGGGACATGAGATTTTGAATTGATGTATCTGTCCCAGCAGAAAATAAAGGGAAAAGAACTTTTGTTATCACAGAGGAAAGTTGGAACAGGGCTTTTCAGTGAACTGGGCAAGGTATAAACAGCATGGACCTTCCTTCCCATGGTATTTTAAAACTGTTCTTGCACAATTAAGGTCTATAACGATGCTTTGGAACTTTGTGGTAACAAGTTTAACTAGACTCTATATTTCCTAGGGGCTAGAATCCTCTGATATTCTAAAAAAGGGTGTCATTGCAAAAAGTAATTGTTAAAGAGGTCAATGATATTTTTAAAAGCCATATATACAGCTAAATTGTTATAGCAGCAAGTTTATTGGTCACCTAGAATTGGAGACAAAGTAGATGATCATCAATTGTGGAACAGATAAATGAATGGGATTTTTTTTTTTGGTGAGGCAATTGAGGTTTAGTGACTTGCCCAGGGCCACACAGCTAGTAAGTGTCTGGTCTGAGGCCACATTTGAACTCAGTTCCTCCTGGCTTCGGGGCCAGTGCTCTATCCACTGTGCCCCCAAATGAATTGTATTATATGGAATATTATTGTGCCATAAGAATTTATTCATATGGGGCAGCTAGGTGGTGCAGTGGATAAAGCTCCGGCCTTGGAGTCAAGAGGACCTGAGTTCAAATCCAGCCTCAGACACATGACACTAGCTGTGCGACCCTGAGCAAGTCATTTAACTCTGATTGCCTCACCAAAAAAAAAAAAAAGAATTTATTAATAGGATGAATATAGAGAAGTACTGGAAAATATATGTGAGACTACAATGTAAATTGAAAAAAAAAATTATATGCAATTATAGTGATTAAGTTTGTCTCCAAAGAAGAGAGAAAACAATATTGTTCTCTCCTTTACAGAGATCAGTCAGTCAATATACATTTATTCAGTAAGTGCCTACTATGTGTGAGGCATTATTCTAAGTGATGGGGATTCAAAGAAAGGTAAAAGACAGTTCCTGACCTTGAGAAGTTCACACTCTAAATAGGGGAGGCAATGTACAAATAACTATGTGCAATCATGCTCTATGTAGGAAAAATTGGAAAGAATCAGCAGGGAACTAGGCCTCAGGGAGTTCACCAAAATGGGAGAAGTGAGAAGGAAGATGTTTAAGAGGGAAGGAAATTTATTAAAAAAGGAGCAGGTATTCAGAGGCACAAAGGAAGAGGAAAACAGATGTGGAATGAGACATTGGTGTGGTTAAATTAATGTGGATGGAAGTAAGGGATTTGGCAGTGGGAAATAAGGACTGGAGTTTGTATATCAATAGCCAGGCATTCAGAATCACTAAGCTGGGAAGAGCGTAAAGAGGTGAAATATGCTAACCGCTGAGAAATGAGTGGATTTGGAGGACCAGTGGTTGGAGAAGGAGAAATTTGTTGTTGAGTCATTTCAGTCACGTCTGATTCTTTGTGATGCCATTTGGGGTTTTCTTGGCAAAAATACTGGGGTAGTTTGCCCTTTTCTTTTCCAACTCATTTTACAGATGAGGAACTGAGACAGGCAGGGTTAAGTCATTTGCCCAAGGTCACACAGCTAGTAAATGTCTGAGGCCAGATTTGGACTCAGGAAGATGAGTCTTCCTGGTTCCAGGCCCAGTGGTATACTCACTGAGCGACCTAACTGCCACTGAGGGAGATATAGCGAAAACAAAAGAAGTACTGGATAACTATAGATGGGGAAAACACTGTACCAATTATCAAAAGAGGGGAAATAAGCAGATTTTTAAACTATAGGTCTTGGTTCCTGGTTTTTAAAAAATCCTTGTAAAATACGTAATTGAGCAGGTGATTTATTAAATTATGGGAAGGGAAGAGGCAATTAGCAAGCCAACGTGGGATCATTAACAAGAAGTCATGCCAGACTATTCTCATTTCCTTTTTTTTGACAGGGTTACTAGACTAACACAATCTTGGGAATACCGTGGAAATACTATGCCTAAATCTCAGTGAGGCATGTGACAATATCTCCCACGATATCCTTGTGGATAAGATAGAGGGAGGTGAAATGACAGTTAATTGAGCTTGAAACTGGTTAAATGACCATATTCAAAAAGTATTGATTAAGTTATTTTGGTAGACCTGTAGGTAGGAAATGACCTAATGGTCTGCCCTTGAACCTATTCTATTTCATGCTTTGTTTTGTTTTGAAATCAAGGATAGGAATGAAGGTCTGGATAATATGCTTATCAAGTTTGTCAGTAATATGAAAATGGTAGGGGGCAGTTAGATGGCACAGTGGATAGAACACCAGCCCTGGATTCAGGAGGACCTGAGTTCAAAACCCGGCCTCAGACACATAACACTTACTAGCTGTGTGACTCTGGGAAGTCACTTAACCTCATTGCCTAACAAAAAAAAAAAAAATCAAATCCAGCCTCAGACCAGACATTTGACATTTACTAACTGTGTGACCATGGCCAAGGCATTTAATCTTAATTGCCTCACCAAAAAAAAAAAAAAAGAACTTGGTAGGACTAAATTGGATGGCAACATATCAATGTAAAAGGATGTGGACAATCTAGAACAGTGAAATGAGGCAAATAAGATGAAATTTAATGGAGATGGATGTGGTCCTATGCCTAAGTTCTAAAGAAAGAAAAACCTAATGAAAGCCAAATGAAATAGATGTGAGTAGAAAGTAATTCATGACAAAAAAAAGGCGGACTACAAGTTTGATTTGAGTTCATGTTCATGGTAGCAGAAAACAATAAAAAGTCTCTTATAAACACTGACTACTTTCACAGAAATACAGTGTCCATAGTGAGGCAATTCATAGTCACTATACTACAACCTGGTTAGACCACATATAGAATTTTGTGTTTAGTTCTAGCTACCATATTTTAAAAAGGATATTGATAAGCTTGCATGAATGTAGAGGAGAAGTGCCCAGGATATCAAGAAGACTTGAATCCATGCCATGAAAGGATTCACTGAAGGAACTATTGACATTCAGCCTAGAGAAGGAGATCTGTTGTTGTTATCCAGTCATCTCAATTGTACCTGACTCTTCATGACCCTATTTGGGCTTTTCTTGGCAGAAATACTGGACTGGTTTGCTATTGCCCTCTCCAGCTCATTTTACAGATGAGGAAACTGAAGTAAATAAGGTTAAGGGACTTACTCAGGATCGTAGCTAGTAAGAGTCTGATGTCAGATTTGAACCCAGGAAGATGAATCTTTCTGACTCCAGGCCTAGCACTTTATCCATTGAGCCACCTGGCTGCCCCCACTGTCTTAAGGGTTTGTCAGGTTGAGGGATGAAATTTATCCTACTTTGCCCCAAAGTGTAGAACTATTGTGAATTGTTATAAGTCACAGAGGCAGATTTCAGCTCAATACGACAAAACTTCTTAACAATTATAGCTGTCCAGAAATGGAATGGTAAGCTTCAGGGATTAGCAAGTACCCTGTTCCTAGAGGTCTTCAAGCAAATAATGGATGTCTATTTGTCAAAAATGTTTTTTGGTTGGTAGAGATCCCAATGAGGTTCTGTCTAACTCTATAATTCTATTGTTTTCATTTTTAGAAAAAGAGAAAGCCTCTTTTAGATTTCAGCCATACCTTAAAATAAACACTTTTTTTGTTTGTTTGTTTTTGCTATTTCATGCCTATGATTTCAAATCCCTATGGTATTCTCCTATTTCTATTTTGAAATTTGTTGTAGTTTAGCACAAAATGACTGGCATTTTTCTCCAGGAGAGATTGCAATAGCCGTGCAGTGTTTCTCCCTTGCTTCTCAGGGTTACAAGATAGATTAATTAGCTAATGTGAGTAAAGCGCCTTCAGATCTCTGGACAATTTAAAGTTGAATGATCATTTTGCTAGTATTCCAATCCATCATAAATATTTTCAGATTCACCACATAGTGAGTTCTTTGGAAGCCACATGTGATCACTGGAATTATGTAGATGAAAACAAAAGACCTATTTCATAATCCAACTCAACCCAACCCATAGAGTCAAATTACAGACATTTTTCTTTTCTTTTCTAAAAACAATGAGCTAGTTAGGGCAAGCTGGGCAAAAGTCCCAAGCAAAAGAAACCCAAGCCTTCAAGTATCCTATGAATTATGAATGGGGCCCACTGAGACCAGAGAATCCTAGTGAGATTACCATTTATAATGTGCATTATGTGGGATGATACCTCAATGGATGACACTCCATTACTTATACAGAAATCATCCCTGCAGCCTCTAAGCATTTTTATAGCATTAGTTATTACTCTAATTGCACAACAGAGGAAAATGAAGGGCCTAAAATTTTATGACTTCCCAACATCATCAACTTTTATTGAGTCCCCACTGTGCTCAGAGTACTGAACCACAGTTTATGGGACCAAGGCTCCAAATCTGGCCCAGATTGAACAGATGCAGATGGAGAAATAAATATTTTGGTTTTTTGTTTCTTGGATCTGCTGCTTCTTCTCCGTTTCCATAGCCATATCCCCAAATTAGGCACTAACTTCTCATACCTGAACTACCTCAATAGCCAATAGATTCTCAGCAAATATCAACGTATTCATGTGTTGCTTTGCTCAATTTTCTTCTCTCTCAGCAATTCCCACTGGAAAACAAGAAACAAACAAACAAAAAAGAAACAAAAGGAAAAAAAAATGAGGAAATTGAAAATGACCAAAAAAAAATCAATAGTCAAGAGCTCTAGGAAAATATTCATACTAACACACTTTGGGTGGAGTTATAAATTTGTCCACCTATTCTGGCAAATAGTATGCAATTATATAAGAAAACCAACCATAAAATTCAAACTCAGTGACTCATTAATACCATTAGTGTGTTTATGCCCAAAGGGAATCAAAGAGGCAGCTAGTGGAGTAGTGAATACAGGGCCTAGAGTCAGGAAAACATGAGTTCAAATTCAGCCTTAGATATTTACTAGTTGTGTGACCCTGGTCAAGTCACTTTATATCTGTTTGCCTCTGTTTTTTTTTTTAACTGTAAAATTGGGATGATAATAATAGCACTTATCTCTCAGGGTTGTTGTAAGAATTAAATGAGATCATATTTGTAAAAAAAGAGCTTATTATGGTTTCTGGCACATAGTAGGTGCTATATAAGTGCTTATTCCCTTTCCTTCAAAGATAAAAAGAAAATACCCATGCCAGCACTTTTTGTGATAGCAAATAAAAGGATGACAATAGGCACCCATTTTATTTCCGCAGAGTGAGTGCCTGTTAGATGGAGAATACATTAAAAAAAATTGTGTAAATGGAATGGAACTCTTATTGTGCATTAAAAAATGACAAATATGAGGATTCAGAGAAAATGGAAGAACTTGTATGAACTAATAACGTAGATAAGATCAAGCAAAAACAGGCCAAGAATATGCATAATATTTACAATAATATAAACAAAAACAGTAAAAGTCATCCAAACTCAGATGAATTGTGATTACTAATCTTAGTCTGGGATGACAGAGGATGAACTATCTTTGGTCTTCTGTTCTCTCAGTATGCGAGGCTGAAGGGAGGGGCAGGAATGAATAACAGAAGTAGAAAACCGATATTGCCAATCACCGCGTCAGTGAGATTTACATAACCTTGTATTTATTGTAAGAAATGTTGAATTTGGTGAGGGCAAGAGAAGGCAATTATATCAGGAAATTACTGTGATTTTTTAAAAAAGAAAAAGGCACAAAGAGTGACTGAAATTATGAAGGCGTATCAATAAAATTGAAAGACAAATGAGCAAGTAAACTAAAAACTATGTCTTACCTAGAAATTTAAGCTTTAGGTACTCTTTTTCATCAAGTTGACTCAATTAAAAACATTTTTAAATGCTTATGGTGTACAAGATATTGTATCCCCAAGCAACATCTTTATTCCTCTACTTGTAATCATGTATGAAAAGCAGTGTGGTATCATGGAAATATCTTTGGAAAGGTCCATTTATTCGTATGTTTTCCAGTGTTTTTAACAGAAAGAAAAGGGAAATGGGAAGGTAATAAACATTTATATAGATTTTACTTTGTTCCAGGCATTATGCTACACATTTTTTTACAAATATTATCTTATTTGATACTTACAACAATCTTGGGAGGCAGGTGTTATTAATTATCCTCATTTTACAGTTGAGAAAACTGAGGAAAACTGAGGTTAAGTGACTTACACAAGGCCACACAGCTAGTGAGATCTGAGGCTGTATTTGAACTCAGCTCTTCCTGACTCCAGGCCCAGAACTCTATTTACTATACCTCCTGCTGCCTCTGTTGAGAGAAATGGGTACCGTATTTCGTCAAGAGCTTTTTCCACATGTATTGATTTAATCATACATTTTTTTGTTGATTTTGTTATTCATAAAGTTTATTACATTTATAGCTTCTGGTTGATTTTGTTATTTTTGCTGATTTTGTTACTCATAAAGTTTATTACATTTATAGTTTTCCCACAATTAAATCAACTCTATATTCCTGGTAGTATATAATCTTTATGACACGTTGTTTTAGCCTCTTTGCTAATATTTTATTCAAAATGTTTGCCTCTATGTTCATTAAGGGTATTGGTCTATAGTTTGGTTCTTTGTTCTTTCTGTTTTGACTCTTCCTGGTTTATGTATCAAGATCATATCTGTGTCATAGAAGGAAAGAAATAAAGACTGGATTGTGTGTCAGAAGACCTGGGTTTGAGACCTGGTTGTACTCCTTGCTAGGTCTATGCCCTTGGACAATTCACCTCACTTCTTTGGCCCTCAGTTTACTCATGTATAAAATGAGTAGTCCCTTCTACCTTGTTCTTCCAGTTCATTTGCAAGAAGTCTTTTTAAATGGAGCCCACCTAGCACCAGTCACTTGAGTATCACCTATGAATTTAAGTTCTTCAAATACTGCCATGGGGCTAAGAAAATATTTGCACGTTTTCCACTTACAGGACTTCACTACTTCTATCATCAATACCATCATTCTCTCAGACACCAAATTTCAAACCCGAAAGTCATCTTAGATTTCTTTTTTCTCAGGTTGATTCTGTAAAGGTTAGAGAGAAGGAAAGGTCTCAAATGGATTTTTGCCCAAGCCCCAGAATATACTGAGATAATATAAAATCATGACACTCAAAAAAATAATAGGTAGAGTCCTGGACTTGGAGTTGGGCAGAAATGACTGGCTGTGTGATCATAGACAAGTTATTTTACCTCTCTGAGCCTCAGTTTCCTCATATGAAAAATGGGACACACCAAATGGGAATAAAAATACCCATAGTATCTACCTCACAGGTTTAAGGAAATATCTGTCTAAGGTGCTTTTCACATTTTTCCCATCTTAGTTAAAAAGTCCCTGAAATCTGCCTATGAACCTTTCTTTGGACCCCACAGGGCCTTTCTATGAAAGAAACTTAAAATTAAATTTACTAGTTACTTGTCTAAATTTTATCACTTTAGTGTCCCTAGGAGTCTCCTAATCCAGGGTCATCTCCAGTCATCCTGACCTGTATCTTGTCACTGGACCCAGATGGCAATAGAAGAGAAGGTAAGGCTGGTGACTTTGCACAGCCCTCCCTCACTTAAATCCAGTTCGTTTGCATACCATTGCCTCACTTCCCTGATGTCATGATCCTCTTCCAGAACAAAGGACAAACACCACAACAAGTGATCCGATCAACAAATAGGTAACAAAAGTATACTAGTGGGGGACTTCTACCTCCCCCTCTCAGAACTAGATAAATATAACCATAAAATAAACAAGAAAGATGTTAAGGAGGTGAATAGAATTTTAGAAAAGTTAGATATATTAGACCTCTGGAGAAAGCTGAATGGGGATAGAAATGAATATACCCTTTTCTTGATGATACACGGCACCTACACAAAAAATTGACTATGTATTAGAGCATAAAAACCTCATAATCCAATGCAGAAAGACAGAAATATTATATGTATCTTTTTCAGATCATGATGCAATAAAAATTACATGTAATAAAGGGCCATGGAAAGATAGACTAAAAATTAATTGGAAACTAATTAATCTAATCCTAAAGAATGAACGGGCCAAACAAATCATAGAAACAATAACTTCATCCAAGAGAATGACAATAATGAGACAACATACCAACTTATGGGATGAAGCAAAAGTGGTTCTTAAGGGAAGTTTTATATCTCTCAACACTTACATAAATAAAATAGAGAAAGAGGAGATCAATGAATTGGGCATGCAACTAAAAAAGCTAGAAAGAGGACAAATTAAAAATCCCCAAATTAGAAATTCTGAAAACCAAAGGAGAGGTTAATAAAATTGAAATTAAACTATTTAACTAACAAATAAAATGAAGAATAGGCTTCATGAAAAAAAAAACAATAAAATAGAGAAACTTTTGGTTAACTTGATTTTTAAAAAGAATAAAGAAAACCAAATTACAAGTATCAAAAAGGAAAAGGGTGAATTCACTGCTAATGAAGAGGGGTTTAAAACAATAATTAGGAGCTATTTTGCCCAACTGTATGTCAATGAATTTCTCAATCTTAGTGAAATGGATGAATATTTACAAAAATATAAATTGTCCAGATTAACAGAAGAGGAAATAAAATACTTAACCCCATTTTAGAAAAAATAAGTTGAATAAACCATCAATGAACTCTAGGTGGATTTACAAGTGAATTGTATCAAACATTTGATGAACAATTAATTCCAATATTAATGTAAACCATTTTGGAAAATAAGTGAAAAAAAGAGACCTACCTTATGACACAAATATGGTACTTATATCTAAAACAGGAAGACCCAAAACAGAGAAAAAAATTATAGACCAATTTCTTTAATGAATACAGGAGCAAAAATTTTAAATAAAATATTAGCAAAGAGATTACAGCAACTTATCTTGAGGATAATACACTATGACCAGGCAGGATTTATGCCAGGAATGCAGGCTGGTTCAATATTAAGAAAACTATCAGCATAATTGACCATCTCAACAACAAAACTAACAAAAATCATATGATTATCTCAATAGATCCAGAAAAGGCTTTTGACAAAATACAACACCCATTCCTACTAAAAATACTAGAGAACATAGGAATAAATGGAGTCTTCCTTAAAATGATAGGTAGCATCTATCTTAAACCATCAGCAAGCATTATATGTAATGGGGATAAGCTAGAAACATTTCCAATAAGATCAGGGGTGAAACAAGGATATCCATTATCACTACTGTTGTTCAATATTGTACTAGAAATGTTAGCTTTAGCAATAAGAGAAGGAAAAGAAATTGAAGGAATTAGAACAGGCAAAGAAGAAACAAAGCTATCACTCTTTGCAGATGATACAATGGCATACTTAGAGAATCCTAGAAAATCAAGTAAAAAACTACTTGAAATAATAAGCAAATTTAGCAAAGTTGCAGGATATAAAATAAACCCACGTATAGCATCAGCTTTTCTATACATTACTAACAAAGCCCAACAGCAAGAGGTAGAAAGAGAAATTCCATTCAAAGTTACTATAGACATTATAAAATATTTGGGAATCTACCTGCTAAAACAAACCCAAGAATCATATGAACACAATTACAAAACATTTTTCCCCACAAATAAAGTCAAATCTAAATAATTGGAAAAATATCAGTTGCTCATGGGTAGGCCAAGCTAATATAATAAAAATGGTAATTCTATCTAAATTAATTTACTTATCAGTTCCATACCAATAAAACTACCAAAAAATTACTTTATAGAGCTAGAAAAAAATAATAACAAAATTCATCTTGGAAGAACAAAAGGTCCAGAATATCAAGGGAATTAATGAAAATAAATGGAAGGGAAGGTGGTCTAGCTGTATCAGATCTTAAATTTTATTACAAAGCAACAATCATCAAAACTCCTTGGTACTGACTAAGAAATAGAGTGGTGGATCCGTGGAATAAATTAAGTACACAAGACACAATAGTCAGCAACTATAGTAATCTACTGTTTGATAAACCCAAAGACTACAGCTCCTGGGATAAGAACTCACTATTTAACAAAAACTACCGAGAAAACTGGAAAATAATATGGCATAGACCAATATCTTACAACGTAACCCAAGATAACGTCAAAATGAGTACATGATTTAGTTATAAAGGTTGATGCTATAAGCAAACTAGGAGAACAACTAATAGTTTACCTGTCAGATTTATGAAGAAGAGAAGAATTTATGACAGAACAAGAGATAGGGAACATTATGAAATGCGAAATGGATTATTTTGATTATATCAAATTAAAAAGGTTTTTGCCCAAGCAAAGCCAATGCAACCAAGATTAGAAGGGAAGCAGAAAGCTGGGAAACAATTTTTACACCACTGTCTCTGATAAAGGCTTCATTTCTAAAATATATAGGGAACTGAGTCAAATTTTTCATTCCCCAATTGATAAATGGTCAAAGGATATGAATAAACAATTTTCAGAAGAAGAAATTAAAGCTATCCATCCTCATATGAAAAAATGCTCTAAATCACTATTGATTAGGGAAATGAAAATCAAAACAACTCTCAGGTACCACATCACACCTATCAGATTGGCTAACATGACAAAATAGGAAAATGACAAATGTTGGAGAAGATGTGGGAAAATTGGAACACTAATGCATTGTTGATGGAGTTGTGAACTGATCCAAGCATTCTGGAGAGCAATTTGGAACTATGTCCAAAGGGCTATAAAAATGTGCATACCCTTTGACCCAGTAATACCATTTCTAGGTCTGTATCCTAGACAGATGATAAAAATGGGAAAAGGAGCCATATGTGCAAAAGTAATTATAGCAGCTCTTTCTGTAGTGGCCAAGAACTGGAAGTTGAGGGGATGCCCATCAACTGGGAAATGGATGAACAAGTTGTGGTATATGAATGTAATGGAATACTATTGTGCTGTAAGAAATGATGAGCAGGCAGACTTCAGAAAAACCTGGAAAAACTTGTATGGATTGATGCTGAATGAAGTGAGTAGAACCAGGAGAATGTTGTCACAGTAACAGTCACATTGTGTGATGACTAACTTTGATAGACTTAGCCCTTTTCAGCAATGCAAGGATCTAAGACAACTCCAAAAAGACTCATGGTGGAAAATGTTGTCCATATCCAGAGAAAGAACTATGGAGTTGGAATGCAAATGGAAGCATACTATTCCCTCTCTTTTAACATGACTAATGTGAAAATATGTTTAATATAAATGTATAAGTAGAGCCTATATCAGATTGCCTGCTGTCTTGGGGAGAGTAGAGGGGAGGGAAGGGGAGAAAATTCAAAACTCAAAATCTTATAGAAGTGAATGTTGAAAATTAAAAATAAATTAATTTTTTTTACAAGTGATCTGATACACTTACTTGCTACACTATACCCCCTAAATAATGTGCACACTTTAAATAAAACCTTCTGGTGACAGTACTCCACCTTTGTTTTCTAACTGATCAGTGACTCATGTTGGGTCTTTCATGCTAGTAAGTTGTGCAGAGCTGGAAGAAACCTTAGAGATAATCTCCATCCACCCCTTCATTTTATATCTGCAGAAACTGAGATGAATAGAGTTTATGTGCCTTGTTCAAAGCTAGGTGTGGGAAGAACTGAGGTTGCCTGACTTGCCAAAATGTTACATTTTTCACCACTCAGACTGTGTGTAGGGAGAAATATTTGATCTGGAAGATCATTCAGTGGCCCTTCAAATCATACAAAATAGGCATCTGCTTCCCCTACTACATACTGGTTCCCTCATGGGGATGGCCCAGTAGGCTGGCAGTGTGAGAAAGAAACTAATCACAATTCCAATTTGTTCTACATATTGGAGACATCTGATGGTCAGGGCTCCCTGCCACTACTGCTACTTCTCTGGAGGTCTTACTATAGCTTTTTCTATTCCTGGGCTTATCCATCTCCATTAGGGGTAGTCATCTAATAAACCTGCTGAGTTCAAGGCTGTTAGAACCTCACTGTTATCTTTGGGGTACTTTCACCAATCCCCAAGGGGACAATGCAGGGTGGTGAATTAGACACCTCCCTTAAATGACCATCTTGAATTCTACCACTCCCCAGCATAGTTAATGTTTTTCCATAGGTTTTTCACAAGCTGCAAATCGGCATCTATAAAATAGACATAATACTGAACTTCCCAGGGACAGGGTGGGAATAAAAGAGACATAAATCAGAAAAGTGTTTTCAGTTCCTAAAGTGAACACCCACACACTGACTGCCCATTTTCTTCATTTGCTGGAAGAAATCCTCTAATCTAAGACAACACAAAATAGACTTGATTCAGAGACTGAAAGATATCTTCTTAGGATTATTCCCCAAATATATCAAGAACAGCTCAGAACTCTCCTTAATATTCCTCCGGAAGCAGCCCCAAAGATCTACAGGCCCAATTTGCTAGCATTATTGGATTAGTGGCTTGCTTTGTTTCTCAGAAGAGCTGTGGGTTTTGTTTGGAGTTTGTTTTCTTCTTACAGTCCGGGAGCTATGCGGTAGATTTGCTGAGGAGCTCAGTGAATCCTCTTTCTGTCAATGTGAAATTGTGTGGTGGGTGGGCGCTCCCCTCCCTCATCTCTTTTTCATTAAACCTGACAAGTAGGAAAGAAGATGAAAAAGAAAAGAACAAATCCAGCATCACAGGATGCTAAGAAAATGGCTTCTATTTATACCCTGGTACATTTTCAGACATGTAAACACCTCTGTTAATCGCAGCCCCTGCAGCAAGTCCCTACGGATTATGGAATTGCCTGGAAAGCTGGCAACCATATATGGCGTACCAATAGAAGACCTGACAAGACTAATTGCATTCCAAGTTGTTTTCAGCACCAGTGGGAAGTGAGGTCTGTGTCCTGCCTGCACAAACGGAGCAGTGGTGGGCTGGGTGGGGGACCTACATTCCCTGTCAGAGGAAATAGGATCTGGTAGACAAGACAGGTGGTAGTGTCTTTGTCCTAAGGAATTTTACATAACAGAAATTGGTTGGAGTGGGGGAGGTGGGGGGAGGTTGGACAGGAGATGGAAGAAGGTGGAGCGTAGTGTCATCCAATGGGAACTGGCCTTAGTACAGAAGTTGAAAAGAATTAACAAATGGAAAGAATCTTCCGTGTCCTTACTCAACTTTTTAAGTGATTCTAATTTCCTCAACGAATACATTATGTATTGAAGTATGTTGTTCATCTGCTTTGTGGCTTCAGATGGTTTAGTAGTTTGCCCTCATATGGATGGAAAATTGAAAAACCTTCCCTTCCCAGACAAGGACTATTGTTATACAGATGATAGGATCATGTTGCTATGGGAAAGCAAAATAGCCAACATGACTATGGTATTCCTCCTCATCTGCAATCACCTTCCCCATCCCAGTTATTTTTGTGACCCATACTCTTTTCTAGCAATGGAAAGTGAATTTCATAGTCAGATACCATGTAACCACACAGGCAACAATTTCCCTCCTTTCCTTCGCCTAGACATAAAATACAGGTTGATATCAAGATTATCTATTCCATAATGTAAAACAAAAATAAAAACAAAACTGCCCTACTGTTTTTCCTTCTTGGGATTTAATAAAACTGTAGAATGGGGAAGAAAAACAAAAAAAGATTTGAAGGGCCAACTTGAGATCTTGTTGCCTAAGTACAATAATGGTTGGCCTGCTCAATTCTATGAATCCATGGAGTTAAGACAATTTTTTCCTAGATGTCCCTGTTTCTATGAGGAAGTTTTGTTTTTGTTTCCAGGGAAGAGAGGCACCTGGTGGAACATTATTTTTCCTAGTATTCGACATGCCCAACACTGCCATTAGTGTATGGCTGTTTGTGTTTGTGTTGCGTTTGTGTGATCATTCTCACAATGCTATAACCAAATCTAGGTTCTGTTTATTCTCTCAATGAATTGCAAAATATTATGGGATTCGTACCGACTACCATACCTCAGTACCTTTAAGAACTCTGATTGTAACTATGTGGAGGCTCTCTCTACCAATACAAACCTCAAACTCTCCACACCTTGGTAAACTAGACAGTCTTCATTAGTTTCTCTGAACTTAACTGGTTTGGTCATCAGAAAATTGATATAGTCCATTTCTAGGCCCATACTTGAAGAATGAGATAGAGTACTTGAGTTTAAATTTTATCTCTGCAACTTATGACCTGGTTAGCCATTTAATTTCTCCCTGTCTTAGTTTTCTCCTTTGTAAAATGAGGGAATTAGAATACATGATCTCTAAGATCCTTTCTATTTCTAACATTCTATGATTCTATTTATCCAAGAAAAAGAATTCCTTAATAGGATCTTCCCTTCCTTTCTCTTCTCTTCCCTTCATATCCCCAGCACTTAACACAGTGCCTGAAGCAGCATAATAAATATGTGTTGACTTGATTTCATTTGAAAACAATGTAATAGTACAAGATCTGGGGTTGTAAGAGCTGGATTTGAATCCCAAGTAGTTCAGCAAATGAGACAACAAATGTAAGAAATGCTTTGAAAACCTTAACACCCCATATAAATGGCAATAATTATATTATTATTATTATTATTATTATTATTATTGCTATTACTGCTCTCTCTATGAACTTTCACAGGCCACTAAACCTCTCAATTTCCTCATATGAAAATAAGGAAATGGGACTCAATGATGTCTAGGGTTCTAATCCTAAATGCTATGAGCTATGAGCCTACATTGCTATCAGCTTGCCAACCCTAACATTTTGAACGATGTACTTAACCAATCTCCTTGTCATTATTTCTCATTTCAAACTGTGGCTAGCAATAAAAATAGAAAGTAGACTTGCTGACAAAATTATCAGTAACTACTGAAAATGGTAAAGTTCTATAAATGAAGTACCAAAATCCCTAGACTTCAATATTTAGGTCAATTTGTGATCTCGTAAATGGGGCTAATTATAACACATGCTCAAGTCAGTATCCTGTGCAGTGGTGAACATATATGTCCTCCCCGTAAATCTTCTCAGTGGCTCTATCCAGTGTTTTGAAGACCTTCCTACAGATCTTTTAAGATCATTTGGGTACCAACATAACAATGAGCCTACCTATCTATTATCTCGTCTCACTACCTGACCAGCTCACATATCTCTTAGGTGATATCTTACGTACACTTTTCACACACAAGGTTCCAGCCTATTTATACCCATCCTATAACTCTCCGTTGCCTTTTGAGTGACCTGCAGTTCTGATTTTTTGGAAGTTGTTATGTTCCATGATTCAAGGCCATATGACATCATCAAAGCTCATTGGCGCTGAAGCACTAGGTTTTCGTTTCAGATTGCAGGTTACGATCCTTGAAAATGACATGCATTTGCTAGCTAAAACCCAGTGTGCTTTCTTCCTATTTTGGGACCTATTTATGGTAGGGCAATGAATGGAGTATTGGACTTGTAGTCAGGAACACTGGATTTCAAAACCAGCCTCAGACACTTACTAGCTGTGTAAGCCTAACTGGGCAAATTGTACAATCTCTGTTTCAGTTTCCTCACCCATAAAATGGGGATAATAATGTTACCTACTTCACAGGGTTGTTGTGAAGGTAATATGAGATAATATGTGTAAAGCACTCTGTGAACTTTAAAAAAATGATTTAAATGTTAGTAATTATGTCATCATCATCATTGTCTTCATCATCGTTATTGTTATTATTGTTGTTGTCATCTCCAGTGACTGTTCCAGATATATCTACTGATGAACCAGTTTGGGGACTGTTCATCCGGATGCATATTGCAGTCTGGATAACAGATATTCTTCACCCAAAAGAGATAATTAACTTAAATAAAGTACTTGTCAAACTTTAAAATATTATACGAAGGCTGCTGTTTGTCATGGCCCGGTTAACTTTTCCTGTAGCAACACCAACAAGCTCTGTTGCTGACAAGAATGTTAAATGAAAGCCAGGGGTTTTGTTGTTGACAAGAGCAAGTATGCCTAATAAATACAGGAATTGAGAACCCAGGCAGAGATCAATAGTTCTGAAAGCTGCATCTCCCTTTCCAATTCTTGTCCCTATATTTATTTGTATGCCAAACAGGCATGTTACAAAAGCTGAACACCCCTTGTTCTAGCACCCCCAGAATTCCTGTGGGATTTTGTTGGGTAGAATCCGCAAAATGATTTGGAGGAACACAGACTGACAATAAGGATTTAAGTGAGCTTAACAGAAACTGTCTAACCACAAATAGATGGCTAGAGCTAGGAGTCTTGAGTTAAAGCTGCAGAAGACTGAATTCAAAAAAACAAACTCAATCTTCACCAGAGGCTTCCAATCAGTCTGCACTCCACCAAACCGAAATCCATAGAACCTGTACTCATTAACTTGTACTTTCATTTCTATGGGCCAAATTTAACATTTTGCTTTGTAGCCTTTTTATCAAAGGATCACAGCTTTAGTAAAAGCTGGAAGAGATTTTAAAGACCACTAAGTCCAACTCCCTTCATTTTTCAAATGAAGATAGTAGGCAAAATGAGGTTAAATAACTTGCCCAACATCATATAGCTAGTAAGAAGCCTTAGGTAGGATTTGGGACTTTGTTTGTTTGTTTGTTTTGTTTTGTTTTTTAGGTGATTGGGTTTAAGTGACTTGCCCAGGGTCACACAGCTAGTAAGTGTCAAGCATTTGGTCTGAGGCCAGATTTGAACTCTGGGCTGGTGCTCTATCCATGGTGCCACCTAGCTGCCCCACTTAGTTCGGATTTGAAGCAAGGTATTCCTGACTCCAGGTCCGGTGCCCTCTCTACTACAATATGCTGCCTCCATGTTTTCAAAGAGCAAAAATCTCTATGTCTGTCCTAAAGCATTCTTATTTCTACCAAAGGAAAGAATCAGTCATAAAGGGTCAGATTTTCCCTCCATTGATTTTAAACCACACACAGCGAACTACATACTAGATTTATGATGACATCTCAACATATACTATTTGGACAGACAAAAAGAGACTGCTCCAGTACAGACCACTCTCAGGAAAACTGGAAAAGATTGTAATGCCTTGTTCTCTTTACAAAGAACAACAGCAGCAAAGATTACCAACACATAGACTAAGTGGTCCCTGTAGAGCAGTAAGATTTCATTTATCCATCCTGCAGAATTCTTATTTTCCTATAACCAAGTAGCATTCCCTAAAATGAAAGAGAATCTAAATCCATGAACCCACCCTATGCTAGCCATTTACTCTGGCCTGTAAATAGCCAGATTATGGCTAATTGTTATGGGCAGAACAGTTAGTGCCTAGTCATAACTCATAATCATTAATAAATGGAGCTACCAATAAATTACAGGTGTATAGACCCCTGGCCACAAAAGCCTGAGGGAAAGCCCTGCCAAAGAGTAGATTTTTCTTGGATGTCATTAAGCATGCAGCTCTGTACAGGCATTGTTCCCCCTGCTTAGAAAAGGCCAGAGAAAAGTTCATGTGGAGATTCAGATAGTTATCTTTATCATCTGAGAAGATTTTACCCTGCCAGTTCTGGCATTTCTGGCTCAACTATATGTCCAGCTAACCCCTGTCCAGAGGTTTGTTCCCAGCCAATTACTTCTATCATTGTTGACAATGCATGTAATACTGGATACACACAGCTGTAGAAAGGATATAGGAGGGAATTGAGGGAGTCGAGCAACAGCTGCATAAACAAAATTCCATAGCATAGTGGTCTTTAACATGTAGTGAACAAATTAGCTTTTTGTTTAATAAAGAAAACAAACTTGATGGAAAATTTTTATGTATGAGTTACTGGTTCTTATAGAATTTAAAATAGGAAGGGAATTTAAAGATCGTCTAGTCCAATCCCTTCATTTTACAATGACGAAACCCGGAGAAGGAGATTAAGAATCTTGGCCAAGATTGGACTGGTACTATAGGTAAGCATTAAAGGTAGAATCTAGTGTAGACCAAGGTGTCTAATTCCAAATCTGATGATTTTTCCATAACACCATCCAGCCTACCTATGAGGGAGAAAGGCATTAAAAAAATTAATTTAACCTATCAAGAGCCAGTTTTCAGAAGCTCCTAGAAGAAACGATTATATTTTATAGTAGAGTGGTAAGAGTACTGACTCTGGAGACAGAAGACATGAGCTTATCTCAGATGCATGCTACATGTGTGACCTTGGGAAACTGCTAACCTCTCTAGGTCTCAATTTCCTCATCTGCAAAATGAAGCTGTTGGATGAGATGGCCTCTAAGATCCCATGAAGCACAATGTATTTTATGAGAAAGATGCCCATTCTTTAATGGAATATTTAGTTGAATAAATGTTTTATTTTTCTTGATACATTTGGAGAAATAGTATGAGATGATAGCATGATCACAGGCTCTTAAATTTAAAGTGGGAAAATACCTTAGATACTAACAAATTGAGTCCTCTGAATTTATATGCAATGGCTATTGTGGGCTACCTCCCCAACTCCCATTTACAGGTTGAGTCTCCAAGGAGCTGACTACCAAAGTTTAAAGAGATTCTGTCAGTCCACACCACTAAAGCAATAGTTCATGAGCCCTCACTGGGGAATGTACCTTTAACAGTCAGCCAGTAGACATAATTAGCTCAAAGACAATTCATTTATTGAAATGGTATAATATAAACCACAGTGTTAAAACATCCCATTCATAAATCTGGAGCAAATTCTTTCACAAATACAACAATCATGAAAATAATGGTCACGCACATAGAGTACTTTAATAGGGAGCAACACACATGGTCAAGGCAATTCACATCTCTGGCACTACAGGACCAATGCCTTTTCTCATGCCCTCTTCAAGCTTTGTGCGCCCAGTGTATCTGCTGGTCAGGTGAAATGGCGAGGCTTCTTGCATCTGCTACTTTCTGCAGGTCAACTCAATTTTCTAAGCCTGTTATCTACTAGAGTTGTCATCTCTTCCCAAGTGAGTTTCTATAAAGCAAGATACCATTGTCAATGGGCTGCGGATCATGGGAGAAAGAGGGAAAGTTCTTCTCCCACACAGAGGAGGGAGAGAGAGAGAGAGAGAGACAGAGTCAGACAGAGTCAGAGAGAGAGAGAGAGAGAGAGAGAGAGAGAGAGAGAGAGAGAGAGAGAGAGAGAGTATTCATGGAAGCAATACAAGGAAAAAATAAAGACCAATTCCTTCTCTTGATCTAGTCTCTTCATCCCTAGCTAACACTCTTCTCAAGTGCTCAGGGTGACTCCTTAGAGAGTAAGTAATAAGCTGAGTAGCTTATTTTTTTTAAAAGCAACCAAAAAGAGTGGCTAATCCTTCATCTAATCAATAATAGTAGCCACCCTATAATTCTTGCCCTATAATACCCCAGCCTGCCTCACCTAATGTATTTTTGTTCACTTACAATAGAAATCTATGGTCCAGGGGGATTTCCTAGATGCCTTACCACCCAACTGAACCAAGTTCAAGAGGAAGGATAGAAGCTTTAAAAAGACTTCTTCTCCTTTTTCTTTTGTCAAGCATTTCCAGAGATATGCTAAAAAGAAATAACAACTGGCTACCTAGATAGGAAAAAATGTATATGCGATACATTTTTAAGTTTAATATGCATTATTAACATTTTCTCCATAACTTTCTTGAGTCTAGACAATCAACTAAACAATAAATCAAGCCCTGATTTGTAGCATACTTCTGAGGTATAAATGTTCACACTGAAAATTTAACAATTGGCTTTTGTGAGACAGAGCTGGCTCCAATATACCCTTCAGCATTTCCCTTTGGTAATACACATTTCAGGACTTAACTGAAATAGGAGTAGAAAAGTCCCAAGATGCTGAAGCCCAAAGTCCTCATACCTCACATTTCTGATTCAAAAACATCTTCCCCACGTAAGTTGCACATCTTTTACAAAGGCTGACGGTGTCACATAGAACTTCCTGAAAGACAAGCTCACTTGCCACATGTACATAGTCCTTATTCATGTCAGAGGAAATTATAGCACATACAAAGGGGAAAAACATATTCTCTGGTGTCTCCTGTAAGATTACATACAACTAAATCACAAAGACATTAAAATAATAAATCTTCACTTTTGTGGAAACTAAACCAATCCCAATTGGAATTCCCAAGAGAAAGCAGGGTGGGATAGAAAGGAGGGAAGAAGGAAAAAAAGAGAGAGTTAGATAAAGGGTATTAATTTTTTCCTTTCACAAAAAGCTATAAAACTGCTATTTCCCCTATTGCTCATTCATTACTGACCATTAAATTCTATTGCAAAAGCACGTCCCCTGGGTGAATCAGTCTCAAAAATAAAAATCACAGGACAAAAGTTGTATATTTAGAATTTAAATGATGAAGCCAAAATAAGATGTCATTTATCCTGCCCTTTAAAAAAATTGAGAATATTCCTAGTAGTTTTTTTGTTTTATCTCTACCCTTTAGCTTTCTTACTGTGGTTTTGTTTGTTGTTTTCTCAGATCATTGTATTCTCAAAAAGTATAAAAAGAAACCTACATAATAGCCTATACAGCGTGTCTATTTAATACCAATGTAATATGTTTAATCCATAATCCACTGCCCGTGGCTCTAGACTTCCAAGTACCAGGTCCAAAATGGTGAGCTTCCTCCAAAATGTCATTCTCTCTTTGACTTTTTATTGCTTTATTAACTACTCAAAGTAAATTTTGGGAAAGTCTCTTAAAATATCCACTTATATGAGTCATCCAGATCCCATCCAAACGCCCAAATTAACAGTGCATGCATTGGGTACAGAAGGCTTTTATTCTATGCTATAGATAATATAGAAAACACAAAGGATTTGAAACAGCCTATAAATACATAAAGGAATTAGTATAGTTCTTCTAACGGATGGGTAATATTTTCCACATGTTCTTAAAAAAACCCAAATTCATAGCACCATTCTATAAATGAGACTCTTCCAGAAGGGAAATGCAGTTGGGGTTGGTAGATAGATAACTCCATTCCCATTGGACCCACACTATCTGAATAATCTACAGTAATAGGTGGACTCAAAGCCCATGTCCTTTGCTATCCCATATGGCAAGTTTTGGCTGTTGCTGCTTTTTCGTCTTTGGGATCCGTTTATTCACTCCTCCTTCCTCTCGATAAGGCTATGTCTGCTCAGGAATTTTCATAAAGCTTCCTTCTCTAACAGAAGTCTGAATTTTAAAAATCTGAAACTTGAAGTTAAGGAATTCTCGGTACTTCCGTCAATGAACAGACATTTATTGAGCACGTTCCATGTTCAAGGCAATGAGGATATAAAGACAAAAGTGAAAATGGTCCCTCCCTTCAAGGAGATTACAGTCTATCTGGGGGAAGCAACATGTACATATAATCCTGGCTTCCTGGGGCCTGTACTCAAATAAAGTTGCTTTGGAGAAGTCAGATTCATTAAGAGGAGTATAGAATCTAACCCAGATATCACCACTATTAAGATGTCTTTTTGAACTTGGCTATAAAAGCATTGGAGAGGATGAAGCTACAAGAGAAAAGTTCAGTCTCCAACTTGAGTGCCAGAGGGGAGAAAGTTCTTCTGGTCTTCTTGAGGTACATCTAATTTCTAGAGGAAGGCTCTCCTGTCCCCTTCCTCCAGGACTCTGTTGGGCTATAATAAGATAGTGGCATTCAAAAATGATGACATTCTTTCTATCACTTTGTTTCCTACTTAGCTAGAAAGAAAGAGGCAGAAGGTAAGAAACAAGTCTGACCTCTGGCTGAAACTATAGAGGACAATACTGTTTTGTTCTGTTTTGCTTCCAATTTGGTTTCCCACCACTTCAAACTGTCATTTATGTCCTGTGTACAATCATAAACAGATAATCTGGCAGCTATAACATCCCTGTCTGATGTGATTAATGACAGCATAAGGTAGAGATTTAGGGAAAGGTTTTGATCCCTTTAGAGAGAGACTAGAGATACATCCCTGATTCAGCATAAGCTGAAAAGTTTAGAGGAGGTGGGAAAGAGGGGACACTTATACTCTATGGAAACCCATAAGCAAAGGAGGAATATTAATATATGTCTAAGCAAGTACAAATTTTCCATAAACAAGAGAACATATAAGCAGAGAGTCGTTACACGTGTTTATGTCTAGTACATAGCAATAGAGGTTACTGTGACTGATATTCAGAAGGTCCTAGGGTACCTGCCCCTCCCTGTTCTGTATCTAGCTGTGCTGTGCTT
Source organism: Phascolarctos cinereus (assembly GCF_003287225.1). Lineage (NCBI taxonomy): Eukaryota > Metazoa > Chordata > Mammalia > Diprotodontia > Phascolarctidae > Phascolarctos > Phascolarctos cinereus. Next base: position 165,528,535 of record NW_027556180.1, read on the forward strand.
CACTGGGTTCACTTAGAGCGTTGCCTGTCTTCTCAGTAGGGATGTTAGGTTTCCCAGTTCTCACTCATTGCCCCCACCTCAGCATTCTGAAGTTTTCTGAGTATAGAAATAGTTGTAGGCTCAAAAATCTAAGGATTTTCCCATGAAAATGAGGGAGAGTAGTAAAAAAATAGCCAATAAACAACACTGAATCTAATATGTAACAAGTAATTTATGCCCTTATAAAAAGAGGAATGCTGAGCATAAAAGAATCACAATGTGCTTTACAGAATGATTGGAACAGAATTCAGGTGCTTGCCATATTAATACTAGTACAATCAGGTAAGAAGCTAATATTCAAACTTCACTGGGACATAAATGATTTGTAAAATACTGAAGATTAGCCACATTACATTTCAACTCGGTGGCCATTCAATCTCGTTCATTGTTCCAGTGGCCTCTTTTTCTGCCAGCTCCACCCTTTATTCAAAGCAATTCTCAGCTGCTTAGGCACTCTCTTCCTACTACTGCTTCAGAGGTGGGAAGGGGAAAATGCTACCTACCTGCTGTCACTTCATTACTTTACAATGCTCACGAGGTTAATGCTAAAGAAAGGACACACATGGGAGAGGCGAAGGTATCAAAGGACTCCAGTACAAGCTGGGCTAGTTGAGTTCATATTCCACACAAGAAGCCCCAGCCACCACTGTGTTAGAGAGAGAAGGGCTGTCCTCCCCACTTCACTGAGGTCACAACTTGTCAACAGGAGGGCTGCATCCAAGTTGGGGTGCCAGCAGGAAACTATCTTTCCTCTATCAAGTGTGGAACCCAATGTCATCGGTATTTCTGGCTCAGCAATTGATCAGGAGACGGAAGCCCCATAGTGGTTCCACATAGTTTATTGGAAGCAGGTAGAGAATATCCCCACATACCCAAGGTAGAGCTTTTTTTTGGGGGGGAGAGATAAAGATCCCATTAAATGTTCATAAATGTAATATAAAAATGTGTATATGGTTTGTAAATACATGTATATATTTAACTTTAGAGTATAATAAATATATATGTATAATTTATACATATATAATAAATATATCTACATATACATATTAAGCTTTAATAGACTAAAATTGCTTAAAGGTTTTATATATTTGTGTGTGTGTGTGTGTGTGTGTGTGTGTGTGTGTGTGTGTGTGTGTATACATAGATTTAACAAAGAAAAGCCCTTGAGGGAGACATGAACCAAGCCTGGGCAGGAACAACCTCCCATGAAGCATTTGTATTCTAGGCACTTGGGGCTACCTGTTATATCACATGTAGGTGGAGTACTTATTCTATTTTTACATGTGGTCATGCCACACATGGGTCACCTACCCTTTTAATGTATTATACATGAATATAGATATATAGAAAATAGATACAGAAACAAAATAGATTTAAGGTGATGGAGGGTAGGGAGAGGAGAAATAGGCATTTGCAGCTGAGTATCAGGAAAAAAAACCTAATGTGGAAGGTATTGCTTGAGCTGATGCTTGAAGGAAAATAGGAATTCTGAAAGACAGACATAAGGAGGGAGAAGAATCTAGGTATGGGGGACAGACATAGAAAAGACATAGAGGCAGGATATAAGGTGCCATGTTTCAATAACAGAAAAAAGACTGTCTGGCTAGATTATAGATGGAAGGAAATAATGTATAATATGGATAGAAAGGCAGACTGGGGCCAGGGTCAGTTTAGGAAAAACTTTAAAGGCAAAGCTGAGAAATAATATTTGATCTTAGAGGTAATAGGTTGCTGCTGAAGACGAAGTGGATGCATAGATAAGAAGTATGGGAGCGAATCAGTTTGGGAATAAAGTGAGCATGAGTAGAGACCCTCTTGAAATGAAGTCAACAGTCAGTAGAATATGGCCTCAGGATGGAAGTTTCTCCACTTACCTGCTCTTAACATCTGGCAAGGAAGTAAAGCAGAAGTCTGGAGAGTGAATCAAGCTGGGAAAACCAAGATTTGGCAACTAAGTGAATGATAATAAGGAGCCAAGGATTACACTGAGATTATAGATGTAGGTGACTGGCAGGATGGTGGGGCTATCTAGTTACCATAGCTTCCATGTTGAAAATAGGAATGCCTCCATGACTGTATTAGTTTGAGGAATTCTCTTCTTACGACCACACACTCAAGTACATGTCTCTCTTTGCTTTGCTCTTCTTTGGGTACTCTTAGTAAACCACCACTGCCCCTAAAGCTTCTGTCTCTTGGACTAAAAAGCTGTCATCTCTAAGGTACCTGAACATGTTTTGGTTCTGGAGTCAGGGAAAATTCATGTCCTTCTTCTGATGCTTACTATGTATATAACCTTAATCTGCAGTTACCTCATCTGGTAAATCAGGGGGTTGGACTAGATGATCTCTGAGGTCCCTTCCAGCTTTACATCTATGATCATATTATAACAGTCCTTCTAGTAAGGCTTGGGCTAGTCACCCTGCAAGGGGGCCCAAGTCATTAAAAACCCTGGGAGTTGTGTGTCTTAGCAAGATAGGAAGCTAATGTAAGATGATGACTGAAAGGCAGAATTTCACCCTGTAGCACATGTTTGGAGGGTCTCTTAAAAGGGAGAAATGAAAATACATAAGGAGGGGAGGTAGATGATAGGGCTTTCCCCCAATGTACAAATCAGAAGCATAACCATGATGGCTCCTGGTGACAGCAATATTTGCAGTTCCTTTCCTCAAACTAAGGCTTCCAAGTAAGACTCCAAGAAGTAAAAGCTAAATGTACAAGTAGTGAGGAGGTATAAGACTCTTTTAATCACAAGCTCTTGTTGTTGGAACATTGAGGTGGAAAACAAGACAGACATGGAATAAATAGCAATTCTTACCCTACCCCTGTCTTACTTCCAAGGCCAATGGTCACCTGATTTGTAATTGTGTACTTTTTCAAGGCTACATCTGACTGATAAAAGTCATTTCTCATAAACACTTGTGGTTTACTCTGTCATTTACATTTGCTTACATCCCTTTGTTGATGGCATGAGGGCACAGGACAGATCTAGGAGCCATACAAAAGAAAAAGACCTTTCCTAGCATAGGGCTGAGGCTTGATGTTGGGGATAGTGACTGCAGGTGCCCTTGCCTTTGATTGCACTATCCCTACTTCTATTCTTGCGGGGAGGGGGGTGGAAACCTGTTGCCTCCTTCCTCTCCTTCTCGAGAGATCCTTCAAACTTTTGTAGTAGGAAGAAAACATCCATCCTCTAGTCCTGATCCTACCTGAAAAAAATACTACTCCTAGGGTTTTTAGTGACTTAGACCCCCTTGCAAGGTGGTCATCTCAGGACTAACTAGACAGAAGGACTGTTTACATTATGATCACTTTCCATACCCACCACATACTTGAAAACATGCAGCTCACATGGACCTTGCCCCAAAATGGCCACTCCTTGGGGGAAAGGAAAAACCCACTAATTCCCTACTCAGCTTCACTCTTAATTCTACTTTACTCTCAGGATCTCTTTAGCAAGAAGGAAAAGTACCTGCAGGATTCCTTTTAAAGCCAGCATAAAAGGGGATAGAGGAAGAATCTTCCCACTACAATCCATCCAACCACAGTAGGAGCTAAATAGTTCATGTTGGGGGCAGGCCCCATTACAGAAACCTCCAAGGGCTGCTAAGAGGTATATCCATGCCCTTTATAGGAAGATACAATCAAAGTTCCAAATGAAATCTCAATACCCTATAAATTCATGACAGATCTAGAGCTTGAAGGGTCATTGGAAGCCACCTAGTTCAAATCTCTCATTTTACAGATTAGGAAAAGAAGGCACACTTGATCAAGGTCACATAGGTAGTGACAAAAGAGAATCAATGTTCTCTAACTCCAGAGCCAGTATTCTTTCAACTGTATCATTTGACTCTTTTGACTGGAAAATAACTAATATCGATTACAAATCCAACCTCTAGAGTAGTAAGCTTCAAAATTGAACTTGGAAAAAATTTTCCAATATCCTCCCCTACTGGAATCTTTTTTTGTCCTGTGGGTCAAAACAGGCCTAGAATGAAATGAAGCCACTGTCCAAGAATGTTTTGCAGCATCACTCACTAGTTCCAAGCAACAGGGAAGAAGAGAATCCTCAGTTGCAAATGCAGGGGATTTTAAATCTGGACAGAGTACAATTACACAAACTGAAGCCCAGCCAAGGCTAACTAACACCTCAACGCTTAGGAGAGATTGCCCAGTGACCTTCACTAGCTGTCAATCATCGGAGTTTTGAGCTTCACATGGCATTTGAAAGATAGCACCTCTAATGGAGTAGAGCAACTGTCCCATGTTAAAAAAAAAAGTGGGGGGGGAGAGAGAGAGAGAAGGAAAGGCATATAATACAATTCCCAATATAACTTCCTTTGTGACATCAACCTCTTCCCTAAGTACCAAACTGTCAACAGGATCACATCCTGTCACAAGGCACCAGGTCTCAAGTATTTATTTGGCAAGAAGAAAAACAATGCTGATTTATCTTACTCTGTAATTTACTATTAGTTATCCCCAGGTGGCTCACCCCTGGGAAATTTAACATTCCAGAGTGGATTCCCCACGTCTGTCTGGGATATCTCCTCCCAAGGTCACTGAGTGCATGCAAACCGATTCTACCATTAGTGAAAGCAAAATTAACTAGAAATGCACACACAGCCCAAGAGAAATAAAGCCAACTAGGATTTTTTGGAATAGTCACTGCTTTTGTATGGCTAATACATAGCTGACTGTCTGTACTACAGGGTGTGTGTGGAAGAAGGGAGTCAGTTGTGCCTTTTTTTTAAATGTTTTTAAAAAGGGAAATGAAAACAGAAAAACTGTAATCTAGATTTTTGTTTCATTTTCCAGCACGATGTTGACTTTTTTGGAAAGCACTATGTTCTTGGTTCTTTAATACTTCACTGATTTCAAATCAAGGCATTTCATGTTGTCTCCTCCAGGATTTTAATTCTCAAGCTATATCACAAGATTGGAAAAATGATGTCCCCATAACTTTTCTGAAGGGAGGGGAATTTTTTTCCCTATGTCCATTCACACTGAAGCTAGTTGCATGCTACAGGCCATGATAAATTAAGCTCACTGCTTTGACATATGAACCACATTCATCTAAGACTTCTAGGAATTGGATGTAAATCTGATATTGCATAAAAAGTGGCAGAATTCCAGTTCAAATTCTGCTTCTATTAGATCTCATTTTTACACAGTCAACTGGAAATATTTATCGTATATTTGAAGTTCAAAGACTCATGCAGCAGAAACCTTCCAATAAACTGTTTTACCTTGCCCGTTTGTTTTAAAATTCTGATTTCAATCAGGAGACTTTCCAATTGGCCAATCAACAATTTTATGTTTGTTATTTGTCATACAACCCAAGAAGAGTTCTAATGTTCTGGTGACACATTCTCATCCCTGAGAAAGGACTGAGAAGACATATAATTACACAACAACAGTACCCAAATGGGTGCAGTTTTACTAGATGCAAACTCTACAGAGAGAAAACAGAGCTTCCTAACTCAAGTTTTGCTTCCTTTGTTTCTATACTAAGGAGAATCATCTTCAGACTGGAAAGATAGTGACTCATTGCTATAGCTTTTATATCTGATCTGGAGCTTTCAGCCAGGGCCAGGATCCCCACTCTGCTGCTCTTTTGGTTGGGCTAGTAAGCTCTCTTTGATCTTGCTCTGAGTTTCCGGGGACACAGCACTTTCCTTCACATCCTGTGGTGTCAGGGCACCCTGGATCTTGAGCACTGGATGTTCAGGGCCTTCTGAGGAACATTTAAGACAGAGCATTAGGGACGTCAGAGCCCCTGGGCCTGGGCTGCCCCAATTTGAATGCACACCATAACAGTCACTGGTTACTGTCACTGCACCTCCCTAGGGCTTCCAAGGTCTTGGGAATTTCTGACTACCCTTACACTTTCTCAAAGGAGCCCTCCACTCTTGTTGCCTCTGGACACAGGGTCTGCCCCATCTCTGGTCATACTCTTGGAGGCTAAACTGTGCTAACATTGGTTTTGCCAAGGATTCCCCTTTCTTATTGCCCACAGGCTTCCAACTGACTTTTTGCAGCATTTTCATTAGAATTCTTGATTATTATCCTGTCTAGTGTAAACTCCAGGTTTTTGTTAGAGTAGATATGTAAGAACTGGGTAGTTTTTCTCCTATTCAGGCAGCCATCTTGGCCAGAACTCCAGACTGGGGGGAAAAAAAAACAGAATAAAAATAGTCAACAAGAAATTAAAACTCAAGGCAAATGACAAGATAGAGAGCACCTACATGGCATCGATGAGTTCGGGTCACCAAACCTAGATGTACTACAATCCAAAATACAGAAAGAAGTGGTAAATTAATCCCAGAACCATTGTTGTTAATCTTTGAAAAATTATCAAAAATTGGAGGGGCACTACAGGACCAGAGACAGTAGAGTCCTAAATCTATAGTACTAATATCAATTCCTGGGATGGGGTGGAGAATCAATTCTATTTAGAAAGGAATGCAGTGGTCACTATGAATTAGCATGGGTTTATCAAGAATGAGTCTCGGTGAAAATAAAAGAAGAAGAGTATTAGAGAAGAGAGGGGAGGAGAGGAGAAAAGAGGTGAGAGGGGAAGGAATGAAGAGGGGAAGGGAGAGGGTAGGAAGAAAGGGGAGAGAAAAGGGGAAGGGAGAGGAGGGAATAAGGAAGAGAGGGGAGAGGAGAGGAAAGAAGAAGGAAGAGAATGAGAGGGGAGAGAAGAGAGGAAAGGTGAAGGGAGAGGATAGAGAGGAGGGGAGGGGAGAGAAGAAGAGAGGAAAGAGGAAGGATGAGGACAGAAAGGAGAGGAAAGCAGGGGAAGGCAGGGGAGGGCAGGAGAGGGGAGAGGAAAAAGCAAGTTGTGGTATACTCACTCCACTTCTTTTTCTGACAAGGTTATTAGATGTGTGTCAGTCCCATAGCTTCTAGCCTATGCATACCCAAGAACAGGGAAGGTGCAAGGCATTTGGCAAAGTCTTTCATACCCTTGTGGACATGAAGGACTCATAGGTATGCTGGATCATGAAGTTAAGTGAATATGAAGTTTATGATTACTGTAGGTGTGTCAACCAAGGGAGAGGTCTCTAATAGAATTCTCATCTAGTTAACATTTATGGCAATGATTGTAATGAAGGGATACTTACCAAATTTGAGAATGTCATGAACCTGAAGGAATAGCTAATGCTTTAGATCGGGAATCAGTAAACTATGACTTGCAGGCTAAGTTAGGCCCACTGCCTGTTTTCATACAGCCCATAAGCTAACCATTCTTAGAGCACAAGTCATACAAAAACAGTTAGCAGGCTGAATTTCAGCCATGGACCAGAGTTTGCTGGCCCCCTGCAATAGATGACAAGCCAGAATATCAAAAATGATAGGTCAAATAAGAACTTAAAGCAATACAATGACTAACTGTGCCCCCAAATAATGAAATATAGCTTTCTGCTCTTGGGAGATAGGTACATCATGAAGCAGTCATTTTAGATGTAGTCACTATGTCCATTGGCGATACTTAACTCTACTTCTTTTTTACAAGGAAATATTGGAGAATAACAGCAATATTTATTGAAGTCTCAGTAAGAGATTTAAATGGGGCAACTAGGTGGTACAGTAGATAGATCACAGAGCCTGGAGTCAGGAAGTCCCAAGTTCAAATCTGGCCTCAGATGCTAGCTATGTGACCCTGGGCAAGTCACTTAACCTTGTTTTCCTCAGTTTCCTCATCTGTAAAATGAGCTAGAAAAGGAAATGGCAAACCACTCCAGTATCTTTGCCAAGAAAATGCTTAAATGGGATCACAAAGAGTCAGAAACAACTGCAAACAGCTGAACAAGACATTTAAATGGATCAAGTCATGAATGATGAAATTCAATATGGATAAATGCAAAATCCTACATTTGAGTTAAAAAATCAATGGTACAAAGATAAGAAGCACATTTAAGAGTATAGAGCTGCTATGGGCTCTATGGATATTTTGTCAAATATGTTGTCTCAACATATCCAAAATGAACTCACTATCTTTGTTTTAAAACCTGCTTTTCTTTACTTTTTTTTTAAAGAACTACTACACTCTCATTTACCCAGACTTAAAACTTCTGAGGCATTTTTTTTTACTCTTTCCTCTCCCTTATTGTCATCTCCTTATGTCCCACCAGTTGCCATGTCATGTCATTTCTTTCTCTACAAGGTATTTCACATTCAATCCTTCACTTGCACTTCCACTGTGAATGCAGAGTCTAGTTCAGGAGTCTGCAAACCAGGCCTAAGGGCCAAAGTTGACCCAACTGTTTTTGCATTGCCTTCAAGCTAGGAATAGTTTTGGTTTTGTTTTTGTTTTTTTCTTGGCTAGGCAATGGGGTTAAGTGACATGCCCAGGGTCATACAGCTAGTAAGTGTCAAGTGTCTGGGGCCAAATTTGAACTGAGGTCCTCCTGACTCCGGGGTCGTGCTCTATCTACTACACCACCTCTCTACCCCTAGGAATAGTTTCAACTTAAAAAAAAATTTTAATGTAAAAGCTATTCTTAGCTTAAAGACTGTTTTAAAAAAAAAAAAACAGGCCAGCAAGCACCTAGATTTGGATTATGGTCTATAGTATGTCTCCTTCTCTAGCTCATCCCCTCATCCTTTCTCCTCTCTACTGTTACAATAATACTAATCATTCTTCTTGCCTCCAGTGTCTTCCTCTATAACCTTTCATCATATATAGCTACCGAAATTATCTTTCTGTAACAGAAGCACAATCTTTTCGCACTGTGGCAGAGCTACTGGTAACAACCAGTAGCCTTTCACATCCTCCCTCTGTTGTGTCATGTGCTTTCTCGAGGTTCCTCTGAATCCCAGGGAAGTTTTCCTAGTCTGGTCCAAATCATGGGGGAGGGGAGCAAAATGATGAAAGCTGAAAAGGCAACTGGTAAGTGAGTGATTGTTTTTCCAAACCTCAGAAAGACTCAGAAAGAGTTGGTGTGTATTTCAGGGAAAGAGAGAAAACTGCCTGAACCCCAAAGTGAAGGAGAAGGAAATATAATTTAGTCAGCCTAATTTGGCTAGAAGTAAGGACTGCAGATCATCAATTGAGGTAATAATAATAATTTTTATATAGTGCTTTAAATTTTCCAAAGTGCTTTGCAAATATTATCTCATTTCATCTTCACAACAACTCTGGGAGGTTGATGCTATTATTATCCTCATTTTACAGATGAGAGAACCAAGATTTTATATGACTAGCCTGGGATCACACAGCTAATAAGTGTCTGGAGCCAGATTTGGTCCCATGTCTTCCTGAATCCAGGCCCATCCACTGTGTCACCTATCTACCTCAAGTCTTTCTTTTATTTTCCTTGCATGTTTTTAAATAAATCTTTATCTCCTGATTCTCACTATCAAAAAACTCTTGACCAGCTGCAACATTCGGAATAAATCCAATAAGATGAAATTCAGTAGGGATAAATGGAAAGTCTTACACATGGGTTAAAAAAAAATCAACATCCTAAAGTGTAGGATAAATGGAAACACAGTTAGATAGCAATTTATCTGAAAATTATCTGCATTGTCAATAATCTGAAAGCTTGATATTAATCAGCAATATGATATGGCAGCCAAAAAAAGCTAATAGAACATTAACTGCATTGTGTGGTATAGCTTACAGTAATAAATAAGTGATAGTCTCTCTGTATTCTGCCCTGATCAAGCCCTATCTGGGAGGTATGATATTCAGCTCTGGTCACCACAATTTAATAAGGGCACATATAGGCTTAAAAAGGCCCAGAGAAGGGCAATTAGGATAGTGAAGGGCTTTAGGTCCATGTTTTATGAGAACCAGTTTAAGGAACTTGGAAGGTGTAGCCTGAAGAAGAATTCTTAGGGTTGGGAAATTGATAGCTATTTTCAAACATTTGAAGGACTGTCATATGGAAGAGTTATTGAACTTGGTATGTTTGGCCACAGAAGTCAGATCCAACAGTAATGAAGGGAAGTTGCAGAGGTGCTAGTATAGATGTGACATAAGGGGGAAAAATGTCCAAATGTTAGAGCTGTTTAGAAGTGTAATGGGTTGCTGTGGGAGAAAGTGAGTTTCCCCTCATTAATGGTCTTCAAGAGAGGCTAGGCCATCACTTCTCATATATGTTATAATGGAGATTCCTTTCGTGTATGGACCAGATGACCACTGGGATTCTTTCCAACTCTCAAATTTTGTGATTCTATCAATTTAACTCCATGACAAGTATCTTTATTCAGTTCACTGAAATTTTTGCCCCCGCTCAGAGCTTTTCATCTTTATCCTAAGATAATGGTTGCTAGTGTGCTGAGATTTAAGTCCAATAAAGAAATTTTAATTTCTTTGGAACAAGGACTGTGCCTCAGTTCATTGTGTCTGTCTGTCTGTGTATTTGTGTGTATGTGTGTTCCTAGTACCATATTTGGTATATACAGTTTATATAATAAATGTTGACAGAAAAAATAACCTCAATACTAAGTATTTGCTGGGGGCTTCTGCAGAATTTCATTAATTTCTCTGTGCCTCATATAGAGGCAATTTATTTATTGGTTATGATTGCCATATAGGTATAAAATATTTGGTGGATATATTGTACAAGTTAAGGTTCTGGTCATTTTTCTCCTTTTTTCTTTAATCAGATATCATGGTCTTCTCCACTCCATCTCACTTATTTTACAGTACAATTTAAGTAATATTGATTAAGCTTCTACTATATGCAAGGTACTATTTGATATTCGGGGAACATTAGAAATGAAGATTTAAAGCCAAACCTGGTTAAAGTGAGGAGAGGGTAAATATGTTTCTCCCCTAATTGAAGGCCCGTGTGTTCTCTTTGACTCAGTGACTTTCATCCTGACCTCTGATCACACTCTTGCCCTTCTTTCGGAATTGTCCAAATGGGCATCATACGTGTTAAGGTCATTTCTTAATCTGGTCTCTCCCTATCTTTCCTACTTTAGCACATACATAATGATCTAGTGGCAACATCTGTATTCCCTCACTAGTCCTTCCCCACCTAATTCAATAGCTAGATCTGTACAGTGGCACCTCAGTTTTATCACATATAAATTGTGTATCAGCAGCTATGCAAGGAATCTAGAGAGTAACAAGGTCTGTGACCTCGAGTAATGCCTGCAATTACAGATTTAAAGTAGGAAGAAAATTCGAAGGTTGTATAGCCAGCTACACAATGTTACCTTTCAGTGATAGATGATAGATACATAGATACATAGACCAATAGATAGATAGGTAATTTATTAAGTGCCTATTGTGTTCAGGAACTGTATTAATTCAGATACAAACAAGCAAGATAGATCCCTGCCCTCAAGGAGCTTACCCTGTAATAGGTGATGTCAACAAAAAAGAGGAATGGGAAGAAGGAAATGGCATGGATGGAGGCCTTGTCAATCAGCCAGTCAGTCAACAAGAATTTATTAAGAACTTACTAAGTGCCAGAAACTATGATAAACACTGGAGATAAAAGAAAAGTAGTCCTTGCCCTCAAGGAGAATATATTCTAATGAGGAAGTTCTTGTTCTGCTCCTGCTGGTGTCTGACTCTTCCTGACTCCCTCTGGGGTTTTCTTGGCAAAGATACTGGAGTAGTTTGCCATTTCTTTCTCCAGCTCATTTTACAGATGATGAAACTGAGGCAAATAGGGTTAAGTGACTTTCCCAGAGTCACACAGCTAATAAGTGTCTGAGGCTGGATTTGAACTCATGAAGATGAGTCTTCCTGACTCCAGGCCCAGCACTCTACCTACTGTGTAATGTAGCTGCTAAATGAGGAAGACAGAGGTAGCTAGGTGGTGTAGTGGATAGAGCACCGGCCCTAAAGTCAGGAGGACCTGAGTTCAAATCCGGCCTCAGATCAAACAATTGACACTTACTAGCTGTGTGACCGTGGGCAAGTCACTTAACCCCGATTGCCATAAATAAACAAATAAATAAATGAGGAAGACAACATATAAATAAGTAGGTACATATCATACAAGATATACACAGTGTATGGAAAAGAGTATGGCAGAAACTAGGAAATAGACCCAAATCTCACACCATATACCAAAATAAAGTCAAATGGATTCATGGCTTAGATATAAAGGCTGATACCATAAGTAAACTGGCAGAACAAGGAATAGTTTACCTATTAGATCTATGGAGAACAGAAGAACTCATGACCAAACAGGAGATAGAGAACATTATGAAAAGCAAAATGGACGATTTTGATTATATTAAATTGAAAAGTTTTTGCACAAACAAAGCCAATGCAACCAAGATTAGAAGGAAGGTAGAAAATTGGGAAAGAATTTTTACAGCCAGTCTCTCTGATAAGGGCCTCATTTCTAAAATATATAGAGAATTAAGACAAATTTATAAGAACACAAGCTATTCCCCAACTGATAAATGGTCAAAGGATATGAACAGACAGCTCTCAGATGAAGAAATTAAAGCCATCTATAGTCATATGAAAAAATGCTCTAAATCCTTATTGATTAGAGAAATGCAAATCAAAACAACTCTGAGGTACCAAATCACACCTACCAGATTGGCCAACATGACAAAACAGGAAAATGATTGGAGAAGATGTGGGAAAATTGGAACACTAATGCTTTGTTGGTGCAGTTGTGAAATGATCCAACCGTTTTGGAGAACAATTTGGAACTATGCCCAAAGGGCTATAAAAATGTGCATACCCTTTGACCCAGCAATAGCACTTCTAGGGCTATATCCCAAAGAGATCATACAAACGGGAAAAGGACCCACATGCACAAAAATATTCATAGCAGCTCTTTTTGTGGTGGCAAAGAATTGGAAATTGAGAGGATGCCTATCAATTGGGGAATGGCTGAGCAAGTTGTGGTATATGAATGTAATGGAATACTATTGTGCTATAAGAAATGATGAACAAACTGACTTCAGAAAAACTTGGAAAGACTTATATGGTCTGATGCTGAGTGAAGTAAGCAGAACCAAGAGGACTTTGTACACAATAACAGCCATGTTATGCAATGACTAAGATTGTTAAACTGAACACTTCTCAGCATTACAAGGATCTAAGACATCTCCAGAGGCCTTGGGGTGGAAAATACTGTCCACATCCAAAGAAGGAACTACGGAAGTCAAATCGCTATCACTTATTTTTACCTTCTTTTGAGTTTTGTTCCATCTTTCTGATGGTTCCCCTATTGGTTTTAATTTTGACTTACAACTTCACTAATGCGAAAATATGTTTAATGGGTATGTAAGCGTAAAGCCTATATCAGATTATGTGCCATCTTGGGGAGGGTGGGGGGGGGAGGAAGGGGGAGAAAAAATTTTCAACTCAAAAGCATATGAAAGTGATTGTTGATAAATCAAAATAAATTAATAAAATTTTTAAAAACATAAAAAAAATTTAAAAAGATATAAACAGTTAAATGGGAGATAATATGGCTAATTCATTGTAGGGTAGGGTTCATCTATTAGAACTGGGGGGGACACATTGCTAGAGTCCAAGTGTTCAGTGGGAGGGAAATAAGCACAAATAGCAGGAGTGAGCAGATGCCTGGGAAGTGAAGTGCCAAGGAGGCCTGATTCCTGGCAAGATTAAGTGAAAGCTTATCTATCAGTGATCAGAGCCAGGGCACTCAGATTGTGGTCCCAAGCTGGGGGTGCGGATCGTGTGTGGACATTATTAGTCCTTAGAATGTATGTGTATATATGAGTATACAAGTGTGTAGGCATAGGTATACATGCATATATTTGAATTTATATACACACATGTATGCACACAATCTTTTTCTAGGGGCACTGCAGGGCTTTGAAACATCAGATTGAGCAGCTAACACTGTACACAGAATTCAAGAGAGTACCCTGCAAGACTTACACTCCCATATTGCAGGGCTACAGTAAATAGCTGAATCCAGTAGAGACTGATAATACCAGCACTTCCATTAGAAATTCTAGAACATTAGGGAGTGACAAAGGAATTGATGCATCTTGGATCAGACCAATCACACGTGCTTGTAAGCAGAGCACTAGTTGACAAGAGGAGTCTAAGCAGAATGAGTATATACAGACAAGTTGTTTCAGCCTCAGAGCATCAGTAGCACCTGCAGGGTTGGACCAGGTTCTCCATCACCTTATTTAAGGGAGTTCACAAGTGTTGTTGTTAGATTGCATGATGGTGCAACAGTGCCTTCACAGAGGATGCACCACAATCGAGCGGTAGATAATGACGAAGTTGCATTACAGACAAAGCTTAGTGTTGCCTGAGTTGTACCAGCTGATGGGCAGTGACAACGTACACATCACAGAAATAAAAAGCAGGAAAGCATCTCACTGTCCACAAGATTTCTGTCTAAAACAACATTGAAAGACTTAGGAGCTCTGATCAGCATAATAAGAAACCACAGTCTCAGAGGACTCATGATGAAAAATCCCACCCACCTCCTAACTAAGAGGTGATGGACTCCTAGTACAGATGGAGATGGGCATTTTTGGACATGACCAATTTGAGAATTTGTTTTACTTGACTATACATGTTTGTAACAAGGATTTTTTTCCCTTTTCTTTCTAAATGGGAGGCAGATGAGGAAGGTGCAAGGGAGAGAAGGCAGATTTTCATTGACTGAAAAAAATAAAATTTAATTTTTAAAAAAAGACACATTTACACAAAAATGCTTGTTTTATTCCAAAAATTTAAAAGAAAATAAAATACAAAAAAAGAAAAAAAAAGAATCATTGTCTAGTAGAAAAGAAGCTGAAAAGAGGACAAAGTGAGAGTCACGGTTACCTAGTCGAAGAAGCTGCTGTGCTGTAATATCTCCACAAAATGAGATTGGTGGCCTTTCTCTGCCTTAACAGAGAGCACAAAAATTAAAGACTTACAATCTCTAACTAATTGCAATGACAATTCTCAGTCTGGAACAGCTGATGATGAAACACATCTCCCTACTCACAGGAGAAAGATGGGGGGACAACAGATGTGAAACTGGTATAAAACATTTCTCTTTACTACAAGGAAGAGTTCAAGGGGTAAGGAGGAAAAATGTGCACTAGGGAAATAATCATGGCATAAAAACTAAAGGCACCAATAGAAATGATTTTAAAATATATGGAGCACTTACTCTAGGAAGGCATTGAATAAAACTGAATTTTAAAGATGGGAGGTGGAAGAGAAATTGAGGACAGTGTGTGCTAGGATCTCTAAGCTCTAAAATACTAGGCATTGTGATATGAAGCAATCTCCTTGAACTGGAACAGTTTCATTTTGCTTGTACTACTGAAATAAGAGAAATTTCAACCTCTGAAAAAAGCCAATGAAGTTCCTGAAAGGGAATTACTAACCTGTTCCTTACTTAATAGTCCCTCTCCTGAGCTAAGCTGGCCCTTAAGTTTTTACCCAGTTTTCCCAACAGAAACAGAGCTCAGAGGGTTAAGCTAAGGAAAGATTTATTACACTCCCTGGCTGACTCTGCAGGCCTTGGGAAACTAGCCAACCCTCACTAACCTCTGTGCACTGGTGTTATGGGTAAGCCTCTCCACATGTCCTGGAGGTGGGGGACCTGCTCCCCTTTTCCATGTGCAATGATTCGTGAGTCCTTGGTGGTTGAGATTGCTAGATCAAAGGTGAATGCATATTCTAGAGGTCTTCTGCAAAGGTTTCTCCTTGGTTTATGCAATCTATCACTGAAAGGCTAAACTGGGCCACATCTCATTACTCAGACGTCTTTAGAAGGGGGAGGCAGCTGTTCTAAGATTTCCAAATGCTGTACTCTAAAACTGTTATCACCTCGAGTACCCTTCTGTGGCAAAGTTGGATCTAGGACTTCAGTATAATACCATGGGGTCAGATAACTCAAAATATGATGGAGTAGTCCATTTATACTCATCATTATTACAAAACAAAGGCACGTGCAGTTTGAGGGTCTTGGGTAGTCAACAAGCCCTACTGGCCAGCAGTTGCCTTGAAAATATGGTATAAATGTTGAATTCTCACCAAATCCCATAAAGTCAATTGTCAGGAAGTAGCAAGAGTAGTAATAGAACCAATTTAACTTGGAACCAAGGCGAGGGCTCCTCCTCTCTCCTACTTCCTCTGTGATCCTCTGGAATCCATAAGTACAATGTTTCCAATAGAACTGGAGATTCATTGTGGCTTTAATAACTTTGCTCTGTAGGAAGAAATGTAGTACAATGGAATGAGTATTAGCAACAGAGTCCTAGGACTTGAGTTCAAATCCCACCTTTAAGGATTATTATTGCTGTGATCTCAAGCAAGTCACAAACTCTCTGGGTCTCAGTTTCCTCATCTATAAAATGAGGAGGTTGGAGTAGTGGGCTTCTGAGGCCCTCCAGCTTTAGCTCTAATATGCTATGATGGGGGTTGAATCTTCATGGGTAGGCATGGCCAATGTAATAAAAATGACAACTCTACCTAAACTAATTTATATATTCAATGTCATCCCAATTACATTACCAAAAACTTATGTTACTGAATTAGAAAAATAATAACAAAATTCATTTGGAAGAACAGAAAGTCAAGAATATCAAAGGAACTAATGAAGAAATGTATAGGAAGGAGGTTTAGCAGTACCAGGTCTTAAGCTATATTATAAAGCAATAATTATCAAAACAATCTGGTACTGGCTAAGAAATAGAATGAAGTATTGAGATTTTGAAGAGTTCAGTGCAATACGTTAATATGGACACCATGTCTTAGGACATCTTGACTAAATGCCACTGGGAGAGCATATGGAGTAACCAAGTTCATCCTTGAAAATAGAGCAAAGAACAAAACCCATTAATTTTTTTTTTGATCCAGTTTTGTTTGAGGCAACATTTAATAGTGGAGTGGCCGCCAGGCTTCAGAGTCAGGAAGACTTGAGTTGGATCCCACCTTATAATGCATTCTGGCTGTGTGATCCTGAGCAAGGTACTTAAGCTCTCAGTGCCTGAGGCAATTTTATAAAACCTTGCATAGAAGATGACAAAGTGCATTGTAGAGAAAATCTCTTACCCACAGTTCAAGGTTATATCTATTCCTACTTAAAAACACTAGGAGACAACCTTGGCTCTGCTCCTCCTATCTGTCAAATCCCTTACCTCCCAAGCATGATGGTTTTACCAACTTTTCCCACTAGAACAGGTAGTGTCGGCTAATCAACAGAATAGATGAGGCATTCAGGTGGCAAAGTGGACAGAGTGTTAGCCTGAAAGACTTGAATTCAAATCCTGCCTCAGAAAGTTATTTGATATGTCACCCTAGGTGAGTCACTTAACCTCTCCCAGACTTAGTTTTCAAATAATACCACACACCTCTTGGAGTTGTAAGAACAGAATGAGGTAGCACACATACAAAACTTTGCAAACCCTAAAGCATTATATACATGCTCATTATTACTGTTACTGCTAAGATAGCAACTCAGCTATTCCAAAGACTATCATGGGCAGGTAGGCCCTTTCACAGAATCTTCTGCTATTTTAAATATATATATATATATACACACCAAAAAAGACTAGTGGTGTTGTACGAGATAACCATTGTTGTTTGTCCTTCATTCTCTAAGAGGACCAATGATGTCAAGAAGGTGATGTCTTGACTTGCAAGTGAATTGGATTTAAGTGAGTTGGGGCTGCGTAAAGTCACCAGCCTCACAGAGCCATCTGGGTCCAGTGGCAAGATATAGATCAGGACAACTGGAGATGGTTCTGGATACGGTAGGAGACCTTGGCCTTTTTAAGCTAAGGTCTTTCCCAGGTCTCAATTTGTCTGAAGCAACTTCCATTCAGTGACTAAGGCTAGGTAAGAAATTAGGCACAAAAAAAGTGGCCTCTTTTACCTAGTCAAAAAAAAAATCATTCTGGGAGGGGAAGACCCTCAGGGTTTCTGAACAAAACAGAAACAATTGCTATTACACTCATTCTAAGCCATCACAATGACCAAGTAAGGCTGTAACTGGGACCTATTGTTGGCCAATCAGTGAGAGTCAGTATGATTGAGATTTAAGACCGAGTCCTTAAAAACAGAAATCTAGTGGTAAACCCCAAGAAATTTTGCCAGGTTTCAACAATCAAAATTTATATTCCTTTGGGCAGAGCATCCACAGGTAAGGGTGCTATTCCCTATATGGTCAGAGGAAGAAGAGGGAGTGAGGAAAGGAAGGAAGGAAGGAAGGAAGGAAGGAAGGAAGGAAGGAAGGAAGGAAGGAAGGAAGGAAGGAAGGAAGGAAAAAAAGAAGGAAGGAACTGGCCAATTGGGTCCCCAATGGGACAGTTACTACTACTTATGGATTGTTGCTTGTCTTCATTCTCAAAGAGGACCAATGATGTCAGGAAGATGATGTCATGACTTGCAAGTGAATTATATTTAAATGAAGGAGGGTTGTGCAAAGTCACCAGCCTCACTCTCTTTTCCAGAGCCATGTGGGTTAAGAGGCAAGATATAGATCAGGACAACTGGAGATGACCCAGGATGCAGTGGGAGACTTTGGCCTTTTCAAACTGAGACCTGGGAAAGACTAGATGACATGTTTTGCTTGAAACACTATGAAGACACTGATCTTGTCCACTTGGCATCCACATAATCTATTAATGCCACAGTAGAGCCAAAATGTTCAGTAACTTTTCAAAGGGCTAAGTCAGTACATAATGTTGGACTCCAATTTGTCAGCATTGTTCTTAGCCAACTAATCCTTTCTTGACCATCTATGATTTCCAAACTTCATTCTTTCTCATTAAGGACCTCAACAATCTTGCAAACTGATTTCATCAAGCATTTAGCTTACCTTGAGAACCAGAAGAAAAAGGGGAAAAAACATCTGCTTATGTTGGCCTCCATCTAACAAAAACAAAAGCAAATGTGTTTTATAATTCCTGACCAGACTTCTACCAAAGAAAGCTACCTGAGGCAGTCAGACAAAGCAGCTTCTTAAGAAAACATGGCAGAGCGCTACATCATTTTGCAAATTAATGGGATGGTGAAAGCTTGTAACACTGGAGACCTAAACAAAGTTATATATTTAGGTAGGCTCCTAATTATACCCCTATGGCTACTTTGCTGTTCTCTTGAGGTGAATAATAATCTTCATTATTCTGATTTCCCAGCCTGTGGTACACAGTAATTAAAGATGCTGGATATTTGTCAGTTACACCTAATGCAGCATTTACTATCTACATGAATTTCTAGGCCTCAAAGGACACTGTTAAAAGAAGGAGGCCTTTAATTTACCTCACTTCTCAAATGATCATCCTTAGGAGGTTTGGTTGCATTCTATGCCTCCTGTCTCCTGTACCCTGAAAATACAAGTAAACGAAAAATGTGTGAATAGAATTTTCTGGTTGAGAAAGTCATTCCCAAATCTAAATCTCAAGACTTGAAAGAGCCATTCAATTTTTTTCAAGCCGCATCAGGATTCTAAGGCACTGTAGGAAATCTCAGTTGCTGGATATAGTTAATTCACTAATCTAAGTGCCAACTTATAATGAAAAAAGGCCAGGCCAACATAGAATATAGTTGCAAATCTAAGATCTACTGCTAGTTATTTCTTTCCTATGTACATGCTATCCATAATTATTTTGCTTTTGTGTTCAAAGGGAGGCTATAGAATAAGCCTTTCCTTTATGCCTTTCTCCACCAGTATTCCATCTGTAGGTCTCCACATCACTTTCTAGGAACCAATAGAAGCCTCAGGATCCAGTTTAAAAAAAAAATACTTCATTTTATTTATAGTTCCTTTTGAACGTTCAAGTAAACATGAACTGAGAAGCAGCTCAGACCAAGGTTGCCCCAATGTCAGGGGCAGTAGGGCTGGAAACAGAGCCCAGAAATCCTAATCCTGTTTCTACTTTACCTGATCTGACCTCGCAGGGACACTGCCTGTCTTTTCTGTAGGTCTGCTGAAGATGCTCTTCTAGGGGATTGAATGAGGAAATAAAAAGGAGCCTAATTACATACTTCTGGAATGTACTTGTGAAGGGGATAATGATCTCCAAATCGAATGGATATCAGAGGTCAGTAGGTTGCTGACGCAGGGCAAAAATGGACAGCCTCTGGTATATCCTCTCTTCTACATGATTACCTCAGATTTGAACAGTTTTGTGGGTCGGAGTTCACTCAATACCATAGATAATGAGGTCCTACTGATGTTTACTTTTACCAGACAGCCATAGAACTCTTTAATTCAAAGCCAGACATTTTATCAAATAGCACACTAAATAAAGTGATATGATTCCCCCTCCTCTCATATGAACTTTAGGGCACCTTTTCCTAAAGTTTACAACACCACCTATGGAGAAGGTATACACAAAGAAGACCAAGAATGGAGTGAGTCTCCATGGCTAAGGCAACTCCTATCTCAGGGCTACCAATGATTCCTGGTAATGACATCAACCCATTCTGTGCTGTTCTCTCAGGAGCGTCTCTGAATTCTCTGACTCATAACATCTACTGGTCTCTTCATGACCACTGGATGAATTGTCTTCACTGGCTAATGCTGACCATCTCTGCACTAATTTTCTCTCTGCTACTAGCATCTGAGTTTTATTTCTACAGGACAATCTGTTAGCAGGAATGCTGATTACTGTTTACTAGGTAAAGTGACTAGGAAGTCTTTCTCTGATTAGGGCAGGCTAACAGTTCCTTACTTATAGTCAAGAGGCTATAAACAACCATATCCACCTATGGAAACACAGTATAATATCCAGGCAGAGTGGCCTTGGGCTAAGATAAAATCTTTTCATTTAACCCCCATGTCTTGGGCTGACTCATAGTTTGTTGTCTCAGACAACTATTTGAAATAGGCTAAGAAATTCCTTGTAACCCTTATTTAATCCTTATGGGGATTCTTGGCTGCCCCAAAACCCATTCAGGTGGAGAAAAAAAAGCTACCAAATAAGAGATATGTGGGAGCTGGGCTACAGTGTTCCCACTTCACTCCCAAGATTCCATTTTGGATTGCCATGCAAATGAATCCCTAAGCACAAAAACTAGTGAAGGCAAGTACAAAAAATATTATCTTCTAATTATCATCTGGCATGTATTCTTACTTTTGCCAAACCCATCAGGTTCTTTGAGCATGGGCATGTGTTTTGCTTTATGTGTTTTGATGAAAATCAATCATCAATCCAACTTTCCCTATACCTTATAACCCCTAATCCATCTTCTCTATGATCTCCATTCACTGCATCCCTCATTTCCTTCCCTGACCTTTGCTGCTGTACTGGATATATACTCTGTTCCTTTCCCTTTGGTGAACCACCTTAATGATACACTATCCTCTACTCTTGAATCCCTTGCTCCCTTTTCTAACAAAGATCAAGCCTTGTCAAACTTTTGCTGTTGTTGAGTCATTTTTCAGTCATGTGTCACTCTTTGTAATCCCATTTGGGGTTTTCTTGGCAAAGATACTGGTGTGGTTTTTCATTTCCTTCTCCAACTCATTTGACAGATGAGGAAACCAAGGCAAACAGAGTTTGTGACTGGATGAATAAGCCAGAGTTAAGTGACTTGCCCAAAGTCACACAGCTAGTAAGTGCCTGAGGCCAGATTTGAACTCAGGAAGAAGTCTTTTTCTTACTCCAGAACCAGCACTCTATCCACTGTGCCACTTTAGCCCTGGATTATTCCCAGCATCTGCCTCTTTCACTCCTATCTACTTGTTTCTGAATGGATCTGAAGAAAATCATGAAAGCACATCAATTGAATCCATTAGAAGTTTATGTTTTCCAATTTCAACAAGGTGCTCATTGTGGCAAAAAGTCATTCTACTCCTCTAATTAATTCACTGTAGTACTCTCCATAGCAGTTACACCAAACTTTCTCATCTCTCCTCATGACTTGTATACCTTCCCCACACTCTAAGCTGAAGATTTTGTCTTATTCATCACCAAAACAAGACAAAAAAAAAACTGAAGTGTTTTACTATCAGCTTCTCTTCTCCCCTCTTCCAAATCTCACATTACTCAAACATCTCCCCACCCCAGTATCTCCTCCTTCACCCCTGTCTCAGATGGGCTATATCCTTGTATTCTTACATCCCATCCATTCTCTTCATTTCCAGCAGATCATCCCCTCTGTCATTCCTACTCTCTCTCTCCCACGCCTCATGTTTAATCTCTCCCTATATTTAATCCTTCCCTTCCAAACACACAAATTTCTGCCCATCTATAAATAAACTCTCACTTGTTCTTACCATCCCCTGTAGCTATCCTCCTATGTCTCTCCTATATTCTCCTATATCTCCCCATGAAGGAGACTTCATGGCTAAACTCCTTGAGAACATCTCCAAGAATAAAGGGGGAAGCCTATTTTCTACTACAACATAAATAGATAAGTAAATTAAAACTAGGTAGTCAACTATAATAAATAGCATACCACCAGGTTCTAGTAGTCCCTGTATCGGGGAGCTGAAGAAAGGAAAGTTGGTATGTACTCTTGTCCAGAGGCTTTATCACGGTCTTACCAACGGAGGGTGGAAAAGGTAGTACATCTGGAGAATTATGGAAAGGATCTTGGGAGTTATAAGAAGCAAGAGAGCATGGTACAGCACAAATAGTGTTATATTTATAATCTAAAGGACCTGGGCTCCAGTCCCAGCCTTCCTACTTGCTACTGTATGTCTAACTTTGACTCATTCAGTTGTTCTTTATACACTTCAGGTTTCTCCTCTGTGAAAGTAGTGGGTTAAATTAGCTGCCCTTTCGGACCTTTTCTACCTCTGAATCTCTATTAGACAAGTATCCAAAGCCTCAAAGCAGGATCTTTGATTTCAAGTCCAGTGTCCTTTCCTCTACAACACACTGTCTTCAAAAAAAAAAAAAAGCTAAAGGAAGGTTCAGAAAACTCTGAGACAGGACAGTCTGAAATAATTTGCTGTTGGTGGCCTCTGTTATTCACTCATGCTGTGAACATCCAAGTTAATTATCTCTTGCTTTTGAAATTTAGAGGAAGCCTGAGAGGAATTCCACCCCCCTTCATTTTACATTTGAGGCATGGAAAGGTTAACTGACTTCCCCGTGGTCACACAAGCATTAGGTAGCAGAACCAAGATTTAAACCCAGGTCATCTGACTCTGAACCTAGCAGACTTTCTACTTCACCATGCTGCCTTTCCAGAGTTGACCACAGATCTATGGCATACCTTAGACAGAATGAAAATGCAGTGCATGAATTGAATTGACAATTCTGGAACCAAACTTTACTATAAAAATATGATTAAAATAAACTAGTCCCAGAAAAAATTCTGCAATTTTTATTTTAATTCCTAGACCAAAACTTGTATTTTTCATGACATTCCAGGTAAAGTTCACCTTTTCACAGTGTGTAATCCCCATTAAGTGGACAGAGAGTATATGAATGAAATCCTCAAACAATATCTCTTCTTATTATTATATCACATCTCACAAAAATGAGCAAGTGACCCTATGGCAGAATTCTATTAGAGCTATGCAGTTAATTCGTCCCCTCAAAACGTACCTTTCATAGATTTTAAGAAAGGCATTGACAAGCTAGCATGTGTCTAAAGGAGAGCAGTCAGGATGTTAAGAGGATAAATTAAAGGAACTGGAAATTTGGGTCCAGAAAATACAAGGTTTAGGGAAAAAAACAGTCATCATTATGAAGGACTCACCTCAATTCAAAACTTTATTCCTTAGATTCTTGTGCATGCCTACTAATCCTGGACAAACAGGAGGAATACACAGACTAAGAAATCAAAAGAAGGACAGCAGGGCAATTTTTAGTGCTTATTAGATTATTGGCCCAAGGAGAGAGCCAATACACAGTGCAATATGCCTGCCCTAGAGCTGGTAGACTCTCCAAAAGAGATAGCCCATCAAGGTTCAGAGTTATTCTAAAGGGTAGAATGTTGCCCCAGCCTTCATCTATATATATGGTCTCAACCAAATATAGAAGGGGCATAGCTAGTACAGTGTCACCATAAAAGAATATTTTCTTGATCTGATTCGTTATATGAGACAAATTGGTTCCTGAAATCACTGAGACTTCATTCTTTATTAACCATACTAATAACAAGCATTTATAATCATTTTAAGGTTTGCAAAATAGTTTATATATAATATGTACATAATTTCATTTTATTCTCAGAACAACCTTGTGAAACAAGTGTTATCTCCACTTTACAGATGAGGAAACTGAGGCTGTGATTTGCCCAGGGCTATATACCTAATAGGACATGTCTAAAACAGGACCTAAACTGAGTGAGGACTTCCCTCTTCCAAGGACAATACTCCATCAATTGTCAACAGCTTCCTCATTGCCAAATCTAATTGCCTTCTTATTCAGTCTTCAAACCCTTTGGCCTCTTAGACTTACTGACAATCTCCTTGATATTTTCTCTTCTCAAGAGATAATACCTAATTTTTATAATATATTATCAGCATATTGTTTCCAAATTTCTACCTTCGAAGTGTTATTAGCTCTCCACCACCATTTCCTTTTAGTATTGTTGATATTGTAAAGCTAAAAAAAAATGTGAAAGTGAAACAGAATTTTGATCTAACCTTCACAGTTCTAATATCATGGGAGAGGCTGAATATGGGAGTGGTGCTCTGTCTTATCTGTAACTAACATAAAGTATTTGAGAGAAGACTTTAAAAGAACTATTTTAATCATACTGACACCATAACAGTTGAATTTTGATATCTAAAACCAGTGGCAGTCTGGTGAATGTTTAACACCAGGTTTCCAAGAAAATAAATTCACACAAAACCCTTTTAAGTTTCATCTGCATTATTAATATTTTTCTCTATCATTTCCTTAAGTCTAGACAGTCAACAACAGAGACACACCAAAAAAAAAAAAAACCAAGACCTGATTTGTAGCATTTGTCAATTTCAGCAGTGTAATGCTCACACTGAAAATTTAACAATCAGCTCTTGCAACTTGTTACAAGCTGCTCCAGCACACCTCTGTCTAGAAGACATTTAAATAATGATATATTTGAGTACTGTATTGTGGGAAATGTTAGATAAACTGATTTCTGGGTTTTTGAATAGAAATTAAGCTGTCAAAGTCTACAGAAGGAAACTTTTCACAATTTTAGATCAGCAAGGGGTTGGCCTTGAATAAGTTATATAACCTCTCTAGACCTTAGTTGCTATATGTAAAAATGAGGAAGTTGGACTAAATTACTTCTAAGTTCTCTTCTAGCTCTAAATGCATCATCCTGTGTTCTATGATACTACACCATTCTGGTTTTCCTCATACATCTCTTATCATTCCCTTTTGGTCTATTTCCTTTGCTGTCATTTCTTACTATCTTAAATCACATATGATTATTGTTATTTTTTTCCAAAATAAGTACTTACCTTCTGTGATATAAGTGGAAAAATTTCCCTCATATATTGCAAATAATGCCTTTTGCATTTTTCTAAAAGATTATGGAAGGCAGTAATAAATAGGTTTAAACAGGAGTTTTTCCAAGCCCAAAGCAAGAGTTACTTCAAAGTCATAGATATACATGAACCCAACAATGTCTGGAGTGGTTTAGAGTGAACATAGAGAGATCTTCAGAATCGTCTTAAAGGTTCTATGATCCTTGGCTGCCAATGAATTTCTGTGGCTATATCCAAAAAAGCAACCTTTTACCAGTAAGCTTAAAATCTGTAGAAAGAAGATGGTCCCACAGGTGGTTACAACCTGTTAGACAAAACCCTGTACTTGCTGATATTCTTTGAATACCAATGCCAGGGCTTGGCATAGTCAAAGATAGAATTGGGTTGATCTGCGTTAAAGCCACAACTCTGCTACTTATTAGTTGTATGACCTAAGGAAAATCTCTTCATTCTGTAAGCCCTCATTTGCAAAATGAGAACTTTGGACAAGATGATTTCTAAGGTCTCTTCTACATCTAAATTCTATGATCCGTATGAGAAGCATCCCATGACCTCTGACACTGGTTCACTTGAAGGACTGAAGGACTCAGAAGGTATCATCAAAGACGCAGCTGTTGTTGTATCTTATGTTATATCACCATAGCCAAACCCTTTCTGTCCAGTTCCTCAAACCACTTGCATCACAGCCTAACATGCAAGACATTCTCCGAGGACACAAGCATATAACACAGGAAAACCTAAATATAGACATACTAAGAAAGTCACACAGATAATCAGACTCTCAAAGTTACACTGCTGTTCCACAAAGAGGAGTTGCTTGAAGATATTGCTCTCCATCCTTCCAAGGCACACAGCTAAATTGCCAGAGTATAATGGGTCAGCCTAACACCAGTCCAGAGGTTCAGGAATTCCCTACTTTAATATGCTACCTACAAGAAGTTTCTGAGTGTGGGGCAGCTAGGTGGCTCAGTGGATAGAGCACCGGCCCTGGAGTCAGGAGGACCTGAGTTCGAACACATAACACCTACTAGCTATGTGACCCTGGGCAAGTCACTTAACCCCATTGCCTCACCAAAAAAAAAAGAAGAAGAAGAAGAAGTTTCTGAGTGGGAAAAATTCTGGTGCTTGTGGTAGGGCTGTTGGCAGCAACTGCTGCCTTTCTCCCCCATAGATCAACTTCTTTCCCATCCAGAATACAACAGCTCTTTAGCTGGAACATGATGGTGAACCAATTGGAAATGCCAAGTAGTAAGTAGTTTAAAAATCTCCCAGGAGCATAAAATTGATTAAAAGTTCATTCATTCAACAAACATTTATTAAGCATTAATGAGATTTTTAAAAAATCAGAGTAAGAAAAAGGGCAATATAAGCAATGATTGTTTTGAAAGGGCTTTGTGGAGAGGAAAACTTTGAACTTGACTTTGCAGGAAGTTTTGGATTTTAATTATGAGAGACAAGAGAGTAGGACATTCCAGGATAGAACACTGTGTTCAAAAGCACAGTGGTAAAATTGAGACTGGTATGTGTGGGGAACGGTGTGGAATCTGTCCTTCTGGGAGTACAAAGTGCAAGGTGGAGAGTAATGCAAGATAAGTTTAGATAGATAAGGTGGGGTCATAGGGAAAAGGTTGGAATTGAGCCAATAGGCATTTAGGAACCACTTTGATTCTAAACCAAGAAAATGATATGGTGAAAGGAGTGTTCCAGGGTGATTCCTGATGAGTAGTAAGCAGGAGAGCTTGAGAATAGGAGAAATAGCCAAAAAAAAAAAATGGAAAATGACTAGTAAGAAGTTCAAAAAGAAAGCTGCTGTATTAATCCACTAAGGCCAAGAGGGCTCAGAAATTACCTTGGCCAACTCATAAGTAATCTTATTTCCAAGCAGAAAGAGAAGGCAGCTGAGAACATCAAGTTTAGAATTCAAATTTGTTTTAAAAGTATGTCAAAGGAGAATGTCTGATGGTTGTGAGAGGCATTGCCGCATAGAACAATGAAACATGGGGCAGCTAGGTGGTGCAGTGGATAGAGCACCAGCCCTGAAATCCGGAGAACCTGAGTTCAAATCCAGTCTCAGACCAAACACTTGACACTTACTACTTGCGTGACCTTGGGCAAGTCACTTAACCCCAATTGCCTAAAAAAATAAAATAAAAATAAAACAGTGAAACATGTTAGAAACAAGTCTACTGAAAGTTTGGCATGTGACCTGAATGAACCATATAATCGTAAGAACATTCACAGATAAAACCAGTAGGAGGGTAATGCAGAGATGTATAATGAAAGAAATTTGTTAGCATGCCTCTTATTATTTATTTTCGTCGTCAGTGATATAGAAACTACCACATTTTAGTACCTCAATCACTGGCATATAAGACAAAGAAGTTGAAATCTCTATCAATAATCAATCAATACATATTCATTGCCTACTATGTCAGGCATGGTGCTAGGCACTGGTAATATAGTTTGCAAAAAGTAAAACAATCTCTATCTGCAGGAAGCTTAATCCTAATGGATTTTTTTTTCTGGGACACAAATACACACTGCAAAATAAGAAAGAATAGCTTAACAAGACTGAGCACATCCTGCCTGAGGAAATACATTCTAAAGGCAAGCAACACATCCTTGGAAACATGGAGGGAACTTTTTACAAGCTATCTCAAGTATGATACATAAAGAACACTAGAATAAAAATTAAAATACTCAAAAAGTTCAATAATACTGATAGTTAATGTTTGTATAGTGATTGCGTAGCACTTAAAAATATTATCTCAGTTTATCCTCAAAATAACCCTGGGATATTGGTGCTATTATTATCCCCATTTTATAGATGAGAAAACAGGTTGATAGGTTAAGAGCCTTGGCCCAGAATCACATAGGTAATAAATGCCTGAGGTGGGATTTGAACTCAGGTCTTCCTCACTCTGAGTCCAGCACTCCATCTACTGGACCACTTAGCTACTTCTCTCATTTCCCCTTGAGGAAAAACCAGAAACTACCAACTCAGATGTCTGCTTTCTTAACTTTATTACATCTGTCTGAGTAGGAGCTCTGTGAATACTGCGGTATCCTTGAAGTTGGGATGAAGAGGAACCATCTTTCACTGATTGCACCAAGTCACAGAACATTACAGAGCTTTTTTATAAGACCCATGATTACTCAAAAGTGATCAGCTCAAGAAGCCATCCTAGAAAAACTAAATGGTTGAAAAATGCATAGTGTCCAGAAAGTGGCATAGAGTTGAATGGATAAACCATGAAGTCAGTACATGTAGATGAGAAAGGCACCAGCCCTGGAGTCAGGAGGACCTGAGAAAGTGGGCCAGACGTAATTTAGGAAATTGCGCAGTACTTTTCATTGGACCATAGATTTAGAGCTGGAAGGATTTTAGAAATCATCTAACCCAACATCTTTATTTTAGAGATAAAGAAACTGTGGCCCAGAGAGTCAGTAATTTGCCCAGGGTCATAGAGGTAGTAAGTGGCAGATCTGAGATTTGAACTTCAGTTCTCCTGATTATGAATCCTATGCTCTTTCCACTGTACCATGCAAGCTGAACCCCAGCAAAGACACATTGTTTAATATGAAGGTTCTTGTGAATGCATTCTATAATTGTGAAAAAAAATTCATGAAAAAAGCAATTATTATTTACTGTGTGCCAAGTACAGTGACAAGTGATACAATTCAAATGCAAGAGTATGACAGTCTCTGCCATCAAAGTTTCTAATAGGGGATATGACCTGGGAGGAACATTGTAGTAATAGTAGCAGTAGCAGCAGCAGCAGCAGTAGTAGTAGTAGTGGCAGTAGTAGTAGTAGCAGCAGCAGGAGCAGTAGTAGAAGCAGCAGGAGTAGGAGTAGTACTAGTAAACAGAAACAGCAGTAGCAGTGGCAATAGTAGATAGCATTTATAATGTTATAAGGTTAGCAAAGTTCTGGCCAGGGACAGACATTTTAGTAGTAGTAGTAGTAGTAGTAGTAGTAGCAGCAGCAGCAGCAGCAGTAGTAGTAGTAGCAGCAGTAAACAGCAACAGCAGTAGCAGTGACAGTAGTAGATAGCATTTATAATGCTGTAAGGTTAGCAAAGTTCTTTATAAATATTATCTTCTTTTTTCCTCACATCAACTCAAGGAGGTAGATGCCATTATTATGCCCATTTTACATATGAGGAAACTGAAGCAGACAATGGTTAAGTGACTCACCTACAAACAACCTATTAGTGTCTAAGACTGGTTTTGAACTCAGGTCTTCCTGACTCCAGTTCTGGTGGTCTATCCACTACACTAGTTAGCTGCTGTTTTCATTTAGGAAGTCTAATGCAAGATAGAATGATGGAAAATGAAGGAGAAATACAGGCAAATTACTTCAGGAATGTTTAAGGAAGGAAAAGACATTTTCATCAGCGAAAGTTAGGCTTAATGGAGAAAGTGGTGTCTGAGTTGTGTGTCAAAGGAAGACCATTTTAATTGAAGACTACATTCCCATGTATAGGGCTGGCCTTCCTGAATGTACAACCTGGATTGTTGTGGGTAGAAGAAGAAGGTAGAACCAATGGGTCCATTTAATACCTTATCTACTATCCCCCTGTCTTCACCTCTAACCCAGTCAGTATCTCCAGTACATAGGAATGGTGAGTAGAGCCGAGGGAAGTTAAATGTTATGTTCTTTCTGGTAGCAATGACAGAATTTATTTGATTAATTTCTGTTTCATGCTTAACCTGGCATCCATGAACATTAAATGTGTGTGTGTGTGTGTGTGTATACATACACACGTATATAGATACACATACATAAACACATATACACACTATATATAACACACATATTCACACACACACATAATCAATATATAGACATGTAGACATAGATAACTATTTCAATATATCAGGTTTCTTTTGAAATCCTATGTATTTTATACACTTAAAAACATTACTCTGAGAAAGGGTCCATAGGCCCCACTAGTCTGACAAATGGGTCTATTATACAGAAAAAAAGGCTAAGAACCTTACTCTAAGTATAGTAAACCATGTGATACACTCACCAGTCAGGGAAGCATAGCCCTCAGGACAAGAGTTCTAGGGTTGAGAGGGTTAAATTCTTGGAACACCACAGTTTCAGAGGAATTAGAGGTGTAAGTGGCCCAGATTTATGAGAGGGAGTGTTGCTTAGTAGCTGGAGACCTGGCCTTATAGCCAGGAAGGCCTGAATTCAATCCTGCTTCTGATGCATTAAACTGTAAATTGCAGAGCAGGTACTGTCTAGCATTGGTAGAGAATGATTCCTCAGAAGACAGTTGGTCACAGCAATCACAGTTCCCATTCCCATCAACATCTGTTTGTCAGAAAAGATACCATGAAAAGTGACCAATCACTCTAAGCACTTACTTTGTGCTCTGAATTGTTTCAGGAGCTGAGGACTAAAAATCAAAACAAAACACAGAAACCAGTTCTTGCCTTCAAGAAGCTTACATTCTATGATCTTCATCAGTGGATATTTTCCAAACATTGAGATAAATGCTGTATTCACTAAACTACCCTGCTTCCTTTATAATCATAAGACACTAAACAAATTGGACAAAGATTAGCCTCCGTACTTATGGGAACATAAGTGTAGTGAGACGATCATAGAATGGTAGATTCAGAGCTAAAGGGACTATAGAAGTCATCTAACCCAAAACTTCAATTTTACTGATGAAGATACTAAAGCCCACAGGTTAAATGACTTACCCAAGGTCAAGTATGTAATAAATAGGACAGCTGGGAATCAACCCAGCTAAATCCTAGTGCTTTTCCCACTACTTCTCTGTAACGAGAAGGGAGGTGAAAAAAGTGGTAGATTTAATGCTCTTCCCTTGATTGTTTACAAGGATTGCATTTCTGTTCCTTTTTTCTTCAGGTGGAACCATTTTTATTTTTATTTTTATTTTTATTTTACTTCCTTTGAGTCTATTACATCTACCATTTTCTCTACAGTCACATTCCATTCACAGCTCTTTACACATTCCTTGCTTTTTGGTGTCAAAAAAGCCTATTCCTATGTCAGCACACAACATAAATCTAGAAACTCATAAAAAAATAAAGGGATTTCCTCCTCCAGAGGGATAAGGAACCAATTGCCCAAAGGGGAAGGTTAATCTCCCTGAAGTCCTTTGCATCCGTAGCAAATGCCATCATCATAAAGCAAAGAGATTGTTGCTCCAGCCTGAGGGACTGAGCACACAAAATTCCATGGATAAGAAGATTCGTTCCCCCAATCTGGCTCTTTACAAGATAGATACAATATGTCTTTTCGTCTCAAACACCACATAATGAAAAGCAGAGCAGTATGATTGAAATAGCACCAGTCTGGGAGTCAGGAGAACTAGGTTATCCTCTTAGCTCCATCACCTTCTGTATGACCTTGGGCAAGTCACCATGTTGTCTCATTCTCTGTTTCATCTTTTAAGATGAGGGAATAGAAGGGCTAAATGATTTCTAAGGTCCTTTCCTCATCAAACAGCTCTGTAACTGAAATGTTTAACCCTGTGTAGACTGTGAAAAATGAAAGCTGGACTAGTCCTTGACTTTTTTGCTGGCCAGGGACAACACACTTTTAATTTTAATCTGTATTGTTAATATTTTCTCCATCACTTTCTTAAGTCTAGATAATCAACGAAATAATGAATTAAACCCTGATTTGTAGTGTTTGCTGATTTCTGATGTATAAAAACTCACATTGAAAATTTAACAATTGGCTTCCGGGAGCCAAGATGGCGGAGTGAAAAGGTAGTTGCTCTCACTCTCCCCTATCAACCTCTGCAAACCCAGAAAATATCAGCCCAGGAAAAAAAAAACCCTGGAACACCTGAACTAGAAGAAAGACAAGGAGCAGCAGTGCAGTAGTCCACCAAACGGATCTCTCAGTGCCTCAGCAAAAACAAGGGGCCCCAGGCAGATAAGTACCCTGCGGCATTCATCTGAAAGGAGGTGAAGAAAACAACCTAAAGGCTTCCTAAAGCCCCAGTCTTGCTGATTCCAACCCAACACCAGGTGAGCTGTAGGAAGACTCCAATTGTGAAGAAATCCTGAAGCCCAGGTGGTAGAGCAGGCAAACACCAACACCTGGACCTCCGAGTGCCTCAGTGAGGGTGGGGGAACCGGTGGAAACCAGCTCAGAAAACCACCAGGAGCCTCGGCACTCCACTGCAAAGGAATCTCCCGGTGCATTAGCAGAACTGAGGGAGACAACACTGCAGGGGGCCCCAGGCAGATAAACATCCTGCAGCAGCCATCTAAAAGGAGCTGAAGAAAGCTGAAGGAAAGGAAAAGCAGGCAACCTAGAATTGCCTGAAAGTTCCAGCCTTGCTGATTCCAGCCCAATACAAGGTAAGCTGCCAGAAACCTACAGCTTCCAAATCCCAGCGTAAGAGGCCCCAGAACGCAAAGCCAGTGACCAAGACCTAGGCTCCCAACACAAGAAGCTTGGGTCAGTACCCTCTGTTCCCCAGCAGGAGAGCTCAATCTCTTTAAAGGCCAGGGAATAAGAAACACCATGAGTAAAAAGAAACGTACCATAGACTCATATTATGAGAAGAGTGAAGATCAAGACAGAAATTCTGAAGAGGACAACATTGTCAACAAACCCACATCTGCAACAACAAAAGGGAATATGAACTGGTCTGAAGCCCAAAAAGCCTTCTTAGAAGAGCTCAAGAAGGATTTTAATAGTCAAATGAGAGAGGTAAAAGAGTCCTTCAAAAATAATTGGCCAGTTGGAAAAAAAATACACTGAAGAAAACAAGTCCCTAAAAAACACAATTGGCCAATTGAAGAAGGAAGGACAAAAACTAACAGAAGAGTACACTGAAGAAAACAAATCCCTAAAAAACACAATTGGCCAGTTGAAGAAGGAAGTACAAAATCTAACAGAAGAGTATGCTGAAGGAAACAAGTCCCTAAAAAACACAATTGGCCAGTTGAAGAAGGAAGTACAAAAACTAACAGAAGAAAACAATCTGTTAAAAACTAGAATTGGACAAATGGAAACTAATGTCTCTATGAGAGAGCAAGAATCAGTCAAACAGAAACAAAAAAATGAAAAAATCGATGAAAATGTAAAATACCTCATCAGTAAAACAACCGACCTGGAAAATCAACTCAGGAGAGACAATTTAAAAATTATTGGACTACCTGAAAATCATGATGAAAAAAAGAGCCTGGACAGTATCTTTCAGGAAATCATAAAGGAAAACTGCCCAGAAGTCCTAGAACCAGAAGGGAAATAACCATAGAAAGAATCCACCGATCACCACCTGAAAGAGATCCCAAATTGACAATGCCAAGAAATATAATAGCAAAATTCCAAAATTACCAGATGAAAGAGAAGGTGCTGCAAGCAGCCAGAAAGAAAGAATTTAAATATGGAACCACAGTCAGGATTACACAGGACCTTGCAGCTTCTACATTAAAAGACCGCAGGGCATGGAACATGATATTCCAAAAGGCAAAGGAGCTTGGAATGCAGCCAAGGATTAATTACCCAGCAAAAATGAGCATCATTTTTCAAGGGAGGAGGTGGATATTCAATGAAATAGGAGACTTCCAAACTTTCCTGATAAAAAGACCAGAGCTCAACAAAAAATTTGATCTTCAAGTACAGGACTCAAGAAGGACTTAAAAAGAAATGATGAACAGGCTGACTTCAGAAAAACCTGGGAAGACTTATATGGTCTGATGCTGAGTGAAGTGAGCAGAACCAAGAGGACTTTGTATACAATAACAGCCACGTTATGCAATGACTAAGAATGTTAAGCTGAACCCTTCTCAGCATTACGAGGATCTAAGACATCTCCAGAGGCCTCGGATGGAAAATGCTGTCCACATCCAAAGAAAGAACTATGGAAGTCGAATTGCTCTCACTTATTTTTACCTTCAGTTGAGTTTTGTTTCATCTTTCTGATGGTTCCTCCTATTGGTTTTAACTTTTACTTACAACTTCACTAATGTGAAAATATGTTTAATGGGTATGTAAATGTAAAGCCTATGTCAGATTGTGCGCCGTCTTGGGGGGGGAGAAAAAGGGAGAAAAAATTTTCAACTCAAAAGCGTATGGAAAAAAAAATTTAAAAAAAAAAAGAAAGAAAAGAAAATTTAACAATCAACTCTCAAGAGCCAATAGAAGCTGGCTCCAGCATATCCCTGCACCCACATCAATTCTGTGATCTTAAAATACTTTGAGTAGTTTTGTCTGGTTCTAAAAAAAATTAACCAGAAGTTCCAACAAGCTTTTTTGTTCTGTTCTGTTTTGTTGCTTTCTTTTGCAAGGAAATTCACAGCCACAGTAAAGGTGCAGTCTTCCAAGTCTCTTTTGGTGAGATAAGAAAAGAAGATTGCAAGCTTAAGAGTATAGACAACCACCAAAAAGGAAATCTCATTGCTTAAAGTTTTCTGTGGAAGGAGTAAGGAGGTAATTGGGCTACTGTAGCTCCTTGCTGGGACTCAGATGAGCCTTGCGAATGAGTCAGATGAGCCAGCCAATGCTAAAAGCAATAGGCCCTTTACTTAGCCTTTTTTATCCAACAAGAGGGAAGGCATGGAACTTGAGACACTCCAAGTGGGGATGAGGTTTAGAAGAGGGGGCAAGACAAGAGCAAAAAGAAATAAAGAGCAGAATAGGGATACAACCAGCTACATCTCCTGGGAATCGCCTCCAGGTTAAGGAAGGAGAAGGTATTTAGCAGTCTTTTGGGAAAGTTGCTCCTAGGACTTGGCATATGAATGGTACAATGGTACCAAAGTCTCACTAGCTTTTATGGGGCTGTCATCAATGCATGCAAGAATCTGAAGGTGTCCAAGGATTACATAGAGGTAGGGTTCCTCTCTGGTACATCTGATTGGTTTTCCACCTCTAATGCCTCAGATAGAGAATTGGGCATGCTTGATGGGGTGCCAGGGATGACAAGGGGTTATGGTTATTTCAAAAGGCAAATTGCCTGGACTACAATGAAAGCATTCACATTTAGATTGCTTTTTTCTCCCTCACCTAGCTAAGACAACAAGGCTGAAGAAATTCAAATTTTGTTGAGAAATGGGAAAGCACAGTTGTTGTTATTTGTCCTTCATTCTCTAAGAGCACCAATGACATCAGGAAGGTGATGTCATGACTTGCAAGTGAACTGGATTTAAATAAGGCAGGGATGTGCAAAGTCACCAGCCTCACTCTTTCCTCCAGAGCCATCCAGGCTCAGTGGCAGATATAGATCAGAATGACAGGAGATGGCCCTGGATGCAATGGGATACTTTGGCCTTCTTAAGTTAAGGTCCTTCCCAGGTCTCAATTTGTCTGAGGCAACCCCCATTCAGTGATTAAGGCTAGAAAAGAAATGAGGCAAAAAATGGCCTCTTTTACCTACTCAACAAACAAAAATTCAATCAATCTGAGAGTGGAAGACCTCAGGGCTTCTGGCCAGAACAGAAAGAACTGCTATTTACACTCACTCTGAGCCATCAAAACCCAAACAATGACCAAGCAGAGGCTTGGGCTGGGATTATTATTTATTGGCCACTCAGTGAGAGCCAGAGTAATTCAGGTTTAAGGCCCTTTCTCTTTCCTTTAGGCCAAAGACCAATAATAATGCACCTCCAGGATATACCAGTGCACCTGTCCCAGGCTCTATAGACATTTGAGTGAGGACTGTGTATACAGGGGACACTAAATTGAACCCAAGAAATAAGGAAATCTGGTGTCTTTCTTGACCATGGTCATGAATCTATCTAGTTGCCACTGTTTTAAATGAGATAAGTGACAATGAGTACTACATATAAGTTAAAAATATATCACTTTTCATAGATAGATTTTTAAGGAAAACAACATTGATTTGTGAGGTAGGGAATAGTTATTAATTACCCTTGGGAGGGGCTGAGGAAGGGATAATGAAAGCCTCAGAAACTAAGTCCAAATTCCCTAAGAAACATGAATCGTAAAGACTTCTAGGCTTATGAGCACTAGTTGGGAGCCTGAGGTCATTTGATATGACAGTGTACCTATCAACAGAACACACTGTCATCTGTTTATTTTTAGCGTAGAAATAAGAACAGTCAAAGTATCACATGACCTTAATGCGACACAGGTTGCCTTAAATAATGGTAAATTTTGTTTCTTTCTAGCTTTGGAAGGATCTTAACACTCTGCCAATATGGCAGCGATTCTCCTTTCCAGCCTCCTCCCTACAGGAGGGTATTATTTCTGTTCAAAACAAACAAAAAAAAGATGCTTATTTGAGTGAAAACTTTCTAAATAACATGTGCAGTTATCCCTATAACTGGAAGTACCTTCCACACCTTTAGATAGCCACTGCTTGCTCCCAAAGCACCCTTCTCTGATAGCCTTTAAGAGCCTCAGGATATTTCTTGTACAGTTGGGAAAAGCCCAGTACTAAGTTAGTTGTGCAGAGATGAGCATACTCTTTCACTACAAGTAAACATCCAAGGTGGTTATATCCTTGTGTACTTCGGAGGGGGAAAAAACTATTTTCAAGTAGTTGTATTGACTTGCTTTAAATATTCACATTTATTATTATTGTTGTTCTTTTCCATATAGTGAATGTCACTTATTGTGATGGGGAACAATATGTAATAGGGCTCCTCCCTCTCATACTCCCCAATTCCTAAAAGGAGCAAAATTTTGACTTGATTGGCCTGTGGGTGGGCAAAGGTTCAAATTGTACCTTCTTCAAAGCAGCTTCCTTGTAGCCTCTGGTTGTCTTGATGAGGGCTCCTGTTCACCTAGGGACATAAAACATCCCACCCACCCTCACGGGCTTGGTGCCCTGACTCAGACCTACCATGCCACCTCCTGGCTATCTCTGTACCATGCTGTCCCATTAGTCCCACCACCTCCTTAAATTAGGCTGCTGTCCTCCCCTATTAAAATGTAAGCTCTTTGAGGGCAGGCATTATCTGGTTTATTTGTATAAACGTGTCAGTGTTTGGTAATGATGCCTGGAACAGAGTAATAACTAAAAAATATATATTTTTCACTTATTCATTCATTCATTTCTGGCTCTAAGTTTGTGACTACTCTTGATCAAATAAATACCCTGATCAATAAAAAAACAGATGATCTCTTAGGGCCCTTCTCACTAAAAATTTATGATCATATGGTCTTAGAATTAGTAAGGATCATGTCTAATTCTTCCTGACCCCATTTGGGGTTTTCTTGGTAAAGATACTGGAAAGGTTTACCATTTCTTTCTCCAGCTGAGGAAAGTGAGATAAATAAGGTTAAATGACTTGCCCAGGGTCATACAGCAAGTCAATATCTGAGGCCAGATCTGAACTCAGGAAGAAGAGTCTTCCTGACTCCAGGCCCAACACTCTATCCACTGCACCACCTAGCTGCCTACAGTTACATTGCCTTTTTTAGCATCCGTATCATACCATTGCCTCAAATTTAGTTTGTGATCAACTAAACCCCTGGGTCTTTTTCACTTGAATTGTCAAGTTTCTCTTATTTGATATTTTAACAGTGAATGTTTTTGGAAACTAAATGCAGTCTTCTGCATTTGTTCATTCTTGTTGAATTTCATGCTGCCCTTTGCATACACCACTACTATTTCTCCAAATTCCCTTTTCAATTCCTAGGCCTTGGTAAGGTGGAGGAAGAATCTGTGGCCCATTACCTAAGAAGTAGTGGGCACCAGACCTATGTCATTGGACTTTTTCAAGTATGGAAGTGGAGTTTGGCCAAAGCTGACCTTAGAGTTAAAGACATCAGGACAATGACCTTGAGCCCCTTGCTTTGAGCTGCTGCCATATATTATATTCTCTTTATGGACCTTAAGATCCCATTAGATGCTTTTATAATATCACACTGTCAGCTTATATTGAGCTTGCAGATAACTAAAAACTCTAAGTGTTTTCAAATATTTTTTACATTAGGCCAAATTTCTTGTACCAATGCTACTTATACCATTATTTTATGGTTTCTAAATGTGTTTTTGTTTTTGCCTATGAGACTTTATAAGTATCTCTAGGGAATTTCATTTAGTTGGGCTTAACCCATCATTTCAGTCTGCTAAGAAACTTTTAGATCCTGAGAATGTCATCCAATATACCAGTTTCATATCATCAGCAAAATATGATATTCATTCCTTCTATGTATCATTCAAATCACAGATAAAAATGTTGAACCAATGGCACAGACCTAAGTCCCACTAGTAGATATATGACTTCAGACTGAAATCAACAAGGTACAGATATGACTATTCAATTAGCTATGAATCCACCCACCTATTATATCATCCAGCACGTTTCCTCCATCCTGTGCACAGGAACACATTTTAATGCATTAGAAACTGAAAAACACCTTGATGACAATTATGCTATATCTTTATTATTCCCCTGATCTAACCTGCCTGTCCCCATACCGTAAATAAAGAAACATGGGGTTATGTTGGGCTATTTTTATAGCAGTGTTAGCCTTAACCAATTCACTTAATAACCAGTCTTTGGTCGATCTTGCAAAGATGCAATACTTGTGAGATGAGAGCTATGTAATGTAATTTTCACTGCAATTTGAACCACTGAAGGAGAGGTAGGGACAATCAAATTTCTATTGAAGTTACTGGAAAGGGCCATTTTTACCAGAATGGACGCCAGGGGAATCTCTCAGTCTATTTGCATGATTTCCATCACAAAATATCACCACATATGAAGCTTAGATGCCATTTCATAAAAAGAGCTATTTTGGATAATTTCTTGGCAAAACAAACTAACAAACAAAAATTGGACCTCTCACATCCCCAAAGAAGTAAATTGTTGATTTCTTTTTCACAGAAAGCTCAACATGGGTTTTGACCAAATAATAAAGAGATGAAATAGCTGGAAAATCCTAAAGATCCAACTAAAAAGTTAGTTGAAACAATTAATAATTTTAGCAAAGTAGCAGGATATAAAGTAAAGCCACATAAATTATCAGCATTCCTATTTATCACCAACAAAACCCTGCAAGAAGAGATAGTAAGAGATACCCTACTTAAAATAATTCTAAACACTATAAAATACCTGGGAGTACACCTGCCAAAACAAACCCAGGAACTATGTAAACAAAATTATATATTAAAAAAAAAACTTTTATACAAATAAAATCAGATTTAAGTAATTGGAGGGATAAACCCCACTCATAATTCATTCAAATGTGATGACAAATCTCCATTTATATAGCATTTTAAGATTCATGAAGATTTTTGCCCATAGTTCAATAGGTAGAGTAATATTTTACCCATTTTATAAATGAGTAAACTGACTCTCAGAAAACTTAAATGCCTTGCCCATGATCTTATAATTGCTAAGTGTTGGAGACAGGATTTGAACCCAAGACTTTTGGTCCAGTGTTCTTCTGATCTTCTCTTTCATATAAATGATAGTGGAATATCATGCAAAACTAATAAAGCTATGCAGAATGAAAATATTCTAAATATATCAATGTGTATACCGTGCTAAAAAAATTACATTGTATTACACTAAACTATGGGAAGCAGTGTTGTATAATGGAGAGAAAGTCAGTCTGGGGATCAAGAACCCTTAAGTTCAAGCCCTGCTTCTGACACATGGTGTCAATGGGCAAGTCAGTTAAACCCTCAGTGGCCCCAGGCAAATCGTTAAGACTACAAACTGAAAAGCAGCTGGTGACCTACACTAGCAGAAGAAACTTTCTTACCTTAAGTTCCCTACAAAGAATAAACCACAAATCTACTAACAACAACGACAACCACAGGAATGTAATGGATGGGCATCTTGCTGTGAGAGTGAAATGTGGGCTTCTGGTAAAGGTGGAGAAATTGTAAGAAAGACAAGAGTTTAGCAATTTGGGGGGTGAGGGGAGAGGTAAAGATTTAGGCCTAAATCTTTTACAATATACCTTTGTTGCTGTGTCTGATTCATAACTCCTTTGGGGGTTTCTTGGCAAAGATACAAGAGTGGTTTGTCATTTCCTTCTCCAGCTCATTCTATAGATGAGGAAACTGAGGCAAACAGGGCCAAGTGACTTTCCCAGGGTCATATAGCTACAGCATCAGATTTAAACTCAAAAATATGAGTCTTCCCAACTTCGAGCACAGGACTCTATCCACTGTGCTACCTAGCTGACCTGGGGAAAAAAAAAATGAGAGTTCAGTCATGTCCAATTCTTTGTGACTCAGTTTAGGGTTTTCTTAGCATAGTGGAGTGGTTTGTCATTTCTCCAGCTGATTTACAGATGAAGAAACTGAGGCAAACTGGTTTAAGTGACTTGATCACAGTCCCATAGAGAGTGTCAGAATTACAAAACAAAATATTTTTTAAAACCTATAAAACAGATGGGGGGGGGGAATGAGGTACTCATCTCAGTTACGGAGAGGAAACATTTCTTTTTAAATTCAACAAATAGAAAAAATTATTAAGGGGAAGATGAATGTGCTTGCTCTTGAAATAAAACCTTTCTATACAACAAATACCATGAAAGAAATATATATATATATATATATATATAAAATATAAAAATAATAATTTGAGAAAATATTTGTGACAAATATCACAAATAAAAACTTAAGAATAGAATATATATTAAAAAACTGCTAAAATACAGAGGTAACCACCATCTACAATGGCTAAATGATCAAAGAATGGGAAAGGAAATTCTGAAAAGAAGAAAGGAATTTCAAACTGGTAAGAACTTTTTTGTAAAGCCTATGGCAGTAACCAGTAAGAGTTATTGGGCTCAATAATGCCATTGTTAACAATATATATTGAAAATAATATCAAAACAAACAAATAAAAGTTATTTGTTCAAAGATTTTTATAGCAGTATTATATGTAATTGTTAAAAAAAAAAAGGAGGGGGAGGGGACAACCTAAATACTCAACAATAGGGAATGGAGAAATTAATTGCGGTGCATTAATTATAATAATAATAGCTAACATTTATTTAGCACTTTAAGATTCGCAAAGTACTCTTCATACATTATTGTATCTCATTTGATATTCATAACAACCCTGTGTCCTAGTTCTTACTGCCATTTCTACTTTATAGATGAAGAAACTTAAACTCACTAAGATTAAGTGGCTTGCCCAGAGTCACACAATCATGTAATGGAAGACTATAATGCAATTAAGACCAGTAAGGATAAGGGAGCCAAAAAAATTCTGAAAAGATCTTTGTCAAATGAAATAAAGTGAAGAAAGAAGAGAGAGGAAGAGGAAGAGGAGGAGAAGAACAAGGAGAAAGAAGGAGGAGAAAAAAATGAGAAACAGGAGAAAAAGGAACAGGAAAAAAGGGAGGAAGAGGAAGAAAAGTTAGAGAGAAAGAGAAGGAAGAGTTGGAGGCCTACATCTTGTGTAATTTCTGACCACAGGAGCAAGCTGACCATGGGTCAGAATTTCTTCTTGGGAAGATTCCTGGAGGATATTTTCTGGGCAAACAAGATGGTAGCCACCCTGAATTTTTTTTTTCTTAAAGAGGAACCTGGAAAATATAGTACTAGCAGGAATTCAGATGTCTGACACTTGTAATTCTCTCAAAGAGATACTGGAAGGCAATGGAGGATGAGAAGATGACTAAAATAGATGTATCTGAGAAAAGAACAATGTAATGTTAGTTGGGCAAGAGCAATGAAACCAAGTTGTATCAAGGTATCAGAGGATTAACCTGCTGGGGAAGGGATGGAACTCATATCCTAAAAACCTAATTAGAGCAGGAAGATTCTGCATTTGAGATGAATTGTTTTATGCATGTTCATGGACCAGCTCGCCCTGTTCACTTTCCATGAATGTGAGTGCACACCTTTTCACACCACTACTATACATCCCCTTCCCAGCAATGCTTCTTGACTTGATGTGACTTGAAAGCAGTTGGGAACATAGTATATGGAAGAAAGTAAGCAAGCTATTCTAGTCAAGTTACCAGGATGGCACCCAAATAGGGCTGCAGTTCTGTGATGAAGAATATGGAAAACCAAGCTAGAGGTGGTTATTTTTGAAGGATACACAAGGTCATGTGGAAATAAATAACCTCAAAGTTCATTACTGCTAGTTCTGAAGGGGCCACCTTATTTGCCCAAGCAGCCCTGAACCTGAGGTCTCTGTGCATACAGGCCCCTCTAGTCCAATATGTAAGCCTTGCAATCGTAGTAAGGCAACATGCGTGAGGATGCCCCATCACTAGCTGCCCTTCCAAGGAATAGAGGTCTTTATACCTCAAAGGAGATCTGGATGGTTGTAAAATCTGGCGTTGCCCTCATGACTTATTTCCTGGGACAGTACTAGCAGGAGGCTGGGAGAAATGTGCCTTCAGGGATATATCTTATCCCTTTAAGGGGCATATTGGAGGTGAAGATGTCTAGTATATGCCACAGTCTGTGGGCTACTAATCTTCCGCAGACTTTTATAGAGTTTTTAAGAGCAGAGATTTGAATATTCCAGAATTCCTAACTGACTGGCACAGTCAGAGGAGATTTGTCTGCCTGTCATTATGGGGAGTATGTATAGGAAGTCTTGCACATACAGGAGATTGTCTAAGAAGGCAGACTGCATTCTGCCTTCTGCACCTGCACCAGTCCCTTGCCTTCTAACTGTATTGCAGTTTTTCCTGGATTTATTGACTTGAGGTAGCCTGACTTCTCAATATGAGAAATGAGGCTTCCCAACTCCCATATTCATTGGCTCTTCACCCTATACCACAGATACTCTGGGGAAAGTTGCTATTTATAGAGTTGCCAAGTATAGAAATGGTGATAGTCTAAGGGCTTTCTCCAGCAAGGGGCAAAGTTAAAGAAAAAAATTAAGGGTACCTAATGTACAATCCCAATTAAGTATGAAACAGGTAGCTTTATTCCCACACAGAAAAAGGGAATGTTAATCAATAAAGAACCATAGAATGATTAAAACAGAATCCAGCAACATAACCACTGCTAGCAGAACCGTTTGATAGGTTAATATTCAAGACTTATGTTGGGCCATAAACAGTTTTTGCAAGGTTTCTAATTAGCCAGTTCACATTTCATCTTTACTTCTGATCAAACAATAAATGGGATCTTCCTCTTTCTGGCTTCCCTCTTCAATGCTGACCCTT
The DNA here is from genome assembly GCF_003287225.1 of Phascolarctos cinereus. Classification (NCBI taxonomy): domain Eukaryota; kingdom Metazoa; phylum Chordata; class Mammalia; order Diprotodontia; family Phascolarctidae; genus Phascolarctos; species Phascolarctos cinereus. Next base: position 165,571,970 of record NW_027556180.1, read on the forward strand.
TCTTTATTGTAAGCACAACCCCTTATTGCTGCTATATCTGCAACCACACCAATTGAAACTGCTCTTATCACTAAAATTCACAGGCTTTCCAGTCCCTTTTGTTGTTCATAAGGTGCATGCTGTAGGGAAAACACACACACACACAAACACACATACACACACACACACACACACACACACACACACACACACACACGGAAAAGCAAGAAAACCAGGAGCTTTATTGGGCCTTTACTAGAGGCCAAATAGGTTGCATCCTTCCTCTATGTGGGGAAGAAGGGTCCAGACAGGGGTCCAGAACTTTTCTTTCCTCCATCATTCTCCTTGAGTTACATTTTATCTTCTTCAGAGTTGCTTGCAAGAGACAAAAGCTGCTGCTTCTTCTACCAGGTGTGTCATTCCATATCATCTGCTTTTCCAGCTTCAATAAGCAATTGGGGAGCTCACCTCAGTGATAAGTCATACACAGTCCAAAGCAGGCAAATACTGTGATCTCTAATATTCCCATTCAGCTCTATATCCCTTAATCTGGGAGACTGTGAATCCTCCCAGGGATGGGGCTAGTAAGTGCTACCTGGAGTGTTGGATCTACAGTCCAAAAGCCCTACCTTCAAATCCTGCCTCAGGCATTAAGTAAGTAGAAAGTGTTGTAGGCACTTGGGTGGCTCAGTAGATAGTGGTAGCCTTGGAATCAGGAAGACCTAAGCTTGAATTCTGCCTTAGACACTTACAAGCTGTGTGACTTTGAGCAAGTCACTTTACCTCTACTTGCTTCAGTTTCCTGAACTGTAAAATGGGGATAATAATAGTTATCTACCTCCCAGGATTGTTGTGAAAATCAAATGAGATAAATATTTTTCAGATGCTTAGCATAGTGGCTGGAACATAGTAGGCACCATATAAATGTTATTATTATAAACTATTAATATTCACTGGCTTTCTATATAATACTGATGTTCAAGAAGGTATAATTTTGAAGTTACTAACACTTTAAACTGGGCTTATCAGTCTATCAATGTTCTATTTTATGGGTAGATTGTAGAGCTCTTAATTCTAAGAGTTTCTATATAACATAATCAAAAGTTATTTATTCCCCTTTGTTGTGTTGCTATTACAGAACAAAATGAATGCCTACTCTGTATGTAGCCAGAATAACTTGAGGGTCTTTAGAGCATCTGTGAGAATTGCAATCAATGGTGAAAAACTGCCCACAAACTTTCCATGGCATCCCCAGAAATCACTATAGGACCTTTATAGTCTTGGGGCTCTGCCATGAAAGTTCCATTTACACTTTAGAGCACCATTATAGCATCTTAGTCTAGCAGCTGACCAAGGACTTTTATCTCCTGACTTTAATTAGATTACCATCCTTGTTGAAATAGCAATTTCTAGTTTTATGTAGACACATTGCTCACTTGGGTAGGCCAGGACCACCCAGCTTAGCTGGCCATAATTCTCTGAATCTTATGAGAAGACTGATGTCATCCAAGTAGATCACCAGCAGGGCTTGGAAGGAGTTCATAAAATGCAGGAACACATCAGGGACATTTGAGAGATTAGAGGTTATACCTGTATATTCAAACTGGATCCATCCATACCCACAGCAGAGGCAGACCGGGTTGGTCAGGCTGCAGAGGTTCTGTAAAGTAGAAATGGTAACTGTCCCAACTTGGGGGGGGTTCTCAACAATGAAGGAGATGTATTCTTTTCCTCTGGTCCTAATCCTGAACAAACCTCAGGAGCTGAGGCCCATCATAGGGCAAAAATGAGCAAGCAAGCAATCCATAAGCATGTATTAATCTCCTACTATATGCCAGGCATTATGCTAAGTGTTGTTAATACAAAACAAAATAAAATGGTCCCTGCCCTGGAGTTGTTTGAATCTTTCCAAGTTCGGGGAATAGGGTTTAAGAGGTGGCAGATTATAGCTAGAAAGTTCGTTAGTGGGTAGGGGGCACATAACCCAAGGTCAGGAACCAGGCAGGTAAGTCATACAGATAAAGGCCCAAAAGTGAGAAATGGTATCTAAGTCAGAGAAATGATACCAAACCCAGAGACCACAAGCTCCGTGTTTCTGGCAACAATAGTTCAATCCTGGGAAAATGACAAGGAATTGAACTAGACAATGAGTTACTTCAATTTGTCATACACAGTTGGTCTTTGGACATATAGGTTTTTGTGCCTGGCTACAGAACTGTTAACTAGGATGGAGTGACTGGGTCTTTGCCCCTGGCCCCTAATTTAGAGGGCATTAACAGGACTTGAAGTTCTTCAGAAGAAAGAGCTTAGCACCAAGGTTAACCAAGTTGTTTTGTTTTGTTTTGTCTTTTTAAAGGAGACCTCCTTCAAGATCGCACACTCCCCAGCTATGTCGCAGATGACAGGTATATGCAGTGAGCTCCTTCCTGCCCTATTCTTTTTTTACACACATGCATATGTCTTAGGGTCTCTGTTCTAGCCTCCCCACTATCAACCAGACTGAGTACATGCTTCATGGCGCTTACCCTGGGCACAACCTGGGGCATATGCCCCAGGTACAAAAACATTCCTATTTATGTCTCTTCCTCATTCTCTATGGCCAGTTCCACCCTCAGGTTTCCTCATTAGGAGAGCTCCTGCTACCTACCGTTGCCCTAATTGTTCTCCATGGCAACAGCCAGCTCCAAGTAGTATCAGACAGAAGAGTAGATTCCACTTCCTGAGAGGAATAACACTGAAGGTCACTCTTCTCTTTTTTTTATAATACCTAACATTTACACAGTGCTTCGAGACTTGCCAAGCATCTTACATATATTACCTTCTCTGATCTTCACAACACCACAAGATAGATGCTATTTTTATTCTCATTTTATAGATGAGGAAACTGAAGTCAGGGGAATTAAGTGACTTGCCTAGGGTAACACAGCTAAAACAATGTCTGAGGGAGAAATTAAAGTCAGTTCTTCCTTGGTTCTACTCTGACCATTACCGCACCCGGCTGCCTCATTTGAGCACAACACTGGTGCCCTAGGGCAAGATGGTGGCGAATGGGGGTAGAGAGACCATGTGAGTCTATGACCAGACAAATCAAAACTTCCTATAGTTCAAGGGCCCTTAACCTTTCTTGTGTCATTGACCCCTTGACAATCTGGTAAAGCCTATGGACGTCTTCTCAGAATAATGTTTTTAAATGCATAAAATATATATAATTACAAAAAAAAACAATTATATTGAAATACAGATATCAAAATACAAAATTTAAGTGCATAAACCCAAGGCAAAAAATCCCTGATACATGGTTTGAATCTCTGGTCCTAAAAGGAAATAGAGGTGGTGGTCCTGACTAGGATTGGGTGCAAGGAACAGGACTGTCCCTTCAGTGGAGAGGTAGATGATGATAACAAATGACAGAAAAACAAAACAGAAGATTGCACAGTGTATCATCAAGCAACAAACAGACAGAGGCCCCAGGTGGAAGCTTGTCCATGGTTTGGAAATATAGATTGGTAGTTGGAGTACATGAAGATGCAAAGGGGTAGAAACAGAAGGATTGGTAGAGGGTCAGGCAAGCATCTAAGAGCCTAGGTATCTGAAAATGGGGTTGAGCCCAACCCAAAAGAATGCTTTCAATTTGACTCACTCAGTTTACTGAGTCTCCCGCTGCTCTTTTAAGCCCTAGCACTCTGGGTTATCCCTATTCCCCTTGGTCTTTTGCCCAGGCTTCAGCTGTTGCAGCTCCCTGCTGCTGCTAGTGTTTCCTGCCCTGGAAATAACTGAGTTCCTGTGGCAGCAGATGCCGGAGATGAGGGCCCCAGGACCAAGTTCAGTTGTGGGTGGAATGTGGAGGCAGGGCATCTGCTTCTGTATCTCCTGGCACTCATGGGATCGTCCAGGCTTGCAGGTCAGAACAGTACCTATGTGGACTGGTTGGAGGCATTGCTGGAGACAGTGAGAAAAGCAGAAGTACTGCTTCAGTCACCAGGAGATGTGTGGACCATTCAGAGGCTGATAGCCAACTTCAAGAAGAATCAGGAATGAGAGAAAGTTTTGCACATAGATTGAAGATAAATAAATTGTGCATAATTAAGATTGTCAATCAATCCACAAGCACTTACTAAGCAGCCACAATGAGCCAGGCACAATGCTAGGTGCTAGAAACAGAAAGACAAAAAAATAAAGTGTCCCTGCTCTCAAGGAACTTACGTTCTATCGATAGAGATATTGAAAGAGCCAGCACAGTGTAATGGATAGCACATTTGTCTTAGAGTCAGAAAGACCTGGGCTCAAAAGATTCTTAATAACTGTGTGACCTTAGGCAAATTGCATAGTCTCCTCAGTCCTCAGTTTCCTCATCTGTCAAATGAGGGGTTAGGTATTGATAGGCTACAATGCATCTGCCAGCTCTAAATCTATGATCCTATGCATACATCTAAGTATATATGAAATAAATATAAGTTAAAACTTTTGATTTCTCTCATCTGCTAAATGAGCTGGAGAAGGAAATGACAAACCACTCCAGTATCTCTGCCAAGAAAACCAACCCCAAATAGGGTCACAAAGAGTCTGACATGACTGGAAGAAAAAAAAAAAACTAGACAACAAGAAGTCTTTTGACCAGGAGATAAGGAGGGAAAGTAACACATTGGGGAGGAGGGGGGAGGGGTGGTAGTGTATGGTTTCATGTAGAAAAGAGTATTTTGAATTTTGAAGGAAATAATGGATTCTTAAAGTCAGAAGTGAGAAGGAAGTGAATTCCAAGCACCAGGGACAGTCGACCAAAGGCAAAAGAGGTGGTCAACGAAGTGGTATGTGTGTGAGGAAGAATAAAAAAAAACAATCTGACTGGGAAGCCTACAAAGGGAAATATGCATTATAAGACTGGAAAGAGAAATTGGGACTTATGTGAAGTGGTTGGTAGTTGATTGTTTCAGCCACCCCACCACCAGAGGGAAAATAGGTTACATGGGGATGTGTTCCTGACAAGACAGGCTTCAATCTATATCACTGCTAAGTGTCCCAGTTCACAAAATCCCATACTCAAAGTGTGCAGTGTTTGAGACGCTCCAGTAAGCAACTAATCAGCCAGGCCTGAAAAGTCATGGAAGCTGGAGAGTGGGTAATCCTACAGAAGGCATCCTGATTGCTGTAATCTCACCTTATGCCCTTCTTTTTATTTTAGAGCATCTTGGTGGGTTAGGTCACAGTGAAACGTCTGAACTGAATGCACTACAGCCAAAAACACTCAGAGAAACAGAGGACCCTGCCACAGGATTCAGTTTCAGCTAGGCTCCCCTACAGCAATGGCCTCGTCCTGATTTGGGACTGAAGTAGTCCTTCAATGATCACACATAGGAAGGCAGGTAGCTAACTAGCTAACTTTCCATTGCCTTAAATAAGCCCTAAAAAAACTGGTCAACAAGTACTTTTTTGCTCTACTAATGATCTTGGGTAAGAATCCAGAAGGCTCTGGAACAGCTAATAGTTGACTTTTAGTCCTGGTGGGATTCACAAATCTCTCAATTGGCTATCTAAGTTTACAGGAGATTGTCAACAGCCCTCGAAGCCATCCAGATGACACCCTCAAATCATCATCATCGAATTTCCTTCTGTCATATGCTGTCTCGTCCAGCAGCTTGCTTACCCAACCCATACTTCATGATAACATAAACCCCAAATTGGTCTAACTGGAGGGAAAGTTGTGGGGTTGGAATTCAAGAACGGCTGGATCTGAGCCAAGGAGTTTGGCAACTAATCAGTAAGCCCTATAAAATTTTTCAGGGGGTGAAAGAGAAGCCTGAAGAAGTAGGATGTAGACCCAGATGTGTGCTCTCTAAGCCAAGTGCTTTTCTCCTGATGGTTGCCACATGGCCCCACAGAGCTGCATTCTCAAGTTGTAACTGGCCCAGCTGGATCTCTATTATTCTCTGGAGCTTAGTCAACTCAGCCTGGAGGGCTGTAGTGGTGTTTATGGGATCCTTCTCAAGTAGAGATAGGGAGAATGTATTAATGCCTTAATCACAATGGCAAGATGGTCATTGACTAGATTCTTAATAAATGGATTTGTTCTGTGAAATTTGGGGTTCAGTCAAAAGGCCATACTTGAGGACCAAGTGTGGTCTTGAAGCCCCAGGTTCCCCAATCCTGGACTAGAAGTTCCCCTCACAAAGGTTCCTAGGAGATGTAATGTGTGCAAACAAAATAGTAGCGAAATGGAATTTCCTCTTTAAAAGCTATTGCAGAAATTTGTTCTAGGTATCAGGAGGAAAGATGAGGGCCACTTAGAAATTCTTCTCAAAGAAATATCTAGAAGTGGTAGTCTAAGAGGCAGAGGACAATTAAGAAGCAGGAGAAACTTGGAAGCTGGTTACTCTAAGTCTGGGAGCAGAATAGAGGTTGCTCAGGGGTGATTCTACCATGTCATATTAAATATATCAGAACATCAAGCCACTGAGGCATATAAGAGGTGAAGTAGAGAGGTTTGAGGCCCAAAAAACCTGACCGAAGCAAGTAAACTATTGAGTTTGAAATGGATGCTTCGTTCTGTACATTGGATTAGGACATGTGTTCTGCATGTAGAGACCAGCTACCTCCACTCCATTTTGCTTGTATGTGAGTTGTTGTTTTTTCATTCTCATAGCGGACCAATGACATCAGGAGAGTGATGTCGTGGCTTACAAGTGGATTGGATTTAAGTGAGGCAGGGCTGTGCAAGTCATCAGTCTCATTCTCTCCTGCAGAGTCATCTGAGTCCAGTGGCAAGACTGGACTCAAGTCAGGATGACTAGAGATGGCCCAGGTTGCAGTGGGTGACCTTGGCCTTTCAAAACTAAAGTTTCTCCCAGGTCTTCTGAGGCCACACCCATCCAAAGACTGAGGGCTGGGTAAGAGTTGAGACAAAATATGGTTCAATTTACCATCACAAAGTATCGATCTAAAAGGGGAAAATCCTCAGAGTTTCTGGCCAGAACAAAAACAATTGCTATTTACACTCATTCTAAGCCATCAAAACCTAATCAATGAGCCATAGAGACTTGGGTTGGGGCTATTATGGGCCAGAGTGATTTGCGTTTTAAGGTGGAGTCAAGTAGCTTCATTAAAAATACATGATGATCTCTGAATTTTCTTCTAATTCCAAAATTCTGATTCTGCATTGGAGAAAGAATTACAGACTTGGAAAATGAGCTAATAAAATACTTCAAAATTTAAATTTAAAAATGGAAAGTGTTTCTAGTATCTAGCAAATTCTAGTATTTCCCTCTGTTTATTATTTCCTATTTATCCTGTATATACCTTGCTCTGTATAGATTTGTTTGCTTGTTGTCTTCCCCATTAGATTGTAAGCCCCTTGAGGGCAGAGACTTGTCTTTTGCCTATTTTTTTTTTGCATCCCTAGAGTTTAGCTCAATGTCTGGAATTTAGTAGAACATTGATAAATGTTTATCAATTGATTGATTAAAACCTAATTGATGAGAGAGAAAGAGAGATGTTAAGGGAAGGCCTGTTCAGTGTAGTAAAAGCTGATGAGTGATAACCTTAGGCAAAATCATGATGTAGGTAAACAGCAATAATACCACATGCTTCTATATAATGTTTTGAGGCTTATGTAGCTCTTTCTTCACAACTTTGTGATATATAGATCACATATTACCTATCTCCATAAAATGAGGAAACCGAGGTTCCAAGAGCCTAATTATCTTAGTCATGTCTTGGAACCAGTACTCACTCAGAACTTTTAACTCTGTCTAATCTGGTTTTCTTATTTGTCTTTACCAGCCCCTATCACTCCATTTCAATACCCCTGGTAACCATTTTTTCTCCCTGATCTACAGCTCATTCACCCAGAGCCATACTCCCTAAAACTAATTCCTGCTGATTCATTAAGAATAAGCTGATAACATTTAGATCATAGAATCATAACAGGCCTTTAGAACCAGAAGAGATCTGAGAAGCCATCTATAATGCAACCACCTCATTTTCAGATGAAGGGGTATACAGATGTTAAATGCCTTGCCCAAGGTCATACAGGTAATAAGTGGCAGAGTTAGAATTTTAATCCAGGCAGCAAGGCATAGCACAATGGATATAGAGTATAGGGCCTGGAGTCAGGAAGACTCCTATTCTTGAGTTCAAATCTGGCCTCAGACACTTCCTAGATGTGTGACCCTGGGCAAGTCACTTAACCCTGTTTGCTTCAGTTTCCTCATCTGTAAAATGAGCTGAAGAAGAAATGGCAAACCACTCCAGCATCTTTGCCAAAACCCCAAATGGGATCACAAAAAGTCGGACACAGCTGAACAACAACCTTGCACTCCAAATCTAGTGTTCTTTCTATGAAACTTTAATTGTGACAAAATTATGGCAGATATTTTGGGTATAGAAAAGCCATCCTAGAGCCACACAAATGACGCTGCTAAAATATCCACATATTTCTAAGATCGTCCCTGATTGGAGTGATTCTAAAAGAAAAAAACCTGCCCATGGGAAGCCTACTTCAATGACTTGAAAGCAATTACAAAGTAACATATCCAAGTTGTCCATGAAGTGGAAGGAAATCCTGATGTGTAAAAACTCCCTTTGCTGATGCAGATTGACAACTCATCTGTTATTTATAGGCTTAAAGATTTGCTAAAGCACTAAAGAAGTTATCAAAATATATCCAATCAGAGAGAGGCCACAGGAGTGTAGGGTGCTTCCTCCTGGTGATAACTCCACAGCTGGAGTGAGATCTCTGACTTGGGGGAGGGGGGAGGAGGTGGCATTGGAGACAAATGTCCTCGTAGTGTCCTTTAAGGGTGGACTCTTGTGGAGAAACCTTCCCCACCCCCAAAGCCTATAAGATTTACCTAAGGTCACATAATGGAAGAACTGCAGTAATAACTCCAGGCTCTTTTTACACATCTCTCTTTGGGAATGCTTCATCAGCAAATTCTCAGGCTCAAATAATTTCTCTCCCTCCCCATGACTCACCTCCCCCCACCAGCATAAGTAGCAGCTAAAAACACATGGCTTGACCAGATGAAGCTGGTCCCAGACTGCCTTTTTCTTCGTTTCTTTCCCTGAACACAGGCCTGAGACTTGCAATCAGAGATACAGATATAGATAGATAGATAGATAGATAGATAGATAGATAGATAGATAGATAGATATGTGTATGTGTGTGTATATATGTGTGTGTATATATCCATATATGCATACACATACATACATACACACATATATATACATACACACACATATATACATACATACACACATACATATATGCATACATACATACACACACACATATACATACATACACACACACACACACACACACACACACACACACACACACATATATATATATATATATATATATCCTACAGTTTAAGGGCCAAGGAGAACCTGTCCCTTGGCAGACCAGAAATCTGAACTTTGGGAGGTGCAAGGATAACTCAATGATAATGCAACCCATATAATGAAAGCGAAAGTTTCACCAAAGTGAGAGTGAAATCTGTATTCTACAACCTCATAAAATTGTCTTTATCTTCCACAGGGAGTATAATGAGTGTTATGGGCTATTTGAGTTGTTTTATGTGTTCTGTATTTGTTAACTAGTACCTGTGAGTCTTTTGCATATTAAGCATTTTCTGTGCTGAAGGAAATAAATGGCTATTGGTCTTTGTTACCTACATTTAGGGGAGATGCTAGGTGGAGACCGATACATAAAGCTTTGTCTTAGAAATTTCCCTGATTTTTTTTTAACAGCATAGAAGCATAACAAGCCATTGGAAGATAAAAGCATAACTCTCTCCTTTTTTGGGTCAGACCTCCTAGAATAAATCAGGTCCCTGTGAGCCCAGAGCCAGAGCCTCTTATATGAGAGAGATCCCCTGGGCCAGAATAAACAAATAATGAAAACAAACCCAAGGAACTCAGGATTGGGAAGGTTAAGGGGAGCTCAAGCATGTTGAAGGAAACTAGAATCAAATTAGTATAAGCAAAACTAATTGCAGGAACAAAGTGCTCTCTTAAAGGAGAGGTAAATAAAGGTAATCAATACAATAGAATTAAATGGAGCATATCCTATGGCCCAGCCCATACCCTCCCACTCACCAAGCTCTAGGGTCACGTGATCCATGTCAGATTGGGAGAAGGAGGAAGGAGGGATGACTTTCAAAAAGATCCATTACTTCATTGGCTTGTATGACCCAGCCATGGCTTATTCTGAGAAATCTCTAAATATACTCATACCTGGTTTTATAACAACTACAACAACAGCGTTTGTGGTTCAGAAAGCACTATATAAATACTATATGATTTTTATCCTCAGAAAAACCCTGGGAGGTAGGTGCTATCATTATCCCCATTTTACAGATGGGGAAACTGAGGCAGACTGAAGTTAAGTGACTTGCCCGGGGTCACATAGCTAGTAACTAAGTCTGGATTTGAATTACATTCTTCTTAACTCTAGGTCTAGTGCTCTATCAATTGTGCCTAGCTGCCTTACCTACAAATGTAGGTTACAGGATCCATATCTCCCTTGCAAGCACATAAATGCATATTTAAATGGTAAAAGATAGACTTAATTTTTCCCCCATAGAAAATTAAGCAATTGAAAAGGACTCACAGAAGGCCATCAAAAATACACAAAATATATGAAGCATTAGCCCACAAGTTTCCCCCAGAAGGGAACTGAGCTTAGGGTTGCCACAGGGCAATGCCCAGAAATTCCAGTGGAATTCCCAAGTTCCACAAGTTTTCATCCAGTGCCTCCCAGACACAGACTGATACCTTGGGGTTTAGACATCCCCTGAAGAAGACACATACACCTTAAGGATGCTGAAGAGATAATCTCCTTTCCATTGGACCTGCACTGAGAATAACTCACAGTTACATATCTTCTACTTAAGCATGCTGTGGATTTCTCTCCAGCTGTTTACCGTATTTTGAAGGAAACAAGGGCTTCTAAGAGGTTGGGTTGTCTATCACATAGCAGGTACTCGACAAACATTTGTTGATTGTTTGTTCTAAGCATGGGAGGCAGTCTTTGCAAAGTCACAGAGACCAGAGGTACGGTGTTATATGTTAAGAAGAACAGGAAGGATAATTTAGTTGGTCCATAGAGTGATATGTAAGGGGAATGATTTACAGAAAAACTGGATTGGGTTCAAGTTGTGAAAAGGTATAAATGCCAAAGAGAAGAGTCTATATTTGATCTTTGAGGCAATAGGGAGCTACTGGAGTTTCTTGAGTGACATGGTCAATTTATATTTTAAAGAAATCAGTAGGTGGATGGAGTATGCACTGAAGCGAAAAGAGACTTCAGGCAGAAAAAAAAAAATAGAAGGCTATTGCTATTTAACATAAAGAAAATGTTGGGGCAGCTAGGGAGTATAGTGGATTGAGCACCAGCCCTGAAGTCAGGAGGACCTGAGTTGAAATTCAGCCTCAGACACTTACTATCTCTGTGACCTTGGGAAAGGCACTTAACCCTAACTGCCGAGAGAGAGAAGAGAAAAGAAAAAGTCTACTTTAGAGTTTTGCCTAGAATTGTATAAAGCTCATTGCCCTATAGTTTAAAGTATCTATCTTTTCCCCTTTTTGAAAAATCAAGAAATTCGCCCTTCATCGGTACCTCAGCACTTCTCCTATTCACCACAAATCTTCCAAGATCACTGACAATATTTGAACCATCAAATCCACAAGTCTTTTAATGCTTTGGGATCTAAGTTTGACCCAGGTGATTAGATCTCATTGAAGCTACCTCTCTTACAATCTGCTTAATTATCTTGGCTTTCAATTGCTATTAGCCACTTTTGTTCTCAGTCTGCAGTTCATTCTCCTTGGTAGACAAAACAGAAGCATAAGTGGAATTAAATAATTCCTCCTTATCTACACCATCCATTATCATTGTCCTATCTACCTAAAACAACAGCTTTTTTCTCTTCTTTGAATTTCATCTTATTCATAGCACAGCTTTAAAAAAAAACAAAAAAAGGAAAGAAAGAAAGAAAGAAAGAAAGAAAGAAAGAAAGAAAGAAAGAAAGAATTAAAATGAGCCACTACCCCCTACCTTTTTTTTTCCTTAATCTTCAGTTCAGACTAAGCCATAGCTGAGCAGATATTGGGGGAATCAAGGAAGAGTCCCTGGAAGAGGTAACTTTTAGCCTGACCTTGGAGATAAAGGACATAAACTCATGGAGACAGGTTTTGTTCCCTTTTCTTTTATAACTCATGTATAACAAGGGAATTATTTTGCTCTGAGAAGCTACCAATCTTGTTTCTTGTTAGAATTTATTCACTTCATTTAATTTATTTGATCTGTCCAATTACATGTGACATTTCAAAGAACAATAGGTCTCCTTTAAATTCACAAGGTTAATGAGGACTACTCTGCCCAGCTCTTTTAATAGTGACTGATTTGGAGAAATGCTCCTGCCAGCCCCATTACTACACTATCAGCATCCCCCCAACTGTTGGTCATTTTTAGAGATCACAGGCAGGACAGTGGGGAGAAGAAGAGAGAGGAAATTTGGAGGAAATTATACTGTTTCTCTCCTTTCAGCTTCCTAGCATTTATGTATGCAAAAAGCTGGGTAAAATTAATTTCAAAAGTAGCCTTGAAAAGGAAAAGAAGGAAAGGAGATCCCATTCAATTCGACACCAGAAATAGCTATTGTCTACTAGGGCACTGTTGTAATAAAATGCTAAAGATATGTTAGATGGGGGGACCCTGCTATAAGGAACAGTACAGTTTAATGCAAGGGTTCTTAAGCTAGGGTCCAGGCCACCCCCAGGGAGTCCATGGATAGTTCTCAAGGGGTTCATGAACTTGAATGGGGGAAAATGCATCATTATTTTCACCGGTCCTTGGTTTCCTTTTAACCTATTTTGTGCAACTATTTATCCTATGCATTATTTTACACAACTTTATTCTGAGATGGGCTTCACTACAGGCTTCACTTCGCAGCCAAAGCCAAAGCCAAAAAACAACAACAACAAGGTGAAGAACCCCTGGTAATGGATTTCTACAAGTATCCAGAGGGATGAATGGAGAGGAGAGGAATAGGATTGTAGGACTGTGTGTATGAGTAGCCAGTCCCAATAAGGCTATGGGAAGAGAGGATAAAATTGTGGATTGCTGAAGCTAATTGTCGATTATGGATATTTGGTTGCTTCTTCTCTTCTTTCTGGGTAGGGGAGGATGGGACTTTATCTTCTCCCTACTCCCTCAGGTAAATCCCTAAAGGCCAAGGCCCTAGGCCATGGCTCTAAACTCAGGAAAGGAGGTAAAGTAGACACTTCAGGACTACCGCTCTATTTTCATTCCTCTTTAAGGCATAGGACATGTAATTCTTTCAAATTATAGTTAAATGTGCAGGACCATCTTATTTTGGGGCAGCTAGGTGGCACAGTGGGTAGCATGCCTTAGACACTTACTAGCTGTGTGATCTTGAGCAAGTCATGTAACTCCATTTGCCTCAGTTCTTCATCTGTTTTTAAAAAAAAAAGCTAGAGAGGGAAATGGCAAACCACCCTAGTATCTTTGCCAAGAAAACCTGAAGAGTGGAATGCTTATTTTCACATGTTATATTATGTTTTTAAAGTATTGTCTCCTGGGTACTCCTCTCAAGCTAAAGGTTGATTGATAATAATTAGCACTTTAAAGTTTACAAAGGTAAATAGATAGATCGATCGATAGATAGATAGATAGCTATACACACATACATATATACAGACATATATATAATTTTGATTTGATTTTCACATCTGTGTGACACATGGGCTATCATTTTATATACAAGGAAACTGAAGATAAAATAAATTAAGTAATTTGCCCAGGATCACACTGCAAGTAAGTATCTGAGGAAAGATTTGAGCTCAGGTTTTCCTGAGCCTCCAAGTTCAACACTCAGCATATCCACTGAGCCACCTTAGCTGGGGCTTATCTCCTTTCTGTGAAAGACCAAAACTGATCAACACGTAGAAAAGCTAACACTTGATCCCACTTTGAAGAGCACAGGCAAAAAGTTCAAATCCTCACAGGTCAAGCCTAGGGAGACAAACTACCCTGGCGAATATTCTGATTTTGGGTATTGAAGAACAATGGATTTGTCAGCCAGTTAGTTAATCAGTAAATTGTTCAACAAATATTGTTAAGTATGGTAGGACCACACTAAGCTAAGCCCCTGGGAGACAAAGAAAGTAGAAAGTAGTCCCTGCCCTCAATGAGCTTATATTCTAATTAGGAGACAGTGTGTAAACAACCAGGCACCAAGGAGATATATAGAATAGACGGAGTGCAATCAGAGAGCGGAAGGCGAGGACTGAGAAACCTCTCACCTGCAGATGATAGGATTTGAGAAAAATCTGGGCACACTGGAGGTAGAAAATGAAGGCACAAAGCTTCTAGGTATGAGAGACAGCCAATGCAATTGCCCAGAGAGAAAAGTTGGAGCATTTGAGAGAGATTCAAGAAGGCCATTTTATCTAGATTGCAGAGTTCATGAAAGGTTGCAAAAAGTACAAGAAGACTGGAAAGGCAGAAAAGGACCAAGTTGGAAAGACCTTTAAATGCCAAGAAAAGAAGTTTATATTTGAAATTGGAAGTAAAAGGAAGCCACTAGAACTCATAGAATTGGAGGAGGAAGGGGAGTGGAGGGTTAGGGTCAGACCTACACTTTAGAAAAGTTACTTTGGCAACTGAGGGGAAGATAAATTAGATCGGGGAGTGGCTTGAGACATGGCACTTGTGAGGCATTGAAAGCCTTCATTTGGAGGCTTTGGAGTTAAAAGATCCAGCTCAGATCTCATCTCTGCTACCTTTTATGACCTTGGGCAAATCATTTCCTCTTTCTGAGCCTCAGTTTCCTGATCTGTAAGAAAAAGGGAGAAAGAGGTTGAACCAAATCACTTCTGAGGTTCCTTTCAATTCTGCATTTGTGATTCTATGATCTCTAGTAAAATTTCTATTGTAAGGCTGCCCAGACTTGTGGACATTTTCATGTGACATAGTCCTTGCACTCATTTAGAAGCCAGCATAAAGTCACACAAAGAACCCTGACCTGAGAGTCAGAAGGTCTGGCTAGGGTCCCAGTGCTGCTACTTATTTATTGTTCATCCGTGGTCAAATCATTTCTCCTCTCTGAGCCTCAGTTTTCTCATCTAAAAATTGAGGACATTGGCTACATGACCTCTAAAAATTTCTTCTAGCTATAATCCTTATTATGCTGAATATAGGAGTGTTGAGATATTTAATAATGCCCAGGATACATTCACCTGGAAATGATGCAGTTTATAGTCTTCTGGGAAAACAGAATGTTGAGAGAATACTGATAAGGGATGAAAAAACGAATAAATGAAAAAATAATAATGTGCCTGTTAGTTCCTGCTAACCTCTCAAGGCACCCTGGGAAACCAGAATTTTTCTTGCCCTACTTCCCACCATGCATGCCAATTAACTGTGGTACCTGGCCTTCCTCCTCACCCTTGCCAGTTTAGTTCAGAAAAGCCAAGTGCTCTCTAAATATATGGTAGGGAAGAATGAATGCAGAGGAAAAAAAGGGGGAAAAATATATTGTATTATATGGTATATATGTATGTATGTATGTATATGTATACATAGACACATATGTAGACATGCACATACATATATAGACACACGTCCCTGTATAAGCTAAAAAACCAAAGGCTTCATTTCTAATCTTCCTGTGAATTTGGGTGGGATTTACATCACTCAGCAGGAGGAATTTAGTTCAGTAACTTCCAACCATTTTTCATTCTGTAGCTCCTGGGTTTTTGTATGTCTGTTTTTAAAGTATTATTATTTTAAAAGATGGAAAGAAACGAGTCCTAAAGGACTGACACTCTCCAAATCCTGGAGATTCAAGGAAAACCTTTGGAAAGGCACAATAAATCTCTATGCATAGTGTGCTGTGTTAAAGCCCCAAATGCTTTCATCTGTTGCAGCTGGCTGGCTTCCGGGGAGTGTGTTCAAACCCCTGCTTATCACCTTTGCAGTCTTGATCAACGCTGACACTTTGTGAAACTCCATTCCCACGCATCCCTTTTGTACTGCCATTTCATATCTCTCTAACGATGATGAGGTGCACTACAAGACTAGACTATTGTACCTTGGGGATCAACCCATTCATTGCAGGCTGAGTACCCAAGCAGGGATTAAGCATCCTCCCCAGATTGCAAAAGAGAGGATCATATCCATTTGAATGAGGGGAGGGACCAATTCATTAAAAATACATTAATTCATTAAAAATGCATCATTTATGGAAAATTCATGCCTCGTACATGCTTCACCCAGAGAACATGAAGAGCAAACAGGCTGTTTCAGCCGATGTTTATACACAGAATGTTTAGGAACTATAGATTTTTTTATTTCCTATTTATTAACTATTTGTTCCAGGGACAAATAGTCTAAAAACATAATGATTCCTCTGGTCTTTATGACTTCTGTACAAAATCGTAAGCATTGGTTGCCATGGAAATGGCATGATTGTGTTCTTTTATTCTTTAAAATATCTAGGATCATCTCTCTCTCTCTCTCTCTCTCTCTCTCTCTCTCTCTCTCTCTCTCTCTCTCTCTCTCTCTCTCTCTCTCTCCTCCACTTGTCAGCAGAATCACCAACGTTGATATCAAAAGCAGTGTGGCCATTTAAGACTCACCGAGATAACGTTACCCCACTAAAAGGTCAGGGTGATCCCAGGGGAACACTCCTCCTCATGGAGACAAACAAGTATTCTAGGATAGCCCATCACTAAGTAAACACCAAAGGATTGAGCAAGAAGGAAAAAGAGGCATCAGAATGTCATGGAAAGAGTACTAAATCTGGAATCAGAGGAGCTTGGTCAAAATCCCACTTAGCCCTTGTGTGCCCTTGCATGGTATGGCAGAAAGAGTACAGGAATCAGAGAGCCTGGTTTCAAGACCCAGTTCTGCCACAAACTACCTGTGTGATTATGGACAAGTTACTTCACTTAACTTTAGTGAATTTCCATTTCCTGGTCTGGAAGATGAAGTGGGGTTTGGAATCTAAGTTTCCTTTCAGGTCTAAATCAGACCCTATGTCATTTCATCCCTCTATACCTCAGCTTCCTCATCTATAAAATGAAAAAGTTGAACTAGATAATGGCAAAGCTACCTTCTGGCTATAAGTCTGGAGGAAATCAAAGAAGGATCATGAAGGTATTGCACTTGTGCTGAACTTTAAAGAGTCAATAAGATTTTTTTTTCCTCTTCTAGTACAGGCAGGAAAGCACTGGATTTGTAGTCAAAATGCCTGATTTTAAATCCCAGCTCTGCTATTTAATGACCTATGTGACTTTAGGGAAGTCCCTTCACCTCTCTGAGTCTCATTTTACCCATTTGGAAAATGAGTGGATTGGAATAGATTTTTCAAAGAATCCTTCTGGCTCTAAATCCTGTGAACCGACAATTCTTCTGAGCTTTGTCTCCCTACTTCTTTCTCTTCCTATTCAATTTCTGGTTTGATCTGCTCTCCATCACCATGGTAGCATCCTATTCTTCTTGTCTCATCAAACATACCCTGGCTCAGGCTATTTTCATCTAATTTGGTTTCCTTTAATATGCTATGACCCAGACCAAGTCCAAGGAGAGAGGCCATCATGAGCCACTGTATCCAAAACTGTAACATGTTGTATATTGGAGGGATTTGTTTCTATGCACTGTATAAACAGGGTCCTGAAGGGGTTCGTCCTCTTATACATTTTGCACCCCAGAGCTAAAATATAAGCTACCTCACTTTGTCTAGCAAACTTTTTCCTGAATGGTAAGTCAAATTTCTTTATATTGATATCTATGGATTTCATTGCAAAATTAGAAGAGAAAAACTACTCAGACACTGTAAAACCACACTTAAGAAAGAATATGCCAAACCTTTTAAAATAACACCTTTTAAGGAAATATAATAGTTTTCTAATAAAATATTAATAATACTAAAAATGTCATAAAATATCATTACAAAGTACATGAAGCTCTTTGTATGTTTGGCACAATGACTTAAAGGTTTAAAGGAAAATCAACTGTTTAATTGAAAAGAAAACATCAGACTGATAAATCACATTTCTCCCAGTTTCTACAACATTCTACACTAATTAAAAATAGTCCTGAACAAAACGAAGAAGTAGGCAGGGTTAGTATTATTGCCTTCTGCCTTTCCTCAGGTGTCTTCATGTTGTCCCTCGGTTGACCAAGGCCCCTCCCTGATACCCTGTCCACACCTCCCATTCCAGAGGATGCTTCATGTTTCAGTCTTTTGTTATTCTCCTTCTTTTCCCTCCCCTATTATCAAACCTAATCTGTTCTGTCTCCTATTCCTTCTGGGTCTTGCTAGGTGCTAATTAATCTATGCTGATTTTAATGGGCACTCAAATTCAGGTCTAATAATTCCTAGTCCAAAGTCTTCCTTAAACTGAATTGAAATCCTGTACCTGCTCCCTTAGAGGGATCATGTTACTCTTCTGACAAGAATCTTAAAATGGCTTAGAATCTATATCCTATAAGAAGCAGTAAAAAGAGCTGAAGATTTTGATCCTGAAGAAGAGAAGGTGAAGGGTAGACGTGGTCACTATCTTCAAGGATCTACAGGGCTGTCTGTCATGTAGAAGAGAGATTGGCTTTATTCTGTGCTGCTACTAGAAGTCGAACTAGGTCCAATGGATAGAAGTTACAAGGAGGCAGATTTCAACTCAGGATAAAGAGTTTTGTAATGATTAGAGCTGTGCAACAGTAGAATGGGCTGCTTTGACAAGCAGTGAAATCAGTACAAATGGAATCAAGAATCTTAGAACTGGAATAGGCTTTAGAAACAATCTGGTTCAATCTCCTAATTTTGTAGATAAAGAAACTGAAACCAATAGAAGTGAAATGTATTACTCAGTGTCACACAGTTAGTTAGCTAGTGCCAGGACTGGAATCCCAGTTTTATGTCATCATGGTTCAACATTCTTTACATTCTACTGCCTACTAAACTATAAACTAATAGGAACATAAGTCTATAGCTGAAAGACATTTCAGAGGCCATCTAGTCCAACCCCATCTTTTTACAGATGAAGAAATTGAGGCCTGATGTCTAAGTGTCTTGGTAATATTCTAAATATCAAATTCTATGAGTCTTTGAAGGCAGAGACCTTATATTCTTCATCTATGATATTCCCCCAGTGCCACAGAAAGTACTTAAATTTTTTTCATCATCTCAGTAGTAGATTATTCTTTCCAGTATACTCTTTTCAATATGTTATTCTATTCCTGTATTAAAAAACCTTCAATGGTTTCCAATTATGTGTAGATAAACTCCTCTGCCATTCAAGACTCTGCTCAATGTGGCATTAGCCTAGTCCTACTCATCCCCCCAAAAATTGTACCTCTTCCCTTTGAACTCCAACCAGTTGTGATCTATCCCTCTTCTGTTTTGTGTTTTTGTTTTGGTGAGGCACTCGGGTTAAGTGACTTGCCCAGGGTCACATAGCTAGTAAGTATCAAGTGTCTGAGGACAGATTTGAACTCAAGATCCTTCTGACTCCTGGGCTGGTGCTCTATCCACTGTGCCACCTAGCTGCCCCCAGATCTTTCCCTCTTCTGAACTGCCTTGCATTGTCAGTTATCTCTTATTGTTTATATCTTGTCTCTAACTAGATTGCAAGCCTCTTAAGGGCAGGTACCACATCATACCGTTTTTTTTTCATCCCTTAAAAATCACCCAGCAGGGTTCCTTGTATATAATGAACTTTGAATTAAAGTGTATTATTGGTTGGTTGATAATGATTGAAGGCATTAATATTCTGACATATTGATGAATCTGTGATATCAATAATGTGGACATTCCCACAAATTATGATTCATCCACTTCTCATCCTTTGCAACACTTGTCCATATCCCCTTGCAAGCTCTCACAAGGAGTCCACTTAATGTGCAATAGTCCTTCTTAATTTCTTTACACTATGTGGATTCAAATGAAACTTACAGGCTATTCATTAATAAATCAATCAATCAGCAAGTGTTAAGCACCTACTATGAGCCAGGTACTGTGTTAAGTACCAGAGATGTAAAGGTGAAAAAAATAAAGAAATGAAACAATCCCTGCTCTCAATCAAAAAAAAAGTCAACCCCTAGTCCTGTCAAATGATCATCTCACCTCCTTTTCTGGTCTTTTATATCTTTAATGACCCTTTATACAATTTTTGATCCGTAATATATTGCATGCTCCTGATATATACTATGCCTTTCTTTGCTTTTTAATGCTTCAGAACCTTTGGTTTCCTATTACATGCAACCATACAGCTTCAGGTGAAGAGTATTGATGTTATAAAGTTGAGTCTTTGTTTCTGGTAGAAGCCTGGGATTATTAGAAGAACTTGTGATTCCCAAAGGCAACCTAACTTGCTATTTTCCTTATGTTCAATTTGAGGCTTAGAACATTATCCATTCATGGTATATGTTTAAGATCTATATGCAGGTGGACTGCCTCTATGAATTGTTTATCCAACTATGTATCATAGGCAGTCTTCATATACTTGAACCTTCCTATACTGATAGGCTGAACTCTTTTGAATGATGGTGGATCTCATTTTGGAGGCTTTGCAATATTTTGGGGCTTGATCAAATCAACACAATGTCACCCACAAATGGGAGTACACAGAGGACCTCACTATCTGTGGAGAATCCTTCTTTCATTTAGACTCAACCCATAACATCTCCAAAAAACTGGTGAAGTATGGGTCTCCCTATTTCTTGCCTCACTTATTTATTAATAATCAGAATCAAAGAAAGTTCCCTCTATGGTTACATCCTTCAAGGAATGTTTTTTATGATTTTAAAGTATGTGTGGGAAACACCTTATCAGAGAAGAGCCTAAAAGGAGATGCTTTGATTTACCAAATCAAATGTCTTTTAGTAGGAAAAGAAAAATGATAAACTTGGTGGGATTTTGGATTCTTTATGGAGTCATTTAATTTTGAGGTTGTAAAGCTGTGATCTACCATAGAATATCGATATGATTTGTGACAGGCTGATTGTCACCTTCTTAAACCTTCATCAAGGATGCCCTTAATAAATGTATAGATTATTTTCATCAAGATTTTATATAGAGAGAAAAGTAGGTATGTAGGTCAGTAGTTAATTGATGTTTTTTTCTTTTGGTAGTAATATTAAATTGTTAGACATTTTTTCATTGGGTTGTTCATGGTTTTCTCCCACTGATTCAGTATGAATGAATGAAAGACTAAATGGAAAAGCATTTATTAAGTAGCTATTACATACTATATTATTATATGCTATAATATATAATGCATTAAATAATACATTATAGTATTACATATTATACAATAGTCATATAATATATGAATATTATATATTTATAGTGCTGAATGCTAGGGATATAAAGAGAAAAAAAAAGACAATCCCTGTTCTCTAGTAATCCATAGTCTGATTGGGGAGACAATACATGGAAGACATATCTTCCCCTCTTTCAGATATCTTTCTAATCAATCTGTTGATGCCCTCAAAATTGTATTACCTCCAACTTAGGCCTCCTATACATGTACTGGGTCCCATCCAGACACAGCTCCTATTTTCATTTCCTTTCATGTCTTTTTCTACTTCCTTTGACAGAATATCAGAACATTTATTGAAACACATGGTTGGAGGGCCCTGAAAAATGTTGAGTCAGTCAACATTTATTAAGTACCTACTGTGTATACCAACCATACTAAGCACTGATATGAATGGCAGATAGTCTTACAATAAATCAATTCCCTCCATATACTTGACATTCATAGAGAAGGCAATGTGAGGTAAGGAAAATAAAGGTCCAAGGAGACCCGTTAGTCCAGGATCTACTCATAATTGTGTGACCATAAGCAAATCTTTTTACTTATCTGGGCATCAGTTTATTTATCTTTAAAACAAAATGTTTGAACTAGATGATCTCCAATGGCTTTTCCAACCAAAAAGCACTTGGTATCTAAGCATATTACATTTCAATAGGACAAATCATAAATGCATGATTTAATGATGATGTGCCCAGTACAGGAAAATACACCCATTGGGCACTCAATAAACGCTTGCTCCCTGTTGACGATAATGGTGTTTTGAGTTCGGCTGGAGCAAGGATGTTGAATTTAGGACTTCAGTTTGCTTCCATCTGGCTCCCACACTTAATCAGAGTACTTTCTCATGTACTACTAGTGAATCATGTCCTCCTGCCAACCCAACAGACAGATTCTTCCTCAACCTTCTACCCCCTCAGGATTACACAATGTAGTGTCAGCTGAACCACTGGTGGGGCCAGCCAGGTCTTATTCGAAAGGGTAAACAAAAACTCCACCTGACACAATAGTGACATTGACTTGTCTCATGTTCATTCCAAGAATCTTCCATCGCAGTAGGAACATATTAATCAGAGTCCTTTGAAAACCTATGCAACATGAGATGAGAACCTTCAAGACAATACACGATTATTTTAGAACTGGTGCAGAGTTATAAAGCTCTAGTGTTAGCAGATCACCTGCACCAAGTGTCTACCTGTAACCTGTCCCCTTCACTGGGCTCTCCTACTCAGGCTACTCACTTTGCTTCCATTCGGGGGGTGCTGCTGCATTTATTTTCACTCTTGCCCTTGTCTACTGAATGTCACAGTCAGAAGATGTGGACTAGATTGATGTTACCTGGGGTCACCTTTTCACTGGCTGCCCCTCTTGCCTAGAATGCTTTCCCTCTTCATCTCTGGCTCTTGGATTCCCAAGTTTCTTTCAAGACTCAGCTCAAATCCTACCTTTTGCAAGAAGCCTTCTCAATTAATAGCTGCTATTGCCTTCCCTCTGATATCACCTCCAGTTGTCCCAGTATATATCTTGTACATACATAGCTGATTGCGTATTGCCCCATTAAAATGTGAAGTCCTTAATGGCTATGATTCTATTTGCCTTTCACTGTATCCCTGGCACAATGCTTGGCACATAGTAAAAAGTTAATCAATGTTTGTTTGTGATATTCTTCTTTGCATTCTCAGGCGTTTCATTCTACTCTGCACTTTAGCATCCTAATACTTGAGGCTGTCACATGAAACTGGCAACATTTAGGCAGCCCTTGAGGCTCATTCACTAACATGGAATTATGAGCATTGTTAACATTTTCAATATTTTTTGGAACTCTCTAAACATATGAGGCACTGCAAATGACTGACCTGGAAGAGCAAATTCAAAGTACAGAATTCACTGGAAACTCTCCTTTTTTTTTAAATCCCCAAACTTCACATATTTGATAAATGAGATTCCCAAAGCTCCTTTGCCTTAGTGAAAAACAGTAGCATTAGATTTTACAGTCAGTGGAGATGGGCACTTCCAGTCTCAGATAAAGCTCTGAGACCTGTGTCAAGGAATCAAAGGACTTGGACTCTACTTCTGGCTCTGCAATAAACTAGTTATAACAGCCTTGGACAGGTCTTTTCACATTTCTGAGCCTCAGTCTGCTCATCTGTGAAATGAAAAAGATGAACTTAATGGCCTATGAGACCCCGTTCTGTCTTGAACTATGGTTCACAACCTTTGTAGAGCTGTGATGGCCTGTTATTGGGGATTGTGGTTGATTCTGTGATACTTTCCTTCCTGTCCTTAACTTCCTTATTTCTGGCCCCCATTTCCACCCCTCATTACCCCTCTCCCTCCCACTCCCCCAAGTGACACCTGGCTTACACCTGATATTGTTGTTGTTGCTTTTTACTTAAGCAAGTTGCAAAACATAAAAATATATTTTCCAGTAGCTAAAGCCCCTTCTCATGTGTTGCAAAATCAGGACCCTAAGTTTGTCTTAAAGGAAAGGAACCCATGTCTTTTGCACATTCTGGTAAGCTACAAGCTATGCAGATGAATTAACATAAATCAGGTGTATGCTATGAATATTCAAAAGAAAAAATTAATATGCTTGTTGTAGATGGCTGATTCTTTTTGATGATACTTAAGTAATTTTAATAGAGTACTATGAGAGAAATCCAAATTACTGATCCCTGTTTACAGATAGGGAAACAGACACAGATTAGTATACTCACTAAACCCTGAGGCTAGGTCAACCTATTTCAGATTATTCTCTCAGAGCTAACTATTGCAATAGCCTACTGGTAGGACTACTTACCTCTAGGTACTTCCCCACTGTAATCCATCGTAATAATAATAATAATATAGGTCAGCTAGATGGTACAGTGGGTAGATAGAGTGCCAGGCCTGGAGTCAGGAAGACTTGTCTTTCTGAGTTCAAATCTGGACTCAGTTGCTTCTTAGCTATGTGACCCTAGGCAAGTTATTTAATCCTGTTTGCCTCAGTTTCCTCATCTGTAAAATGAAATGGAGAAGGAAATGGCAAACCACTCCAGTATCTTTGCCAAGAAAACCCCAGATGGGGTCACAAAGAGTTGGACATGACTGAAATGACACAACAACAAAAATATCAATAACTCTTTAAAGTTTGCAAAGTATTTTACAAATATTATAAAATTTAATCCTCACAATCACCCTGTAAGGTGTGTGCTATTATTATCATCTTCATTTTATAGATGAGAAAACTGAGGCTGACAAGTTAAATTTATTTACCCAGGACACACAGCTAGTAAGTATCTGAGACCAGATTTGAACTCTATCCATTATACCACCTTATTGATCACATAATGACTCAGCTTTCTGACTACTATTTAAGGGGTTTTCTTTTTTGTCCCCCAAATCCTCCATGCCTTCTAATTACTTACTAAATAAAGTACATATTGCCATTCAAGGCCTTTTGCAGTCTCGATGCAAACTCTTCTGGGAAGATAACTGTCCTTAAATGACTTGTTTACCTTTCAACACACAGATAAAGTACTCTTGCCCAGCAATTACAGATAAAGTACTGCTCACTCCCCTTCTCTAATCTTTGCTCAACTCATTCTCTCCACTTAAAAACGCCCTTTCTCCCATCTCTTCCAGTTGAAATCCTGCCCACCTTTCAAGCCCAAGTCTAAATTCCACCTCTTCTATGAAGGCTTCTTTGATGGCCTCAGTCAGAGGTGGCCTGTCTTTTTATAGCTGCCTGTACTTCTCTGACAGTACTTATCATATATAAGCTTGTATGGAAGTTATTTCTGTGTGTGTCTTATCTTCCTAACTTATTTATATATATTTGTTTCCTGTATTTTCAAGTTGTTTTGATTCTAGGTCAGCTGAAGTGCTCTGTAATAAATCAGCAACAGGTTCTCACTTAGCTGGAGGAAAACCAGAGAGAAACAGAGACAGCAAGAGAGACAGAGACAAACAGAGAGACAGATGAAGAAACAGACGTAGAGACAGACAGAGACAGAGAGAAAGTTTATATACCACTTGAGTTCCAAGAAAGTCATCATGACCAAAGAATCAAGTTGTCTAGACTTTCTTTTCAGTCACAAAGTACACATTATGAACCACCCCATTGATTATTAATGTCATTTCAGGATATTCATAAGACTGAAAGGGAAAGAAAAAATATGGATGGAACCCTGCTCTTTTTATTGACTGCAATTACTGAGATAGGTAGCAGGTCATTTCTGAAAATTTCCAATATCAACATCATAAAAACCATCACTTTTTTCTAATTTTGATTCCCCTTTTTTTAATTCCCTTAAAGTACCTTGGAACCTTCTCATACCATATCTTCCCAAAGAGAACCAGCCTTGCAAAAAGGCAGTACAAACAACCAGATGATGTGAAGGGAGCTGGGAGGGCTCATCTCCTCAAAAATTACTAACCCATTAACTGCCACAGATCCTGAAATTCTGTCTTAAGATATTGCCTTCAAGAGCACACTACTCAAATGCAAAAACCCATACAGAATTCACACCATAAGCTATAACCAATTCAAAGATCCAGTGTGCATTTGTTATATACTTACTAAGTACGAGGCCCTGTGCTAGTGCTCAGAAAGATATTGATTACATAGTACATTGTCCCTGCCCTCAAGGAGAATACGATCTAGTAGGGGAAGAAAAGTTATATATACTCACAGATATAATACAAATTAGAATCTAAAAGTAGAGGAAGAATAGTGCCATGAAGTCAAATGAATTAGAGATCACTTCTAGAAAGGGAAATCAAGAAACATCCTGAAAGAGGATGTGACATTTGAGCTAGGTCTTGAAGGAAGTTGCAGACTACCCATAGAAGAGAGATAAAGAAAACATTCTTGTCAGAAGAAACAATATGATCAAAGGAACAGTTACCAACTTGTGGGGAGACCATGACAGCTAATTGTGAAAAAGGACTTTTCTTTGGCTTTGGGACTCAGGTTAAAAGCTTGGTTAAAACCATATGTGAAGGATGCAAGGAACAGAGCTGAAATGGAGGTGGGATACTGCCAAAAACTTAGTTTATTTCACAATTTTTCCCAGGGCTGGCTCTCTTCCTGTGCTGGGTACCACTTCCAGAAATAATATCTCAGTTCTAAGATCAAGCATCTAGGTCACTCTTAAAGAATAAAAAAAAAATCAATAAGATAATCTGGATCAGTATTTAAATAACAAAAACAAGAATTTTATCTACCTAGTCATTTAATTCCTGAGTCATACTAAGTGACTCTTGGACAAGCTTTCTGAGTCCCAGTTTATTAATCTTAAAAATAAAATTGGACTAGATAATTTCTAAATTTCTTTCCCATTATTCTATCTATTAAATTAATATTTTTTAAACCATAAGGGAAGGATTCCCATACATTTTATATCTCATAGTTAAAGGGTAGTTCCTGCCATACTCAAAGTAAAAAAAAAATAGTTGAAAAATCCTCAATCATTCCTTGATGACATTCGAAAGAGAATATATGCCTTTTTTTTCCTATCCAGTTGTCTGAACTTTGATCACAGCCCACCCCTGACAAATAACCAATGAAATCATGTTTATATTTCATCTAAGGATCCATACTCAATACATTCTCACAAAAACACTTCTAATCAAAGTACAAAGTATATCTTAAAGAAAGTAATACTTAGATTTAAGAACTAACTGGGCAATGGAAAGATAATTCTGAAACTGCTATTGCTTGCTCTGAATTTAGCCGTGATTGATCACTATGTGTTTGAGAGTGATGGAATTTTGTTCTTCCTGTGGTATTGCCCTTGGGCAGAATGCTCCCAGTTTCATTTATGCTCTTTTGTCTGCAGACAGATACACAGAAACGCAAATTTCATTGAGAAATCATAGACTCGTAGGAGCAAAGAATTATAGAATCTTAGTTGAAAGTGACTTTAGAAGTCATCTAGTCAAACCTCTCAAAAATTCATCACTTTCCTTTATGGTGTTCCCAATAATTTTCACTATTAATTTTCTGTTTAAATGCATTAGATGGCAGAGAACTTACTATCTCACAAAGAAACTCATTCAATTGTTTGATTTCCCTAATTATTGAAAAACATCTTCCATAAATTAAGCTAAAATCCACTTCTCTACAATTTCTACCCATTGGTTTTTGTTTGGGTTTATTTTGTTTTTCCCCAAGGACCTAGATCCTAAAGACTAGCTTGGGTTTCTTACTTTGTGATATTTAACCATTTCCACACTCAACGATTGTGTTCCAGGGAGGATTCGCTTATGTGTAAAAGTACAGCTAAAAAGAAAAAAATGATTTGTGTGTCCCACAGTGAGTGGTTGTGTCTCCACTTTTAGAGATGTCTCAATAATTGCTTCTGAGCGTGACAACTTTGTTCCAAGTGTGCCATCCAATATTAAAGTCAGATCAGCTTGACCTATCTGCAGCTGTTGCTTCTCACCTGTCAACAGCAATGTCATGTTGCCTGCAATTATTTCCCTTCTGATTTTTTGTCTCCAATTTATTTGCAAGCTCTCTAAAATTACTTAGATTGATATAGAATAAATAGATACATAGATATCATAGACCTAGACTACCATGCTGCCTTGTCTGTCTCTGTCTCAGTCTATGTGTGTCTGTCCTCTCTCTGTCTCTCTGTCTCTCTCTGTCTCTCTCTGTCTCTCTCTCTCTCTGTCTCTCTGTCTCTCTCTGTCTCTCTCTCTCTGTCTCTCTCTCTCTCTCTGTCTCTCTCTCTCTCTCTGTCTCTCTCTCTCTGTCTCTCTCTCTGTCTCTCTCTCTCTTTCTCTCTCTCTCTCTCTCTCCCATTCTCTGTCTCTGTCTCTCTGTCTTTCTGTCTTTCTCTTTCTCCTCTCTGTCCCTCTCTTCTCTTGTCTTCCCTTCCCTTCCTTTCTTTCTCAGGAATCTTACTTTTTCTACCTCTGTTTCTCAGCTCATACCTTCCTCTATCTATTAGAACACTGTATGTATTACACTCCAGCTGAGTCCTTTAAAATTCTCCCTATGAATGCCAGGCATGCTAGGATTATGAGATTAGGTTCCATCAAGACTGATCATGCTTACATTTATAATATGTAACTACAGAATATGTGCTATGGGATAATTGACAGCAGAGGTCCAATCCAAATCTACCCAGGGCATAGGGCTCCACTAGTACTGAGTGCTTTGAATATCTATCCCAGCAGAGACTAGAGGCAATTGACCCAAAGTAACTCCATGCAGAAGGAACAGCACTACTCAATTGTGAAGTTAAATTGAGTGGAACGAGCATTGGAATGAAAGCCAGGAATCAAGGATGCTGGTCCAGACTATGCTACTGGCAAGGAGGCAACCAGGAGAGTGTCAATTGGATGGCAGGCTCCTCAGTTTCTCAATCTATAAAAGGTGAATACTAAAACATGTCCTACTTACTTCTCAGGGAGTTAATTACCAAGGAATTACTTTTAGCTTTTAGAATCACAGAATCTCAGTGCTGTTGGAGACTTCAGAAATCTAGTCCAGCTCCCACCTGAGAAAAGCTGTTCTGCAACATCCCCAACAAGTGGTCATCCAGGCCTCCATTTGAAGATCTTAGTGAATGGGAAATTACTCTCTTAACAGGCAGCCCATTTTAATTTTGTACAGTTCTTACTATTAGGAAGTTGTATCACATGGCAAGCTGAAATTTACCTCTTTTTGGCTTCTTCCCATTTCTCCCAACTATTTGACAAATCCAACATGGAACAAAAATAGAGACCACAATCCACTTGAAAGTGGAACTCATTTTAATACAGATCTGTCTCCTGTCCATCCACCTCTACCACTGCCTCACTTCTCCTGAACTATCTCTTTGCCTTCACTCTAACCTCTTTCCCTCCACCCTCCCTGTTCTCCCAGGACATCACCTCTGTGCTAGTTTCATTTCTCTCTCTTCATTACCTTTATCCCCAAAGTCAGCTATTCCATAGATCGCAGACATAGACCTGGAAGGGAACTTAGAAAAGATCTAATCCAATCTCCTAAATTTTTAACAGATGAGGAAACTGAGCACAAGGAAAGTGTAAGTGACTCGCCCAAGATCAAATAGGTAATAAGTACCAGAAGCAGGAAGTAAACCCAAATCCTCTGACTCCAGAGGCACTCTGCAACAAGGCACCATTTTCCACCTTTGGATTTCTTGCATGCTTGATTTTTACTGTTCCAACCTGCTGATTCCTAACTCTTGGCCACCATCACCATTTCCACTCCTACTTCCAAGCCAGTAACCATGAAGTTGTGCTTTTTGGTTTATATTCATGCTATCTTAATTAAATTAACTGCTTGCCATTGCATGGCAATCTTTGTTCATCTCAGATTGACTTCCTTTCACATTTCTTTCAGGGTGTATTCAAACACTTCTTTTGCCTAGAACTCCTAAATTTACCTTTACTCTAGCTATCTCTCTTGACTGATGACCTTACCTCTCGATTAAGCCATCATTCATCTCTTCCCTGTATCACCAGTGGTGTGATGGACTTCTTCAAATGGTTATCAGCCCAGTAGTAAAACAAAACATGTACAAAATGCAATACTTCCTTTTCCTGAACAAATATGCCCTTTTGTCAGTGTCTTTACTTTTTTACCACAACCTTTCCAGTAATCCAGAATCAAAACCTCAGTCATCTCGGATGCTCCCTTTGCCTTACCATCATCACCCCTTCCTTCCAATTAGTTGCCGAGCTGTGTTAATTCTACTTCTACAACATCTCTCAATGTATGCTGTACTCTCCTTTCCACTCAAACTGTCACAACCCTATTTCAGATCCATCTCTCACCTAGAGCGTTTTATAGTGATATCAAAACTGGTTTCCCTACCTCTAGTTTCTCTCTTCTCCATTTCATTCTTCACACAACTGCCAACTTAATGTTCCCAATGCATAGATGTCTGACCATATCCTTGTTCAAAAGCCTTAAATATGAGTACTTTTCTCTGGCCACCCACATTCCATCTCAAATTTTGCCAGTTTTATTTAATGTCATTCCCCTTTTTGTGATTTGCACCTGTTTTTCATAGGTTGGGCTAGTTTTGCTGTAGGGGGACAAGAATGCATCCATGTGATTCAATTGATCCAAAGGACAGGGGCTAGAACTGCTCATGTGACTTCCTGGTTGTCTGAGGAATAAAAATCTCAGTATATGGGCTTTGGTTCTCCTAAGATTTGATGGAATCCCCCAAACCAAGCACATTGACATTTTTTTCTGAGCGAGCACTATTGCCATGGTAAGTACAGAGGGAAAGGAGCATTTAAATCAATATTTATATCCTTTAAAATATTAGATTGATCAGGAAACTAAGTCTGTGAAAGTGGCTTGCTCAAGGCGATACAGGTAATGAGTGGCAGAGCCAAGATGTGAACCCAGTTCTGTGTTATAGGAGGATCAGTTGAATGAATGGGAGTATTTACTCTGGAGAAGAAGAGACTTTGGGGAAATGTGTTTGCAGTCTTCAAGTATCTGAAGCATTCTAAGATTATAGGATCATACATTTAGATATAGAAAGAATTATTTTGCTTTTATCTTTTCATCCATAGCATCTAGTGCAATGTCTGGCCATACTAAGCCCTCAAAATGAATGTTTGTCAAATTGAACTGAACAATTAATTCATGCCAAAGAATAAGTAGTGTGAAGTCATCATTCACCCTAAGGAAAAAGCTTACTATTTCTCTGCTTTATACTCCATTTCGTGAGTTAGAAGGCAGCAAATTCTTAGTCCTGAGATTCATTCCTTAAATCTTTTGTTAGTTTGAGGGGAATAGAAGAGACAAGTTAGAGAGGCATTCTCTATTTTCTGACTGTTGGCAGCAAAAGGTATAATCAACAGAGCGTGAGCAGAGCTTTGCTCTAGAACCCAAGATGAGGGAAGGAGACTCCTTCCCTATGGTGGCCACCACCCCTGAACCTCACCTCAAGAGTTCCTCTGTTAACCAATGATATCAGTCAGAGTAGCAACCTTTCTCACATCCCCATCAACCAAGTTATTGTATGGCATAGCCACCATTCTACAATACCATGACCTTGGCACAAGTCGCCCAGGTCTGCCTTCCCTCCAACAACCATGGGGTAAAGTTCTGCCCTCCACCCCCATCTTGGCAAGATGACAAATGCAACAATACTACCACCTTCACTCTCCCCTTACCCTCTCTGCTACCAAGTGTTCGACCATTTTTGGTACAAGTGGAAAAAGATTCTAGTTATGGCTCAGGTGGCTAAATCACTTTCACTACCATTCCTCCAAGTGTGTCAGCCACTTTTTGTCATTTATTAAGTGAGAATAATATTTGTCCAACAGTGGTTAAAGTAAGTGGTATTTGGCTAAAGAGTTAAGTCAGCCTTTATCTGGCTCCACCCTCATTTGGTTGGAGAACTCTAAGCTCCTCCTTTGAGGTATTAGTAGGGTGCAGCTTTTACTTCCCCACTCTTGTTCCTCAGAGGATGGCGATGGGGTTCATTTAACCTGCCATAGGAGAGAAAGTAGAGGGAAATTTGCCTGAGGCCTTTGAGAGGCTTCCTTCTGCTTCAGTTAAACAATCCAGCTCCTATCAAAACTCTACTGAATTGTGTCTAGGTATGAGATCGGATTCATTTAATCTTATCCCTGCTTTGGGGGAACTATAATAATTTGTACCAATAAAATGTCTTTTTTTAGACTCAAGTCCCAGCTGGGGGAAAATTCTAGAAATTAGAAAAAGAATTTCCCTCTGTGTGTGTGTGTGCTTGGGTAACCACAACCTCCCACTCCACTGCTTTTAATCCCCCCAAGGACACACACACACACACACACACACACACACACACACACACACACACTGAATAATGTCTTAGAGAAATTGGTTTCTTTCAAGGACACATGAAAATACAGAAAATGAACAGAAGTCTAGAATGGGAAATAAGGGATGGGGAAGTAGGAATTTCACTGGCTTCATTCTCAGCATCAGAGACAATTACCACCATTCTGCAATGCCTCCACATTTAAATTTTTCTACAGCAATCTGCCCCCAGTTGGAGCAAGAGTAGCTTTAGCCACAGTAGCTAGGGCAGTGGCAATACAAATGCTGACCATCCACCCCATACACAGGTCTTCAGTCTTCTCTATAGCTCCCTCTAGTCATGCAATTTGGTCTCCCAGAGCTCTTTTATGTCTCCTATGCATGTGCTTGCTTGGTGTTTTTTTCTCAAGAGGTTTCAGTTTCCCACTTCCTTTAAGAAGAGAGGAGAAAGAGACTGTCTTTTAGACACTGTCATAGCCCTGGAGGAGTCATGTTTATCTCCTTCTTCTCCCTCACCAATCATATATTCTTGGTTTCTATTCATTCTACCTTCCAATTGCATCCATCCTCTGCCCTCCCTTGCAGCTAACACCCTGTCTCCATTTTAGGGTTTTATTACCCCTTGCTTGGATTTTTAGTAATATCCCTGCCTCTAATACCTGCTCCCTCTCTCAAGCTTTCTACACATTATCGACAGGTCATTCTTCCTGATGCAGAGATTTGATTCAGTTTAGTGCAATCCAACAAGCATTTCCTAACCATTTATTAAGTTCCCAGGTGCTATGGAAAACAAAGTTAATATATAAAACCTCCCTTACTTTTTAGGTTTCTACTGAAATGAGCTTGGTGTCAGAGCAAATTGAAGTCATTCATACTAGCAACACCAGGACCTATTCAAAGTATTTAAGTGTTTCTAAACGAACAAATTTTGTGGTCTAGATCCCTATATTGATGCCAAGGTTGTAGCTAAAAGTCACAGAGAGAAAAGGAGAACTCCATTCTCCATTTGAGCATCAGAGATACCATTCTTGTGCTATATAGCTGCCTCACAAAGCTTACCATTAATGAAATGGAAGAATCGTTGAGAATTTGTTCTATCTCTACTATTAATAATAATGATGATGGCAGCTAGTATTTATGTCACATTTTCAGGTTTGTAAAATGCTTTACATATATTATCTCATTTAATTCTCAGACCAACTCTGTAAGATAGATGCTATCCCCCCCTTTTTACAGATGAGGCAACTGAGGCTAAGTAAATTTAAGTGGAGTGCTTAGGTCACATAGCTAAGTAATTATCAGAGGCATGATTTGAACAGAGGTCTTCCTGACTCCAAGCTCAGCATTCTATCCCCTACACCACCTATCTGCCTAGGAGGAAACTGAGCCTGACAGGTTAAGTAAAATAGTCATTAAATGTATGAGGCAGGATTTGAACTCAAGTCTTACTGCCTCTAAGTCCATCACTCTTTAGGGCTCCAGCCACATAACTACCACTATAGGACAAAAAAATAGCAAAATTAGAGCATATGTTCATTAGTATCATTTCCATAAGCAAAAGGACAATTTTCTTGTTTTTCAATTAGAAGATGCTTCTCAAATGATCTCCCAACCCCTAACCCCACTTTTCCAGAACAGAATGGTGGGGGTTGACAGGGTCCTATCTTTAGTAAGCATCCAATCTCTGGAAAGAACTTAACTAATCAAAGAGAGCATAGTAAGATGATGAAAGATTCACAAACCTTGGTCCATATCTCTCCGATACTCACCTGTTTTAATGACACCATGATAGTGAATTTAATTCCTTAAGACAAATTGTATTATTTCCTATAATGAAATAATTTCTATGCTTGGGTTCAAATATACAGCTGAACAAGTGTGTTCTAGGGAAGGAATGGCTAGAAAACAGTTTGTATGAAAAACATCTCAGACATTTAAGGAAGGAACTTCAAGCTTAATATGAGTTAACAGAGATACATGACAATTTAAATAAAGGGTAGGATCTTAGATTGCTTTAAGAGAGGCTGAGTGCCCAGAACAAAGATGATAGCACCAGGTTATTGCTAGAGGATGGTGTTTAGTTCTGGGTGCTGCATTTTAGGAAGGGCATTGACAAGATAGAGAGAATCCTTAGGAGTAGAACCAGAATTCTGTGTGTAGGTTAAAGACCACATCTGGAATATTAGCTGGAGAAATTGGGTATATTTAATCTGGAAAAGAGAAAACAGAGTGGAAATAATAGCTATCTTCAAGTATTTGAAGGACTGTCATGTGGGAAAAAAATTAAACACATTTTGGCTTTGCCCCAAATGGCAAAAATATGAGCAATGGAAGTGGCAGAGGTAGATTTAGATGTGATGTAAGGATAAATATCCCAGCAATTAGGATAGAGAAAGCATAGGTACTGGACCTGTGACTTCATTGGTACATTACAAGTGAGGAAACTCTCTCTATTTATGTAGCTTGGACCCTTCTTTACAATTTATAATCTTAGAGAGTTCCCTCAAGCATGTAGAGATTATATAATTTGCCCGTGATCGTATAGCCAGCATTAGTCAGAGGGAAGACTTGAACACAAGTCTGGCCTAGCTTTGAAGTTGCCTCCCTGTTCATTATACCATACAACTATCCTAAATATGCAATAGGTTACATTAGTTCGTGGGATATCTAGGTAGCACAGTGGACAAGGCTCCTGGACCTCAAGTCAGGAAGATTCATCTTCCTAAGTTCAAATCTGGCCTCTCACACTTGCTAACAATGTGGCCCTGGGCAAGCCACTTCACCCTGTTTGCCTCAGTTTCCTCATCTGTAAAATAAGTTGGAAAAGGAAATGACAAACCACTCTACTATTTTCACCAAAAAAATCCCAAATGGAGTCATGAAGAGTCAGATACGAGAGAAAAATGACAGCAGTAACAACATTAGTTAGTAGCAGAATATGCTTCACTAGAGGTCTTCAAGAGAAAGCTAAATGATTTCTTATTTGGGATTTTGCAGAAGGAACTTTTGGTGAGATATGACAGACCAGATAGATGTCCACTAAGGGTCTCTTCCAACTCTGAGATTTCTCTGAGATTGCTGACACTGCCACAAGAGTATCCTAGTTCTTTCTCATTTGAAGTATTTCCAGCTCATCCAAGAGAACTACCAGATTAATTCTCCTAAAGTATATTTTTCTTTGTCTCACTCTTGCTCAAAAACCAGTCATTTCTCCCTACTTCCTGTGAACTCTCCTGTTTGAAAATTTGCTCGTCTCTCCGTTATGTTGCCATCCATTCCTTAACTCAAGTGATCCAGTCCAGCTAGGTATTTATTCCCATTGCCTCCTACATAAATCAAGGACAGCATAGCCTCAGTGCTTCAATTCATGGTGCTTTTCTTATCTGTAATGCCTTTTCATCTTTTATTTACCTCCCTGCTCAACAACTTTTGTTGGCTCCCCATTGCCTTGTGAGTAAAGCCCATTCAACATCTTTCACAACCAGGCTTTAACTTACCTTTCCAGCTTTATCTCATACTGTTGCCATTCACAAGCTCTATGTTCCAGCCAAACTATTTTACCAAATGCTCCCAAAAAATATTCTTTCCTCTTCTGCCTTATTCCATTCACTGTCCTGAGAATGTCCACCTCCCAACATTTCCATCCATTGTAATCCTACCCATCCTTTAAGACACTTAAAATGCCCCCTCCTACATGTATCTTTTTTTAATCTCTAAAGCCAGAAATTATCCTATATGTCTCCGACCTCTCCAAGCACTTTGTTCGTATTTCATAGAATCAATCAACAGGTTTTTATTGAGCACCTACTATGCTCGAGGCATGTGGTAGACACTGGTGATACAAGTACCAGGAATGAAACAACCCCTACTTGCAAAAATCTTGCATTCTAATGGAATGCATATGCACACATAAGATGATAATAATAATAATAATATGAATATGAATAAATACACATATTCACAAATTAATTAAATACAAGGTAGTTTGAGAGGGAGGATACTAGATGTTGGGGAGAACAGAAAAGGCCTCCTGCTGAAGAAGTTATTTGGAATGCATCTTAAAGGAAAGGAGAGACTCTGAGGCAGAGATAAGGAGAGAATACATTCCAAACGTGAAACAGCTGTATAGGATCATAGGCACACAAGCTATCTTCAGGGATCATTTAGTGCAACTCTTTTTTTTTTTTCTTTAAACAGATGAGGAAACTGAAGCACAGAGAGTCTAATGGAATTCCTCAAGGTTATACAGGTAGTTAACATCAGAGACAGGATTTGAAGCCAATTATTTGATTCAAGAGGCAGCATTCTTTCTACTATACCATTCTGTCTCATCTTTCTCTGGCTGTCCTCAATACTTGGAATGCTCTCCCTCTTCTGCTTCAACTACTGACCTCACTGGCTTCCTTTTAAATTGCAACTAAAATCCCACCCTCTACAGGAACCTTTCCCTAACCCCTCTTAATTCTAGTGCTTTCCCATTTTTAATTATACCCCTCTTTTTAAGTAAATTAAATTATTAATTTTGGGGAGGGCAGCTAGGTGGTGCAGTGGATAGAGCACAGGCCCTGGAGTAAGGAGGACCTGAGTTCAAATCCAGCCTCAGACACATAACACTCCTAGCTGTGTGACTCTGGGCAAGTCACTTAACTCCAATTGCCTCACCAAAAAAGAAATAATAATAATAATAATTTCCCATCTTTTAATTAAAATTAAATAGTAACTATATATTGAATATAAATATTGTATTATATATTATATAAAATCAAATAGTATATATAATATACATACATACGTATGTATGTCTATATTCACTTTGCGTATATTTGTTTGCATGTTGCTTTCCCATTGCATTGTAAGTTCCTTGAAGGGAAGGATTGTCTTATGCCTCTTTTTTGTATCCCTAGTGCTTAGCACACTGCCTGAAGTGTTTTTGTTATTGTTGTTCAGTTGTTTTTCAGTAGTCTCTGACTCTTTGTAACCCCGTTTCGGGTTTTCTTGGCAACAATATTGGAGTGGTTTGCCATTTCCTTCTCCAGCTCATTTACAGACGGGGAACTGGCACATAGTAGCCACTTAATAAATGTTTGTTGATTGATTGATTGATTGATATACATTCTGAGGGATCAGAAGGAAGGGAGTTTGGAATTTAGCCTGGACATGTATACAGGGTGCCCGAAAAGACTTGGTGCAGTTTTAAGCTATTAAGACTTAAAACTTCACTAAGAATTTTGAGACATCCTATATAAAGGGTGAGGTAGGATAAAGGGCATGCAATGCAAGGGGGGGGGGTAAGAGAAATTAAAGTATGTAAAAGGAGAAAAAAAATTTCTTGAGTGCTGACCTTGAAAATCTAATTATGAAGTGATGGCACATAGTCAAATATATGAGTGCCTCTGTTCTTAATAAAACATACAAGATACTTGTCAGCTAGTAGATGGAACCTTTGGTTGCCAGATCCTATTGCTTCTACTTTCCCAATATTTTTCACATCTGTCCTACATCTACCATAACTTTACTGCCAAAATAGTATTCCCCATATGTTGGGGTGGTGAAGAATGGGGTGATCAGTTTGTCCCACCTTTGAGATCTGCTCCATGGAGAAACACTATACTTCCTTTCGCAGGGAAATAACACCATGCACACAACTACATATGCAAAGGTCTACTTTTATTTGGGGAAACTCAGCAGAATACATGTTCACAGTCAGATGGTCCTAGTTAGAGTAGGTAGAACTAGGCTGCTGGGGCCTTCCGATATGTCCAATTTCATCACCCTAAGAGCCGTCTCTAGGGCCTGAGTAGTTATACATTAACCTATGGCCCCACATCCTGAATAGAAAGGTAGCATGGATTTAATTGTCCATCTCCAGGGTTGCTCTCTCTGAACCTTGCTTATCAATTACTGCTTTGGACTTTCCAGTGTTTTAATTGGGTGATGTCTGGGAGGGGAAGAGATGAGGTGCTACCTCTTATTAGCTTCTCTTGAAGTTCTTCTGCCTTTTAACTAACAAAACTTTGTTTATGAAATGATCCTTTGACATTTAGCCAAGGTCTGTATGACCTTGGCAAAACATCTTATCTTATACAGGATGAGGGCCTCATAGGAAAGGCAAGAATATCAACAGGCAAGCCAAAGCTTTATCGATATGTTTTATCTATGCCTACTTCTTTTTCAGTGGGTGGGAGACTCAGGGAAATTCCCCTAAATGGGGATTTTTGCCTTTGTTGTTACTTTAGGCATAGTAAAGCTTTATTACTATAGTTATTATTAGTATTATTAGAGAGTCAATGCTTGTAATAACTTGTGGGAGGCCTAAAGTCTATAAGGACTTAGAGATTTTCCATAAGGACTCGGCCTCCCACAATAGCTAGCATTGATTTAGCTCTTTGAGGTTTGCAAAGTGATTTACAAATAGTATCTCTTTTTTTCCCCCTCATAATGACCTTGGGAGGTTTTTTTGTTTGGTTGGGTTTTTTTGGTTTTGGGGGTGCTTTTTGGTAGATGAGATAAAGGCAGGCTTAACTAGGTCTCATAGCTAGTAGGTATCCCAGGCAGGATTTGAACGTGGGTCTTCCTAACGCCAAAGCTCTATCTACTGTGCCTCTAAGCAAATGTTTGAAAGAAACTAAAGAGGAATTTCTTGAATGTGAGTACTCAGCTGAAGTTACAGAGAAGCTGTTTATGACTTCTGTAACTGAGGGACAATCTTACAATCAACTCGTGGACCTTAATCAGCCATCCTAATTACATACTGTCGTCACCAGAAGCTCCTTGGGGCTCTTGGGGTGACAAGTTGCTTATATAATCTGTACCTTCTCAATGTCTTACCATTGCTCTGCACGTAGACTCTAAACCCAATCAAAGTTCTGGTTATTATAGCACCAGGAGTCAAAAAAGAAGCTTCTATAAGAATGGAGCACCAGGTGGTGACCTATGTCAGCTATTTCCAGGGCCACATATTTTGGACATTTGCAAGTTGAAAGCGTAGTGCCAAGTTCACTAATTGAGTTGTTGGCATTTCTTGCACACTAGACTACTCCACTTTAAGTATGCTCTGTGTTACTAAGAAGGGAGTTCCCACTCAGGGTTTTAACAACATCACCATCGGAGGCATTAGTATCTCATAGCGTTCCACTGTCACCTAATATAGATGGGACTGGAGCAAAGGCAGGACTGCTCAAGTATCAATGCTCTTATGTCACTTTGACAAGCTGGAGCCCTCTTGTCTAAGGATTAGACACGGAAACAAAATTTATTCCCGTGTCATTTAATATGTCATTAACAAGACATTAGCAAATAATTAAAACTGACCACAGGGGCTGGGTGGCCCAGAGATTCCATTTCATTAACCTTTAAGAACACAGGAGAACATCGTGACCTAAATGTGCAAGGAAAGCCACGATATGTGGCTCTTTTGTGTGCTGGTATTGCGGAGAGGAAGGGAAGATTAAAGACTGAAAGCGGGGAGGAAGAATCATAGAAGATGGGTGGCATGAATACAATGACCCAATCTACCTGTTTTTTCCCCCTCAAATGCCAATGATTCATTTGGAAATAGGTATCTATTTGCCACAGGTAATTTGCTTCAACGTACTTCAACTGAGTTATGCTGCCATCTAGCGGATAAAGAGACAGTTCACAAGTATTTTTGACAGGTACGTGGATGGATTTTGGATGGATGCATGGATGGATGGATATTTCTGGCTTTTAGAAGATGTGATAAGCAATGCTTTTGTTTTAGTTTGTTGTTGGCCTTGGGATTTCTACAAGAGATATCTAAAAGGCTCCAGGATAGAATAGTTAGCATTTATATAGCATTTTAAGGTTTGCAAAATGCTTTGTAAATATTATCTCATTTTGTCCTCGCAGTATCTCAAGGAGGTAGGTGCTATTGTTATTCCATTTTAAGTAATAGGAAACTGAGGGAGAGGTTTGGAGGTTTGGGGTTTTTTTAATAAATTTCCCAAGATCACGGAGCTAGTAAGTGTCTGAGGTCAGATTTGGGTGCAGGTGTCTAACTGGCTCCAGCACTCTATCTACCATTTTGGTAAAAGTAAGAGCACTGAATACTGGTCCTGAAGTCAGGAGGACCTGAGTTCAAATCTGGCCCCAGACCAAACACTTGACACGAACTAACTGTGTGACCCTGGGCAAGTCACTTAACCCAAGTGCCTAAAAAAAAGAAAGAAAAAAGAAAAAAAGAAAAAAAAGAGCACTGGACTTGTATTTGGAAAACCTAGATTCAAATTCTGACTAAGCCTTACTATCTCAGGTTATTTAACTACCCCACACCTCAATTTCTTCTTCCATACAATGGGAATAATACAACTTAGATTACTTATTTCATAGGGTTGGTAGGAGAAAAAAAACTTTTAAAAACTTTAGAATACAATCTAAAGATGAGCTAATAATAATTATCATCACTGAGACCAGTGACATTCTGGTCCTCCAATCAAGCAGTTTAGGAAATGGACCGTACTACCCATAAAATCAGTAGACCTCCCACCTCTCAATGGAAGGAACCAAAGGACCTAGATGGTAGGACATTGTCTGTTTTACTCTAATTCTAGTTGAATTTCTGTTGCCATTTACAATTTTCTATGCAGAGAAGAAGGGAGAGAGTTAAAACCAGATGGTTTACTGGACTTCAGCAAATAGATAACTTCTGCTAACTGAGATGAACTTGGCACTTTACTGAAGGTAAATGCAATGCTGTTTAATAGCACTTTAGGACTCTCCTGCACTCTGTAAATATCCCTTGTTGAAGTAGCAGAAACTGATAAGTACAGAGGAATCCTTGGCTACTGTAAGTTCGTGGTTGTTATCTTGGAGTCCAGGTGGTGGGCCCATTCAGTCTCTGCATGTTCTGCGTGGTTTGACAAAATATTAGTGTTGGAATTATACATTCAAATTTCTAATTTAATCTAATTTCAAGAATGAAGAGTTGTGCATGCTTTTTGTCTTTCGGTTCTCAAAAAATAAAATAAAACTACTGCTAAAAAAACCTGAAATTTATTCAATGTAATAGAAAGAAGCTGAGACCAGGAGGCTGCATTTTTTTTAGTGGTTTCCTTATATGCCACTTCATGAGTTTTTTGTTTGGTTTGGTTAGGCAATGGGGTTAAGTGACTTGCCCAGGGTCACACAGCTAGTAAGTGTTATATGTCTGAGGCCGAATTGGAACTCAGGTCCTCCTGAATCCCAGGCCGGTGCTCTTTCCACTGCACCACCTAGCTGCCCTACTTCTTAAGTTTTTAAGAAGTTGTTTCTATCATTCTGCTCCCAGATCACATATGCATCATATTGTGCCTTAAGTATTCATTTGGTAAAGTCTGATATTATATTTTTTTAAAAGTATTGATGAAGAATTGCTGTACGCTATAGTAAGAGGGTCCCTATCACCACTGGGTGAGTGGAAAGAACACTGGATTTAGTTTCATAGGACCTGGGTTCAAATCCTGCCACTTGCTACCTGTGTGATGGCTTGACTTTTCTGGACTCAGTTTCCTCATCTCTAAAAATTGAGGGGGGATGTGGACTACATGGCCTCTAAAGGCACTTCTAGATTGGTATCTATGCCACTTTTAAAAATAACTAAATTGAATTGCTCATGCTGCAGCTCAAGCTGACTTTCTCATATTCTTTCTTCAATAGAAATTAAAGGTGGTCTTATGCTAGAAAACTTTTATTATGTCATCTTCTGTTTCCTTCTGTTTCCAAGAATACCTAAAGTTAATTCTGATAGTACTTCCTCATAGTCTTTTCTCTACATTTTTATTGTTTAATTCTACTAAATACTCACCAAGTTCTCAGGCATGGCTCTTGTCCAGGGGTCTAATGTTCTAATGAATACGATCAAAATTATAGAAAATTTTATGTTCTATTTTAGGCTCTCCAGAAAAAAAGAGAGGAGTGAGATAAGTGTAGTCTCTTGTTCACATTAAATTAGCATCTGGGAAGAAATTCCCAAATGAGAAAAATAA
This sequence comes from Phascolarctos cinereus, assembly GCF_003287225.1. Classification (NCBI taxonomy): domain Eukaryota; kingdom Metazoa; phylum Chordata; class Mammalia; order Diprotodontia; family Phascolarctidae; genus Phascolarctos; species Phascolarctos cinereus. Next base: position 165,614,048 of record NW_027556180.1, read on the forward strand.
ACATTAGCTTCTCCTAAGAATTTATTAAACATGGCATTGTGCCACGAACCAGATGAATTAAAGCCCTTTCCCTGCCCTCTGAAATCATACAATCTAAAATAAAATTGACCTGGAAATTCATATCCAGGAACATAAACAGAGATAATACATCGATAGATTAAGTGCTTCAAAGGGACTTTAGTAGGAACTCCTTCCTTTTACAGATAAGGAAACAGAAGCCCAAAAGGGTTAAGCAACTTGCCCAAGGTCATACGGGGAGTAAACGTCAGAGCCTAGATTTAAAAAGAAGTCTTCTAAATCCAGCTTTCCTCCTGTTTTGCACTGCTGCATTCCTCCTGGGCCCAGACCAAGGATGCAGCCAACTAAGTAGTCCCTTCTGCCCAGGGATGTTTGGTGGGAGAACAGTGTTCCCTTCAAAACATTACCTACATGTGACTAACTTTTAACCTCTAAAGGAACTATAGCTTATAAATCTTTCTTGAACATGATTATTGGTTGGATTCAATGAAATCATTCATGTTAATGTGCCCACGCTCATTCTCACCTCAAATGTTTTGGTTCTCCACCCCCTTGGAAAGCTTCTCACCCACCTCCCTTTCTTATTGCTCAAATAATGTCTTTAAGATCCATCTCAGGTTCCATTTTTTTCATGAAGCCATCCCTGACCATTACAGCAGAAACTGGTCACCCCTTCCTTCTCTGAACTCCTAGACTATACCACAAAATTTAGTACCATTAACAGCTCTCACATTATTTTTTAGCTGCTTCCCATGCTTATTCTTCCCACAACTAAACTACCATTCAATTCAATAAACATTTATTAAGGGCCTATTATGTACAAGCACTGTTCTAGGCACTGATGATTCAAAAACAAAAATGAGAACAGTCACTGCCTACAAGGATCTTACTTTATAATGGGGGTTGGGGAGTGTCCCTATGAACACAAATGAGCATATAAAATATATATGAAATAATTTTGGAGCATGGAAGGACCAACAATTGATTGAGTTTTGTTTTGTTTTTTTAGGCAGTTGGGGTTAAGTGACTTGCCCAGGGTCACACAGCTAGTAAGTGTCAAGTGTTTGGTCTGAGGCTGAATTTGAACTCAGGTCCTCCTGACTCCAGGGCTGGTGCTCTATCCACTGCGCCACCTAGCTGCCCCAGGACCAGCAATTGAGAGCATCAAGAATTACTCAAGTATTTGAAAAAAGTTGGAGACATGCCAGAAGGTCCAGATGAGAGAGGGAGATAGAGCATTCCAGGCATGGGCCACAATTGGTGCAAAGACAGACAGGTAAGAGGTGGAATAGTAAATAGGTCAATTTGGTTAGAACATAAAATGCTTAAGGGGGAATAATATAAAATAAGCCTAGAAAGACAGGTTGGAACCAGATTGTGAGTCCAGAAGGGAGTGTTTGTATCTTATACTAAAAGCCTATCCTAAAGGAATCATTGTTGTTGTTTGTCTTTCATTCTTGAAGAGTACCATGTCATCAAGAAGGTGATGCCACAACTTGCAAGTGAATTGGATTTAAGTTCAGTGGAAGATGAATTAGAAAAAGGAGACAATGAAGGCAGGACGACCAATTACAAATGACTGTAATAATTCTCAATGTTTGGTGTACTCAGTGCTCAGTGATTGAACACCCTCAGTTGTCTCTGTCCCTTTGGTTAGAGAACCAAGGAAATAACTCCTCCTGAAGCCTCCTTTTAAGGAGGGTGCCCAGGTCCTCCCTCTCTTCATTTCTCATCCACTCACCCTTTGGACATCTCCATCACATTCTTACAATGTACCTCCCTCTGGGTTGTTGTTTTTTTTTTTTAGCTTCCTTTCATGTATTATCTTACCCATTAGATTGTAAGCTCTTTGAGGACAGGGTCTGTCTTTCATACTTGTATCCCCATCACTTAATACAGTCCCTGGTACATAATAGGCATGTGATAAATGTTTTTTGAATGACTGACTGAAATGAGAGGTAAGGTGAGGGCTAGAAAGAAAGCGAATGCTGAGTATATACAGAGAAGGGGATGACTAGGACAGATGTCTTGAGGTAGACTCAGCATGACTTGGCAACTGATTGAATATTGGGAGCTAAAGGAGAGAGGAAAGTCAGGGACTACTCTAAGATTGAGAACCTGGATGTCTTTAAGGATAGAACTACCCTCAATAACAACAATGAAAAGGGAAATTTTGAAGAGGAACACAGGGTTAGGAGATCATTCATTCTTTTTTGGACATGTTAAGTTTAAGGTTCCATCAGAACATCTAATTAGAGATGTCTGATAGGCAGGTGGTCCTGTAGGACTAGAGCTCAAAAAAGAGATGAGGAAAGAGATATGCAAGTCACCAGCATTAAGAAGATAATTAAACCCATGGGACCTGATACAGTCACTGAGATGGTAAAAAGAAAATATCAGAGGTCCCTGGACAGAGTCCTGAGATACACTCAAACATGTGGGTGCAACATGAATAATGATCAAGTAAAGGAAACTGAGAAGGGTCTATAAGACTGATAGAAGGCAAACCAGTAGAGAACACTCCATCAACATACCTTGTCTCATCCTTTCCCCAGAAAACAGAATCCTTTCATTGGGATTTCCCTTTTCTCCCCAATTCCATAACTTAGGTCTCCTCAACACCATCACCCATTTGTTTTCCATTACTCAGCTCTCTGAGAAGAGGTGGTCCTTTTTCTTGTCACCAAAACTACTTCCTCTGTTAGTGCTTTTGACCCCTTCAAACAATCAACAAGCATTTTTAAACACTAACTATGTACTAATCACTAAGCTTGGTGCTTTGGATACGGTTCAAAGAATGAAAATGCCCCTTGTTGTCTCCCCCATTAGAATTTTCATATATATATATATGTATGTATGTATATATATGTATGTATATACATATATATATGTATGTATATATATATATGTATATATATACATATATATATGTATGTATGTATATATATGTATGTATATACATATATATGTATGTATATATATATATGTATGTATATACATATATATACACACACATAAATTTACATATATACATATGTATATGTATATATTTTATAACAATAATTATATTATATTATCACATATATTATAGGTAATATATTATTAGATTTATATTACAAATATTATATGATATATAATTCTAATGAGGGAAACGAGCATTTTCAAATATATTTTTTCATATAGATAATTGTATATATGCAGATGTATACATATGCATAAATACATATACACATATTGAACTATATATGCACATATGTATTCTATATAGAAAAATATATGTGGAATAAATACAAGGTAAATAAATAAAGGTAGTAGGGGGAAGGATCTTAGCAACTGGGGAGATCAGACAAGGCTTCATGTAAATAATGATGCTTGAGAGGGATTCCATGAAGTGAAGAGGTCAGGAAAGAATGTATTCCATGCATACCTATAGAGCTGGGAGGTGGAGTGCTATGTGGGAAGAACAAAGAGAAGGCCAGTTTGTTTGGATTGAAGAGTTTAGAAGTGGGAGTAATATACAATGAAGTTGAAAAGATAGATTGAGACCAGATAGTAAACAACTTTAAAAGCCAATAAAAGAGTTTATATTTGATCCTAGAGGACTAGGGAGCCACTGGAGTTTATTGAGTAGTCGAGACATTGATCATATGTGAGCATAAGGAAAATCAGATTGGCAATTAAAGATACCCTGGAATAGGGAGGGAATCCAGGCAGGGAGACCAATTAAGAGGCCATTTCAATAATCTAGGCAAGAGGTGGTGAGGGTCTGAACTAAGGGGCTGGCTTTGTGAGTAAAGAGTAGTATTCAGATGCAAGGGATATGGATGTAGAAAAGCAAGATTTGGCAGCTGATTAGATATGTGGGATACTGGAGAGGGGAGAGTCCAATAATTCCAGGGTTAGAAATCTGAGGAAGTGGATGAATAGTGGTGTTTTCAACAGAAATAGGGATATCTGGAAGAGTGGTGATTTTGAAAGGAAAGATAAAATGTTCTGCCATTATATGTTGAGTTTTGAGGTATCTTTGAATCAAATTTGAAATGTCCTATACCTTTCATGTGGGCAGAAGCTCTGGGGGAGACTGGGGCTGGATATGTATATCAGGGACTTATCTGCAAAGAGATGATAAACCCATGAAAGCTAAAAAGGGGAGAGAGAGAGAGAGAGAGAGAGAGGAGAGAGAGAGAGAGAGAGAGAGAGAGAGAGAGAGAGAGAGAGAGAGAGAGAGAGAATGCAGAAATAAGAGGATTCAGGACAGAGCTTTCGGGAACACCCATAATTAAGAGTGAAATGGATAAGAAGCCAGAAAAGGAGAGTGAGAAAGCAGAGAAGAATCAGGAGAGAGTAGTATCACCAAAACGAAGAAAGGAAGTATCGAATGCAACAAAGATGTCAAGAAGGATGAGGACTGAGAAAATATGTCATATGTCAATATTAATGTGGTAGATTTCTCACTCTAGTCCTTTCACAAATGTAACAAGTTTGCTAATTTGGGGAACTGTACACAGATGCTTCAACAGAAAAGAGTCATGCTGAACTTTCGATATGGCAGACAAAGAAATCATATAAGAGAAGGAAAAAATGTAAGAGAGACAGTGTAATTTGCCATTTAAAGGACATTACCTTAAAATCAGGGGGGGGGGAATTGATGAATTAATTTTTTCTTCGTTCTCACTCTTTTTCCCCAGCAGCTAAGGCACGTATAAGTGAAGCCTTCCCACAGCTGTTCCCATAGAAAAGCTTATCTAGTTTCTACTTTATTGAGATGAGATAGGGAATGGGATCTTAGCTCCAAATAAGGATCTCTTGCTTTTGCTATCATGAAGCTAGAATTCAAGATGTCAGAGACAAGAAAGGTTTGCTTTAGGTCACATCTACTCAGTATGCTGCCATTTTAGGAATGTTCCTATAGTGTATTTTCTACCACATTTTAAATTTCTCAGGACACACAGTTTCTAAATGTCCCTTTGAGAGTTTATTCCACAGTGTGATGGATTTCATTGTGGGGAGGATAACATGTTCCTGATAAATAATCTTACGTCTTATTTTTCTTCATTTCATCCATCACTCTGCTTATACGCTTTCTTTTTTAAACTGTTCCAGGAAAATTGGTACAATTGAAACTGGATTTTGGCCATGGGAAAGGGGGGTACTTAGGGGATCAAATGTGGCTTTTAGGAGGGGTAGGGAAAGATGAAGATGAATATACTTTATTGTACAAAACATGGAATATGATTAAGTAGGGGGTTTTTTAATTGTTGCTGTTGCTGGTTGATTGATTATTATCTAGGTTTAGAGGGGGGGTTGCTTGGACTATTATTTTAGAGTTTGAATTTGTTTTGTTTTGTTGGTCTAGACCTGTTATTTTTAAAGTTTAGGGAATTATCAGTGTGGAAGTTCCCTCCACCGATGCAGCTCTGCAACTCATTTGGCCTCTTTGCGGTTCCTCACACAGGACACTCCAACTACTGACTTCTTATTTTTCCAGTCTGGAGTTCTTCCCCTCCTCATCTCCATCTCCTGGCTTCCCCAGATTCCTTCAAGTTTCAATTAAAATCTCACCTTCTGGAAGAAGCTTTGTCTGACCCTTCTTAATGTTAGTGCTTTCTTTCAGTAATTATTTCCAATTTGTTCTATATTTATCTTGTTTATACATAGTTATTTACATGTTCTCTCCCTCATTAGATTGTGAGCTTTTTGAGAGCAAAGCCTATTTTCTGCCTTTGTAACCCCAGAACTTAGTACAGTGCCTGGCAAATAATAGGTGCTTAATAAATGCTTGTTGACTTGATTCATCTCTAACTTATAGCCAGAGTTGCTTGGGACACTGAATGGTGAAGTTGGATGAGTAAATAAATGAATGGAAACAAACGAATTCATTGAGTGCTTACTACATATCAGGTTGTCTGCTGATTGATTGGGATACAGCCAGGGATGTACTGGTAAATGTTGAACAAAAGCTCTCTGAAAGGAAAAATGTCATGACACACTTCTAAGTTTAATTTGCACTGTTAATATTTTCTCCATCACTTTCTTAAGTCTGGAAATTAAAAAAAAATAAAAATCGAACCTCGATTCAGAGCATTTGGCTATTTTGAAGGTATAAATGCTCACACAGAAATTTTAATAATAAGCTTTCCTAAGCTAGTTGGAACTGGCTCCCACATCTCTGGATGTAACTGGAAAAGACAGTGTCTATCCACAAGAAGCTTACATTCCAGAAGGAAGAGACTTCACACATAGATAGGTGATGGCCAGGAAAGGATGTTTTGGTTTGGTAAGTCACAGTAATGTTCTAGAAGCAAGTAGAGTGTTGATTTAATTACAGTTTATTTGACTATGCTCACATAGCCAGTATATGTCAAAAGTAGATAATGAACCCAGGTTTTCCTGACTCCAAACCCAGCCTCCTTCTATGCACCATGCTATATCATCTCTTATCATGAGTTTATAAGGATAAAAGCTTTTCTCTGATGGTAAAGAAAAACAAGATCAGTTTTACAAATTCAGTCTAAAAATCAGTTTTAATGGATGTCAGGCAATGATAATACCTCCACAGAATACCATTCCTTTGAAGGATGAAGAGACCAGGACACAGTATACTCTGCATTTCAACATACATCCATTTACAGTGAAATTTGGTCTACATGAGAATTAAGGGCAGCCTTTGAGAGCAGCAAGCATAGCCTTCCAATGTACAAACTCTTCAATCAATGGACAGATCAACAAACATTTGTTAAGTACTTACAAAAATGTGCCAGACACTATGCTAGGTATTCAGGATACAAATCTGAAGGAAAAAAATTGCTACTCTTAACCTTGCGTTCTAATTGGAAGAAGCAATATCTATATCTATATCTATATCTATCTATCTATCTATATCTATCTATCTATCTATATCTATCTATCTATCTATCTATCTATCTATATATATATATGTAGTTAGAGAACAAATACAAAATAAATATAAGTTAGACAGAGAGGAAGAGAAGGACAACTGTTGGAGAAGACTAGATAGGTAGGATTTACATGCCAATTGCATGTATCCATCCTTTTCTTCCTTCCTTCCTTTCTTTCCTTTTATACTTTCTTCCTTCCTTTTTTCCTTCTTTCATTTCTTTCCTTCTTTACTTCCTTTATTTTTTCCTTCCTTCTTTCTCATCATCTGTAATTCTCTTTTGACTATTCACTGAAGCCATTGCCCAGCTTCCTGATCTCTAAGAAAGGATCGCTCTGCCTCTACAATTAATCTCATACTTAATACTTTAAAGATGCGGTGTTTAAACCCTCACATGGGAATTCCATCCAAAAACATAAACTGTGAGACTTGAAGCCAACATGGTGATGAAGCTATCCAACCTTAGCTAAATTGGTCCTTGAATAACAGACATACAGTCCATTACCAAAAATATTTTCTCACAAAGGGTAAAAAGTATAGCAGAATTTCATTATTACTGGGGATGTGGGATAAGAATAGTACACTGAAATTATGGAGTTTCTGAGTTTTACTAAAAGAGAGCCATTTCTATATATCCAAGACATATAGAGTGGAAAGAGCTCTTCCTTATCCCTTCCAGGGATGGGACTTTCCATTTCAATCCAAGTCTAGTCTATGGCCCTGCCAAGAAAATAAAAAGTGAAAATTAACCTCAGTCTGCTCCATTTGTTGTCTGCTATATTTACAAACTCCATGATCTTCCAGATCTAAATTCACATGATCAGTCTCCTACTGATTAAAACAACAAGCACTCTTCTCTCTCTCTCTCTCTCTCTCTCTCTCTCTCTCTCTCTCTCTCTCTCTTCCTTTCTTGTATCTTGCTTCCTCTCTTTCTCCTCTCTCTCTTTCTCTTTTTTCTCCCTTGCTTCCTCTCTTTCTCTATCTCCCTCTCTTCTTCTTCTTCTTCTTCTTCTTCTTCTTCTTCTTCTCTCTCTCTCTCTCTCTCTCTCTCTCTCTCTCTCTCTCTCTCTCTCTCTCTCTCGCACTGCGCGCGCCCTTTCTTTAGGTTACAGATCATCAAAGGACCACAAGGTAGAAGTTGTGGAGATTTCTCTGAATTGCTGTGGGGAGGAAATCACACACACACACACACACACACACACACACACACACACACAAAATCCAGCATAAGAGTGAAAGCACCAGTTGCTTCCACCTAAATAAATACTCCTTTGTTTGGTGAACTTATTTTCTAGAGATCTATATAGAAAGAAGTATACATGAAAATTGAGCCTACAATTTAAAGCAGTAGATGTTAAATGTCTAATAAGAGGTATAGATAAATTGTTTCAGAAGACAAAGAAGGTATAGACTAAAAAAAGTATAGACTAGATTGGGCTGTTATCAGGTTCACAGAAGAATTATAGCTTTAGCAGAACTGTAAAGCTCAGGCAGAATTTAGCGAAGTAGCATGTAGGGGGCTGGGAATTTTGGGTAGAAATGATGATATCAACAGAGGTTCGTAGTCCAAAAGACACAAGTCAAGTATAGTCAATCCTCAACACTGGCACATTTAATTTTGGGACTTCAGGCCTTCCTGTGATTTTATTAGTTAACCTCATTTTCACTTTCATGTTGGTAACCTCATACATTCACCGTTACGTGCAGTAGAGAAAAAAAAAAGAGAGGTGAGATGCACAATCCAGAAAAAAGGAGGAAAGTTTTTGTAAAAGTATTTGTGAATCTGCTCCAGAAAGTGGGAAGGTAACCTCTCCAGTGTGAGACAAGGGAATTGAAAAATTGGAAAAGCAGCTAAGTCTGTCGGTATATGAGATGGTGGTCACCCCACCCTTTCAACAAAGCTAAGCATCCAACCTCTTTGGCTGCTTCAGAGTTGGGAGAGTAACACCAGGAAGAGCTGGGCCAAGCTGCCCTTGGCAAAAATCCTGGTTAGGATGGAGCAAGGACTCACCCTGAGACATGTGATTTTCATTGGTGATAGTTCAACCATCAAGCTGAAAGGGAGATTAGAGATGGCAGGTGTTGCCCCTTTCCTTTTTTCACATGGGGTTCTTCTGATATCCCAGCCTCTGGCCCTCCCTGGCCCATTCCGTGTTACCTCTCCCCTTCCCTCCCCTACATTTTATCGGTTATTTCAAGGTTGCTATGTGAGGAAAAATACATATTATCAGAATTAATGTTTTTTAAATAATTATACCTAGAAAGGTGTATTCTCAGCAATCTCCAGGAAAACATTACAGCTTTTGGTAGTTGTGGGAACCTAACCTCCTATTTCCTACAGGCTCTGTATATCAGCATTTGCATACTTTTGCTCATTTTCCAGGAACATTACCCTGGGAAAGTTGAAGATTGACTGTATGTAAAACAATTTGGCTGATATAGAGAGTTTGCATAGACGGATAATGGGACAAAAGCATGTGGAAGATCTCTCCCTGTAGCACCGGGCAATTCTAAGGGAATTCACACCTACCCTACCTTTGAAAAGAAATAAATGGCTACCAGGATGGGGGGAGGAGGGCTGGGCAAATTATCTAAGAAGAAGAGAACCAGCCCAGGTCAGAAACGGAGTAGTTTAAGGCTTCTGAGATGATCATAGTGATATTTAGCCCATGATTGTCATTATACTTCCAGCTTGGGCAAGAAATGGATTCCCAAACTTTTTTTAAATGGGGAGAGGGAGGTATCAATATCACAGTCCTGTCAGGAAGAAGGAGGAAGAAAAGGTACCTGTTCCCACAAGCAGGTCAATTATGTTTCCATTCTCATTCCCATATTCCAGGAGTGGGGAACCTTCAGGCTTGAGGCCACATGTGACCTTCTAGGTCCTTGGGTTTGACCTTTTGACTGAGCCCAAGTTTTACAGAACAAATCATTTTATTAAGGGGACCTGTTAAATGAAGTTTGGATTCAGTCAAAGGGCCACACTTGAGGAACTAGAGGGCCATATATGGCCTAGAGGTCATAGATTTCCCACCCTTGCTATTCCAACTCATCCATTTCGAATTCTATCCTTCCTTGGCTTCTTCCTGCCAATTTCATGGCTTTTGGGGTGCTGGCCATACTTGCCTTCAAAGCCTTTTGAGGGCAGAGAATGGAAAATACATTTGGACATACTGATCCACAAAAATGATATGTTGTAATATTATTGGCTACCAACATCTGTGACTTCTAATCTTTTAAGAGAAAGCCTTTTATCTCTTCAGCCTTTAATCACACGGTTTGTACTCTATTAATTCTCTTCTCTTATTACATTTCTTTGTAAGTGTTTTTATGCCTTTCACATTGTGCTGTTTCTCAGACATCATTTCCATACTCTCTTGTGCTCTCTTCTGTTTCTCGCTCACTATGCATTATCTTTATCTCGTCTTGTCAATCTGAGAAAACGTAAACTCTTGAAAGCTAGAGACAAGTCTTCTATCTCTTTGGTAATTCCCCAGAGGACTTAGCACATTGTGCTGTTTTATAAGCCATAAGCATTCAACAAATTCAAAACAATGGTGCTGACTGACAAATTCTGAGAGGTCCCGCAAAAGCTCTCATTCCCTAAGCTTTGTTACTAAGGCATTTGAAAATTACAGAAAGGAAGAGAGAGCTTATTTCTTTTTTGAGATTGGAAAAATGATGGAGAAGTCAACTTCTAGCCATAATAGGTATGCTGGTGAGTGTATGTTTTCTTGATAGCTTTGCTTCTCCACTATTTTAGTTGTTAACAACCTAGCTAACTCTATACAACACCTTGTTGAGTAAAGGGAGAGAAATGCATGTATTCTGTAAGCTACAGAGAGAGATCCTTTTGGTCATAGGCTCACAGGATTGAGAGTTGGAAAGGACCTCTGAGATTAGTTTAACTCCTCATTTAATAGATGAGGAAAAACAAGGTCTACAGAAGTTAAATGCCTTACTGAAATCACATAGTCAATGAGAAACAGTGAGGATTTAAAAGTCTTACTTAAAAATCCAGTGTTTTTCCCCAAACACGATTCTCTGTACTCAACACACATTCATGCAAATACACATCATTTATTTATTTGTCAAAGTAACTGATTTTATCCTTAGTAGTAAGATCATGTTGGAAATATCTGCTGTTGTGCTTGTGTTTCTTCCATATGTAGGGTTTTTATATTTGAACTAGGTTTATAGATATTTTATCATCAAAGTCATAGTTATTAACACTTTCATTTTCTCTTTTCTTGAAGTGTCCATATTTTATCTAACTACGCACACTGGATATTGAAGTAAAATGGAAATTATCTTTAAAGGACACAAACACGAAACAAAAAAAGTGACCCCATAAGGGAAGACAGAAACAGTCTACCTGAATTTTAGTAATGCTTTAAAATCCATTTCATGGCAATTTCTTTCATAATTCAGACATGTACAATTCCCTGTCAATCAAAGTTTAAGGAGGTAAAAGAAAGGAGCAGAATAAAATCATGACAATTATTACCAACCCTGACCACAACCCATCTAACCTAGGATGCCAGCTTTGGTGAGGGAAATAAGAGAATTCTTAGAATCACAGAACCTGAGTTGGATGGTACAGCAGAGGCCAGATACCAATGGGTATCTAAACATAAATCTCATACAACTTTGCTGGCAAGTGATTGTCTGACTCTAACCTCTGCTCAAAAAATTCCAATTAGTGTGAAGCTACCTCCCAAGACATCTCATTCCATTTCTGCATAGCCGTAATTGTTAGAAGTTTTTCCTTATATCAAGCCTATACCTCCCTCTCTACAGCTTCCATCCCCTGCAACTAGTTCTGCCCCATAGCTAAGCTAAACAATTTTAAAAATGTTTTTATTTAAAGTTTTGAGTTCCAAATTCTATCACTCCATTTCTCTCTTCCCTCTCCCCTCCCTGAGACAGTAAGCAATCAGACATAGGTTATACATGTGCAGTTATATAAAACATTTCCATATTAGTAATTTTGTACAAGAAGACTTGAACAAAAGAAAAAAATGAAAGAAAGTGAAGAATAACATGCTTCAGTCTATATTCAAACATCATTTTTTTTCCTCTGGAGGGAGATAGTATGTTTCACCGTTAGTCCTTTGGGATTATCTTGGATCATTGTATTACTGAGAATAGCAAAGTCAGTCACAATTCATCATACAGTGTTGTGGTTACTGTGTACAATGTTCTCCTGTTCTGTTCACTTCACTGTGCATCAGTTCATGTAAGTCTTTCCAGTTTTTTTTTCTGAAATCATACTGCTTGTCATTTGTTATAGCACAATAATATTCTATTACAATCATATACCACAGCTTGTTTAGCCATTTCCTAATTAACGGGCATCCCTTTGATTTCTAATTCTTGGCCACCACAAAAAGAGCTGCTATAAATATTTTTTTTTTGCAAATAGGTCATTTTCCCTTTTTTTTAGATCTCTTTGGGATATAGACCTAGCAGTGGTAATGTTGGATCAAAGGGTATACACAGTTTGGTTGCCCTTTAGGCATAGTTCCAAATCGCTCTCCAGAATAGTTGGATCAGTTCACAACTCCACCAACAGGGCACTAGTGTCTCAGTTTTCTCACATCCCATCCCCTCCAATAACCAACATTTTACTTTTTTTTTGCCATATTAGCCCATCTGATAGGTTGAAGTGGTACCTCAGGGCTGTTTTAATTTGCATTTTTCTAATTAATAGTAATTTACATCATTTTTCATGGTTGTAGATAAGCTAAACAGTTTCAATATCTCTTCCATATGACAGCCTTAAAATACTGAAAGATAGCCATTAAATATAATCTCTGGTCAGATATTTATCCTGTGCTTCCAATAACTACTGTCTCTGATTTCCCCGTTCAAAACATTCCTCTCTGGATATTACACTCCTATATGAATTGTTTTCCCCTATTAGAATGTTAGCTCTTTGATGGTAGAGTCCATGTTACTTATAATTGTATCCACAGGGACTTAACACGGTTCCTGGGCATGCATAATAAATGCATTTCTATTCATTCATTCATTCACTCAATATCTCCCTTCTATCTTCTCTTTTCCAGGCTAAACATCTCAGTTCTTTCAACCAGTCCTTTTGTGGCATAGTATCCAGTCCTCTGATCTTTTTGGTCACTGTCTTCTGGAAAATTCCTGGCTTATCCACATCTTTCATGAAATATGGTATCCAGAAATGCAGTATCCCTGATGTGGCAAAGTATAGTAAAAATATATCCTTAATTTAGCGTAAAATAACTTGAGCTTTTTTGTTGTTGTTGTTGCTATGTCATCGTATTTTCTCATATTGAACTTACAATAAACTAAAATACTCAGATCTTTATCAAGGAAACTCTAACCTAGCCATGTCTTTCCAATCCTATAATTATGGAATTTTTTCAACTCAATTGAGGAATGGCTCTTATTTTGATAAATTTGACTCAGTTCTCTATATGTTTGAGAGATGAGGCCTTTATCAGAAAAAATTGCTTCAGTTTTTTTTTTCACAATTACTACAGCCAGGTATATTTTCCTCCATCCTATTTCCCCCATTTATTCTCTCCTTTTACCCTGTCCTTCTTCAAAAGTGTTTTGCTTCTGAGTACCCCTTCCCCCAATCTGCCCTTCCTTCTATCACACCCCCTCCCTACCCTGCCTTCTCTTATCCCTTTTCTCTCCTACTTTCCTGTAGGGTAAGATAGATTTCTATACTCAATTGAGTGTGCAAGGTTTTCCCTCTATGAGACAATTCTAATGAGAGTAAGGTTCACTCACTACTCCTCACCTTACCCATTTTGCCCTCCATTGTAAAAGCTTTTTCTTTCCTCATTTATGTGAGATAATTTACCCCATTCTACCTCTCCCTTTACCTTTCTTCCAATTCATTCCTCTCACTCCTCAACTTTATTGTTCTTATATATCATTCCATCATATGCAACTCACACCTAAGCCCTCTGTCTGTATATACTCCTTCTAACTGTTCTAGTAATGAGAAAGTTTTTTTGAGTTACAAGTATCATCTTCCCACAGTTTAACCTTAAGTCTCTCAGGATTTCCTTTGCTGCTTATCTCTTTAGGCTTCTCTTGAGACTTTTATTTGAAAACCAAATGTTTCTATTCATCTCTGATCTTTTCATCAAGAATGCTTGAAAGTCTTCTATTTCATTTAATATCAATTTTTTTTTCCCTGAAGGACTATACTCAGTTTTGCTGGATGGGTGTTTCTTGGTTATAATCCTAGCTCCTTTGCCCTCTGGAATATCATATTCCAAGCCCTCCAATCCCTTAATATAGAAGCTGCTAAATCTTGTATTATCCTGACTACAGTTCCACAATATTTGAGTTGTTTTTTTCTGGATGCTTACAATATTTTCTCCTTGACCTGGGATTTGGCTGTAATATTCCTGGGAGTTTTCACTTTGGGATCTCTTTCAGAAGGTGACCAGTGGATTCTTTCAATGGCTATTTTACCTGGTTCTAGAATAATAGAACAATTTTCCTTGATAATCTCTTGAAGGATAATGTCTAGGCTCTTTTTTTGATGGTGGCTTTCAAGTGGTCCAATAATTTTTAAATAATCTCTCCTGGATCTATCTTCCAGGTCAGTTGTTTTTCCAATGAGATGTTTCAAATTGTCTTGTATCTTTTCATTCTTTTGGTTTTGTTTTTATTGTTTCTTGATTTCTCATAAAGTCATTAGCTTCCATTTGCTCAATTCTAATTTTTAAGGAATTATTTTCTCCAGTGAATTTTTGTGCCTATTTTCCCACTTGGCCAATTCTGCTTTTCAAGGACCACCTCATTAGCTTTTTGTACCTTTTTTTTTTTTTTACCATTTGACCTGGTCTGTTTTTTAAGGTGTTATTTTCTTTAGCATTTTTTGTCTCATTTATCATGCTATTGACTCTTTTTTTAAAAGATTTTCTTGCATCACTCTCATTTCTCTTCCCAATTTTTCCACTACCTCTCTGATTTAATTTTATTTGATTGACCTCTTCCACGGTCTGAGACCAATTCATATTCTTCTTGGAGGCTTTGGATGTAGGAGTTTTGACTGTTATTTTCCTCTGAGTGTGTTTTGATTTTCCTTGTCACCACAGTAATTTTTATAGTCAGAATTTTTTATTTTAATTCCTCATATTTCCAGCCTATTTCTTGACTTTTAACTCTTTGTAAAGTTGGGCTCTGCTGTCAGTGTAGAGACACACTGTCCCAAGATTCAGCAGTTTGGGGCAGCTATTTTCAGAAATACTTCTAGGGACCTGTAAGTTTTCAATTCTTCCAAGGTGGTATGACCTAAAGGGGAGGTGTATTTACTATTCTCCTGGCATGTACTATGGTCTGTGAGTGACCGCAAGCACTCTTTTCTGCCCTGGCACTGTGATCAGGGTCCCTATTCTATTACATCTGCAAGTTCTGTTGTGCTAGTGCTCCTTCTCACCCTGGGACTGCCACCTAGGACTAGGACCTGGATTTGAGTATGGGCAAAGCAACAGAGTCCTGCCTCAGTGCTAAAAAAGAGACCTTTGTAATCTCCTGACCAGTTGTTTAACCCCCTTAATGTCTGTGGGCTGAGAGTTTTGGAAGCTCCTGCCACTGCTGACTCAATGGCTCCCAAGACCTACTTCTGGTTTGCTGGGGGGCTAGTCTCTGCTGGCATGGTTGGTTGGAGTATGTTCCACTCTCACCCAGGTGTAACAGACCTTTCCTGAAAACATTCTAAGTTGTCTTTGGCTGGAACGTTATTTCATCCATCTTTTTGTGAGTTCTACTATTGCAGGTATTGTTTTATGGCATTATTTAAAGGTGTTTAGAGGGGTTTGAGGGAGTGTTCAGGTGAGTCACTGCCTTTTCTCCGCCATCTTTGCTCTGCCCCCAAAGTATTGCATTTTTTTAAATATAAAAATGTTCTTAGCCTTTGAGCCACACAAAAAATAAGAAGTAGGCCAGATTTAGCCCAGCAGTTTGCCAGCCCCTGATCTAGCCCATATCTTTCTTTCTTGCCCATAAGGACAGCATGAGAGTTTTTGTCAAATGCTGTCTAGAAACCTAAGTATATTATGTCTACAGCATTTCCCAGATCTAAAAGTTCAGCCACCCTGTCAAAAAAAAAGGAAACTAAATTAGTCTGGCATGCTCTGTTATTGGTGAAGCCATTCTGGCTTTTAGTGATCCCTGCTTCCCTTTATAAGTGCTCAAAAACCACCTACTTAATAATATGTTTTAGGATTTTTCCAGGAATAAGTCAAGCTCAAAGTTTATAGTTTGTAGACTCTTCTTTCTTTGAAAATAGGGAAATTTGCCCTTCTCAAATCTTGCAGCATCTCTCCTGTTCTCCAAAATATTTTCAGAAACCACCTTCAGCAGCTCAATAATCACAATGCCGTTTCAGTTCTCTTCCCAGTAATTTGCACTCATTAAGGATATTTAGATGCTGTCTGGCCATTCCTTCATTTAACTTCTGTTTCTACTCTCTTCTAATCATTTTTGTTCTTTCCTTTCCAGTCCAATCACCTTCCTCTAGTTGGAAGAGAAAAGAGGAGTAAAATAAGTTTTAGATCAGGGGTGGGGAACCTGCAGCCTTGAGGCTACATGTGGCCTTCTAGTTCCTCAAGTGAGGCCTATTGACTGAATCCAAACTTCACAGAACAAATCCTTTTATAAGGGCTTAAGTGACTTACCCAGGATTACACAGCTGGTGAATGTCTGAGACCAGTTTTAAACTCATGAAGATGAGTTTTCCTGATTCTAAGCCCAATACTCTATCTACTGCACCCCTAACTGTCCTTTTTTGTGATTTACATGCACAGTTTGTATATACATATTTATATGTATAACATGAGGTTTCATGTGTGGCTCTCAGGGAGGCAAAAATAGATATCTCTGGCATCTCCTCTCCCCCTGAGCCCAACCCCCTGACCCTTCTCCAAGGAAAATTTTGATTCCTTCCAGAAGGGGTAGCAAGAGGTTGGAGCCAGACCCAGGTCACCCTATTCTCCTCAGAGAGAGAAGCTACCAGTCTAGAATTCTACCTGCTTCCTTAAAAATTGTTAGTCTAAATATTAAATAAATCTCAAATATTATTAGTCTAGGAAAACTGATTTTTACATTCAAGGCAAACTCCTGAATGCTGTTTCCTAAGGGGAAAGGGGAGTCCTAAGCTTTGTTGTTGTTGTTCGTCTGCATACCTAAGCTTTATATCCAAAGTTCGACTCCCTTCCCACTTGATGTCAGTTCTATGATGAACAAACAAAGCAACTATCAAAGAAATCCATTTATACAAGTTGATAGCAAAACAGAAATCAGATAAAGTATACATATGAGAATATATAGCAGACAGAACAGATTGAAGGAGCTCTCTCTTTGGGAGTGAGATACCTCAACTTAACTAAGAGAAAGAGTCCCAAGTTTCACCAAAAGGGGAAATTCCCTGAGGTCTCTAGTGTAGCAAACTGAGAATGAGGACATGATTAGAGTTCTACATGTCGACTTCTTCACAAAACCTTTCTGCCTTCATGGCCTTGAAGCATGGTTGAAATTTCTCATCCATCTTTTCTCTCAGTGCTAGCAGCCAGAAGAACTTCAGAGAATGAAAAGATGTATTTCTCTTCTCTTCCACTCTGGACAACTCTGCCCAGACCCTCATACACGTGTGTAGCATGGATTGCCACCAATGAGGAGAGAATCTTCATGTCAATAAGTTTTGAGGCCCAAGTTATTTGTACAGGCTGCCACCATTCTCCCACTTCCCACTACTTATTTCCCATATTTTGTGTATTTGTATATAGACATAAGTGTTTTATAAATATTACTTCATTTGATTGTCACAACAGCCCCATAAGGTAAGTGCTATTATAATCTCCATTTTATAGTTGGGGAAATTGAGGCAGATAGCAGTTAAGTGACTTTACCTAATGTCACATAGCTATTAAGTGAGACCAGACTTGAAATCAGGTCTTCCTGATTTCCTGCATCCAGGCACAGTGCTTTATCACTCAAGATGAAGACTACAAGACTGTATTAGATGTAGTGGGATCTACCAGCCTCCTTTTACCTCATCTCTGCTCTTCAAATTCTTTTCTCTACTAAGTGATACAGAGAGGAGAAGGGAGGAAAGAAGTGGAAAATGGAGGAGGAATGAAAAGATTGGTTCCAAGGCTTTTTTCACCTGCTCAGGTGTGGGATCGTAGATTTAAAGTGTCTAAAAGAAGACAAGGGGGTTTAGTCAATAAGCATTTATCAAGTGTTTAAACACAGGCAGGCATTGTGCTAAACTCTGGAAATAAAAAAAGAAGCAATAGCAGAGTCCCTGTCCTCAAGATGCTCACAGACTATCTCCTCACTATCTCTTCACTTTATATGCTACTATTCTGAATAGAATAATGGTTATTAGATAAGTAAGATAAAGCATTGATTAAGTGCTTTCTAGAAGGCATTTGTTGCTGTTGTTCATCTGCATACCTAAGCTTTGTATTCAAGGTTGACTCCCTTCCCATTCGATGCCAGTTCCATGATGAACACACAAAGCAAATATCAAAGAAATCCTTTTATACAAGTTGATAGCAAAACAGAAATCAGATAAAGTGTACATATGAAAATATATAGCAGACAGAACAGATTGAAGGAGCTCTGTCTTTGGGAGTGAGATACTTCAACTTAACTAAGAGAAAGAGTTGATAGATAGGATTAGCTCTATGCTAGACCCTAACCACACTTTCCTCATAGCATTGTTTCTATGTGGAAATGGTACTGGGAATACGGTTCATTCTTGTCCTTTGTGCTCAAAGAGGACCAAAATGACAGCACTGTCTTGGGGTCAAGGTATAATGTGTCTGACTGTGGTTGATCATACCCATATAATTTCATGAGACTTTACAGAAGGTTGGGCACAAACAGTCCATATGAACATTTGGAGTGGAGATGTCTCTAAATGTGTGCATTTCATGAGGATTTTGTTTTGTTCTATTTTTGTTTTTTGAGCTACTGCGATTCTGTGTTGCTCATAGAGCACAGCAGCTTCTTGGATTTGGATAGAATGCCAGGCCTGGAGTAAGGAAGACTCATCTTTATGAGTTCAAATCTGGCCTTAGACATTAGCTGCATGACCCTGGGCAAATGTTGTTTGCCTCAGTTTCCTCATCTTTAAAATGATCTGGAAAAGGAAGTGGCAAATCACTCCAGCATCTTTGCCAAGAAAACCTTAAATGGGGGCATGAAGAGTTGGACAGGATTGAACAGGTTCTTGCTAACTCAGTAAGCCTATAATTTGTAGAGAAGGTGAGGGAATTCATTCATCTGCAAGTTCCCTATGCCTATGAAATCATGGGTCTGATCCCTATCCACACACCTAATAATTACACAGCCAGGGCCATCTGCTGGGAAAATAAATACAAGCAAAACAGTTAGTAGCCTCAATGAGCTTAAAAATTGGAGAGGAAGGTAGAGGGGTGGGAGGAAAGAGAATCAGGAAATTACTGCAAAGTGAAAAAGGGTAGAGGCCCAAGAAAATCCTGGAGCCATTGATTTAGCTCCACCCTGCCCCCATTCCATTTCCCAACTGCCAAAGATACTATCTCCACTCCTACCCAAGTAGATACCATCCACACAAACACACATGCCCACATGCACGCATGCACACCCACAACTTGATGTGAGCCTCACCCCTATAAAAAGCAAGAAGGGAAAGACCCTAATGGAGGGAGAAGAAGGGGATTAGTAATTGGGACAGAGAAGAACGCTTTTTTTTTTCTGGTATCTATCCCATTTAGAACTTGTAGTACCATTTCCACATAGAACCAATGGTATGAAGAAAGTGTGGTTAGGTCTAGTAGAGAGCTAATCCTATCTATCAATTTTATTATCAGTTAAATAACCTGGAGATGGGAAGAGGCTGGCCACTGAAAAGTTTAGCTTTTTAATCACATTGTTTCTATAAGAAAATACATCCAGATTTCAGAATAACTGATCTACAAATGGCTGGGTTTTTTGACCATGACCCATTCATAAGTTAGGAAGTGACTAGGTATTTATTGTTGTTATTCAACCATCTCAGTAGTATTCGATTCTTCACAAACCTGTTTGGGGTTTTCTTGGCAAAGATGTGGTTGTTGTTCAACTGTGACTGATTCTTTGTGACCCCATTTGGGGTTTTCTTGGCAAAGATATTGGAGTGGTTTGCCATTTCCTTCTCCAGCTCATTTTACAGATAAGGAAATTGAGGCAAACAGGGGTAAGTGACTTGTCCAGGGTCACACAGCCAGTAAATGTCTGAGGCTGGATTTGAACTCAGAAAGATAAGTCTTCCAGTCTCCAGGCCCAGCACTCTATCCATTTCGCCTCCTAGCTGCCCCACCTGGAAGTTTACATAGTATTTATTTAGTACTGTGTTATATGTGTCAGGCTATCTTAGAATGTTTCAAAAGGGCAGAGATAAAGTCTTGGATATGTTTTTTGAAGCACCTAGTTATTGTGCATAATATGTAGATTACAAAAGAGTAACATTACAGTGAAACATGATACAATAGTGAGGCAGCATAGTTCCTCATCAAATTCAGGGAGACCTAGGTTTCTGAATTCTGCCTCTGATACATACTACCATAAGCAATCCACTTAAACTCTCAGTGGCCCAGGTAGCTCTCTAAGATGAAACATTAAGGGGCCAACTGCATCAGTGGAAGGGGTTTCCATACTAGAAGTTCCACACTCCCATGAAATCACAGATTTAATCTCTCCCCAAAACACACACACACACACACACACACACACACACACACACACACAAAGGGTAGTACCATTTTGACCTCCACATAATTATGACTGACAGAAACTAGTAAAAGTTGAATTTCCTCAGGAAATCTGAAATTGCAATCTGGTTCACATGCATGAATGTTCCTGGGATTTCCAATACACTGTGGCTGCTTCCTAGGAAACAGTGAAAGCAATTTTTGCTCCATGGTGTTTCACTTAATGGATTCCCTTTTCACAACCTTCCCTCCCCCTTCCCTGCCTCCAAAACTCAGGAACATTTCTTTTGTGGTTGGTTATTGTTTAAAATCATTGCTCGACAAAAGAGTTCATGATTTTCATTCTCCTCCTCTAAGAGATTCTTTAGTTGAGGAAACAAGCATAAGCACAGATTAATGACTAGGTATCAGAGGGGAATGAAGTCTGCACATCTTGTAGGGGAGTTTAACTAATCTTCCTAACCCTTTTTACAATAGCTGGACCACTCATCTAAATGATGTTGTCAATTTGCTTTTAAACTCCACTTCAAGGAGTAAGATCAAATGGAGATAATTGAAAAAGGAA